>NC_142780.1:14612100-15212100 GCF_988280905.1 Pimephales promelas | reverse complement strand
TGGCTCGAGCACAGTGATTTCGATGAAGCCCCTCCTTCCAAAATACAAAATGAGTTGTGATTGGTTAGCTGGCCCAGTATGTTGTGATTGGCAGCGCTTGGCATGTGTTCAGGAAATATCCCGCCCCTCTATACCTGCCAGTTCTTCTCTAGTGTAAATATTGAGGATGGCGTCAATTTCAAACCAATTCAAGCCCGATTCAGACCCTGACAATTTAAAATCACAAGAGGATCGTGCAGAACGGATTTCATGCGCAGAATTTGCAAACAGATTTCACAGGACATTTTTTTTGTAATTATCTTATTCATTAAATATATATTATCCAAAATTTCGCCTCGACAGTACCGCCACAAACAGTACCCGGTCGTCATAGCGACGCCTTTTGTTACGCGTTGCCCCATCAAGCTCTCGTTGGATGCTCTCTTCGGCAACCAAACAAAGGAAAGTCTGCACCTCTCATTTGACCATGGCGTATTCTTCCGAGTTGCCATAATATTAGTATATTAAGTTTAGTAACTATCTCTCGCCAAACTGTTTAAAATGGAGGGGTTATTCTGGATACTCCATCTGGCGCGTGCGATTCTCTCTGACCAATCAGCAGTCGGCATTGTTTTCATGTCATTTTAGTATGGCCTCTGCTCGCTCAGAACCTCGCCGGAGGAGGCGCAAAAAAAGTACCCAAAAGCAGGTGCAGGTACAACTTTTACACAGTGGAAAACCAAACAAAGGCCAGCCGAGGCGAGTCGAGCTGGTGCTGAATAGTGGAAAAGCGCCATAAGTTAAAACAAACAGTAATCGATCACAAAACCATGGTTAATTATCCTAAGAAGTGGTGAACCTACAAAAGCGAGAGGTTAAAAGCAACAGAAAACAAGCTGTTCTCCATAAAATGTGCAGCACACAGATTCACGTTGGGATTTTAAATGTTCAGGAACACTGTTTAAAATAAATTAACTCTTGTTCATTTTTTAAAAGTTTGTCAACCTTACGAATGTCAAACAAATGAGTTTTGGAAAAAAAAACGTGAGTAGCGCTAACACTGTCTTCTCTCATACAGCACAACCAGGCTTTGTCCCTTTTTGTTTTTTTTCTGTGAGCGTGGATTATTTAAATGAGTAACATTATGACTTCATCATTATGAAGTCCAAACAAGCCGTTCGTTGAAGTTCTTGAAAAGGGGATTCTGTTAAATAAAATACCTCATGTAACCATTCAGCAACTTTACACACTAACTAAAGTTGAAAAAGTGGAAAAGCATAATAGTTGCATCAAATACGCTAACCTTAGGATCAATTGCAACAGTGCGCTTTAACGACAGAGAACAGAACTCTCAAGCACTCAGAGTGTTCAAGACGAGTGAAGACGATTGAAAATATATCTATGCTAAACTTATACTTAGCCTCTAACTCAAATGCAAGCAAAATCTAACAATTATCAGTTGCCAGGCTAGCGTGAAGATTTTGTCTCACATGCAAGTTGTTTACTTGCATTGAAGAGGGTCTCTTATCAATACTACTCAAACAAAAATGTGTGTCTATGGAGGGTGGCTCAAAGGGAAAAGTTTTGATTGGATATCTACAATTGCAAGAAATCATTCTAAATGAAGAAATAGGCAAAACATTGAATAGACACCAATTACAAAAATAACAGTCACACCTTTGTATCTGAGATCAAACAAGTCATTTCAATGTTATTGATGCTTACTGTGTCTTAATAAATCAAGTAGGCTTAATAATAGGCTCCCATAGCACAATTATCTAAAATTAAATTATACATTTAAAAACTATAAAACTCAGCAAGGCCTGCCCGAACTTATAGCTGCAGTCTGTAGCTTTTTTGGGGTTAAAAATGATCCAAAATACATATTTGAGAAAATACATAACCAGCCAGTGTTGAAAACTATCTGCTTGCTTGCCTTCAAAGCAGTAAGCTTGTAACAATGTTTTTAATTCCAGTGGTACTGGTGGATTTCCGTGGGAGATTCAAGCATGTCTTTATGTCATTACGTCACATCTGTACACATAAAGAAGAGTCTCGGCTAGTATACGCTATATTGCGTGTGAGGATGCTGGAGGTGGAGATTTATAGCCTTTTAACAATTTGATGGCAGATCCAGAAAGCTTCAATCAACAATCACCAGTGACAACAGATTCACCCACTGTAAAATGCAAAAGACTTCGTTCGGACTTCGGAGTGGCTCCAGAAAAAAAAAGAGACTGCAACCGGACCCATGTGAAAACAAGGATATATCGGAAGGCATTACATTGTAGACACGCAATGCTGCCGTTGTTAACATTAATTAACCTTATATGAATGAAGTATGGGAATAGGAACATCATGATGCAAGCTGACATTAACATTGCTTGATTTTTAATTGTTTTAATGAAACAGTTTTTTTAAGTGCCCCTTTTATGCTTTTTCAAATATTACCTTATATGTAATATGGTTCGTGAACATAAAGGTTTGCAAAGTTTTAAAGATCAAAGTGCACGGCATTTAAAGTTATTGTGCCTCATTATCCATATAACGTAGAAACGAGTGCAAAAATCATCTGAAGTCAGGGTTAACGTGTGATTCATTAAACATTTTTACGCTGCCGATCCCATCGTATGAATGATCGCACATTGATAAATGTGGCGGCTCAAAACGACCTAAATAAATATCATTCCCCTACAAATTCACGGTTTAGAAGACTTGCCCCTATAGTTTACGAAACGGAGAAACATAACCCATCCAATAAGAAATAATAATCTTATGAAAGAGACATTGATCTTACACCAAATACACCCGTTAACCTAATTATAAACAATTAAATTAATTTATATGAATATTAAAAAAAAACTGTAAAAAATAAAAAATCTAAACATTTACAAACATTATAAACATATAGCCTGGGCTATTTTTGTTCCCTTCACTCCACAACAAATCCTTTAAATTTTAATTTATCAGTATGCTATTCAGAACAGAAGAAGAAGAAAAAATAAGCAGCAATTCAGTTACAAAATATAGTGGAATATAGTGGAATTCATTATCTGCATCAAGCCAAAATTAATTTATTAAAAGCAAAACTAAAATGGCATTGGGCTAGCATAGGCTAACTCTCATTCAGCACAAATCCAAATCCATATCCGCAATCAAACATTTGGTTGCTAAACTATTATTATGTAAATAAGGCTTTGTTCTTCACTCGTGTTCCAATATTTACGCAAAACACAGGCTAATCTATGAAAATTAGTTCATTTTACTTTAATGATGATTTTTTTTTCATCCTGTGGGTGTGCTACAGTAGGCTATAGACCATTTTGCAAGATGTAAACAACACTGGTCCAGAAGCACTTCCTGTTTCAATTTTTTAACACTACATAAAAGCTGGGATAAAATACAACCAACAGAACATATAAAACTAAATCAAAAAGTTAAACAAATATCTTAAAGATGTTTTCTTTACATGTGAAATAAAGAAAACATTACAAACTGAAACAGGAAGTGTTTCTGGACCAGTGTTGTTTACATCTTGCAAAATGGTCTATATGAACACGTTATCACTCATTCAATTGCTATTAAACCATTCAAGGGCAATAAGACGCAAAAAATAACTGTCACTGGCACGCTCTGTTTGTGAAGCGGCTCACTGTGAACAAAGATTTATAATATTTCAGATAAATGCTGTTCTTTTGAACTTTCTATTCGATCAAAGAATCCAGGTTAAACTGTTTTCAAGATTGATAATAATAATACATGTTTCTTGAGCAGCAAATCATCATATTTGAATGATTTCTGGAGGATCATGTGACACTGAAACACTAATGATGCAAAAATTCAGCTTTGATCATAGGATTAAAAACATTTTATAATATATTCAAATAGAAAGTTATTTTAAAGTGTTATATATTTCACAAAATTTTTTTGTTTAGTTTGTTTTTTAAATCTTAGCAATCCCAAACTTTTGAACGGCAGTATATATATGTGTGTATGTGTGTGTGTGTTATATTTGTATCCATATGGTGTGAGGACAGGTGGTTCATCAGTGAGCGATGTCAGAGTGGAAATGTTACTATTTTAAGTTATGGGATAACTTCTGTCCTGTGTCTCAAGAATTTGTAATATACAGTATTAAGTTACTCACTACTATAGATCAATAAGTGCAAACTTTCTTTTGGAACTTGGAAAATGTTTACAGGAATGTGGTTTGAACCCTTAAGGACACAAGTCAATTTGATCTTAAATCAAGGGGCACTCAGCTACTCCATATTTCTCAGCTCCCTCAAAGTTCAAGATAATTTTAATGAAGACTCTTTAAAGGGTTAGTTCACCCAAAAATATTCACCCTCAAGCCATCCTTTCTTCTTTCAACCAAAAACAATCGGAGATATATATCCTGGCTCTTCCAAGCTTTATAAGTGAATGGTACCCTAAATTTTTAAGCCCAAAAAAAAAGCACATCCATCCCTCATAAAAGTAATCCATATGGCTCCAGGGGGTTAATAAAGGCCTACTGAAGTAAAGCAATGCATTTTGTAAGACAAAATATGCATAACTAAATTTGTGAACTATTACTGGCTTCCGGTAACAGCCGTACACGAGTCTAGCTCTGACCTGATGTATGATGTATTGATGAATGCGGAAAGAGCAGAGGATAGAGCAATACAAAACACTGGATATAAATTAGAAGTCTAAAATGAGAGAAATGTCAGAGGATTTTGAAATAAGAGAAGAGGAGCTTAAGTTTATTGCCCAGCCCTATTTGTTTAAACAGTGAGAGAGGTGTCTACTCTCACCTAAGCTTACACTACGCCTACATCTTATGTCATGCTTCAGGTCAGAGGTCACTCTTCCGCCAGACCTCGACTTGCATACGGCCATTACCGGAAGCCAATGATTATAGTTTATAAAGACATAAACATGGATTATTTTTCAAAAGCGCATCGCTTCGCTTCAGAAGGCATTTATTAACCCCCTGAAACCATATGATTATATAAAGCTTGGAAGAGCCAGGATATTTTTAAATATAACTCTGGTTGTGTTTGGCTGAAAGAAGAAAGTCATATACACCCAGGATGGCTTAAGAGTAAATAAATTATGGGATCATTTTTCTCCCATAATTTTTAGGGGCAAACTAACCCTAAAGCATATTAATATATTAATTTATTAATGCAAACTGAATTTATTGTAACTAAGGTAACATACAGTTATTACCACATCTACATCACATTACCACAATTGACTGACATGCTTGCTATGTCTCACGCTCATATGGAGATGATGACTAAGTAAAGAAAGAACAAAGTCTGATGATTGTCAAGGGTTTTTTTTCTGCATGCTTGTGAACAGTCAACACTAACCACACTGATAAGATAGAGTCATTTGTTTTGTAATCATGGTGATTCCTAAATAATATCTCAGTGGCAGAGAACGTGTGTATTAGGTGCTGGCTAACCTGACTAGTTTGTAGGCATTAGGTGAAAAATAACTGTAAACGTGATGTACATAAAAACCTAATTTTCATATACTTCAATAAACTGTTAAATATTTTTTTTTCTTATTTAAGAAAGAATCAACGTCATATGTATGATAAGAGAGCTGTAAGTGGAGCAGCAGAGCATGTATTTGCTGACACTACAGAGACTCGCTTTCAAATACAGCTGAGGAAAAAAAAATCGGTCATTTTTTCACACGACATACGTCACATGTGACGTGTTTACTAACTTGAACTGTTAAAGGCTTCACGTTTTCATGTTTACACAATGTTAGCCCTGTTACAACAAAACTAACTAACATTTATTGCGGCAATTTAGTTATAACTTCCGTGAAATTAATTTGCCTGGTAATCCAAAGGTCGTCACAACACAAACAAAAGTATGACATTGGATAATATAACAACCAATTAATTAGTTATACGTTTAAATGACTGTCAAAAAACTATGTACCTCAAAACTAACATTTTTAGACATTAAAGTGTTTCTATTAGGCCGAAATGACTAGCACGGGTACTAGCAAGCAACTTAATTTTAGTGTTTATCATGTTGTAACAAGAAAGATTTGTTAATTTAATAAACAATATTCAGCACATAATATCTTTTCTATGTATATTTATACAAAATATAGTCTTCACGTCAAGTTTCTATATTAGCTAAGCTAGTAACGTTATTAGCGATGTAGCTTGCTAGCAGGATTTAGCCGTCTGGCTAAACAATAACAAACCATAATGTCAAGACACGTACAGCTCATTTGCTTTTGGCATTTAATAAATGTTCAGTCATCCAAAACCCACATCTTATTTGCTCTTTATTTCTCCATAAAAATAGATCAGTTGATATCTTAAGTCGAGTCAAAGTGTGAGGCCGATAGTTAAGGAATAACCAGTATCATGTTCTGTTTTTCACCAAAACAGAGCTCAAAATTATATTACAAGTTAGTCAAATAAAATCATAGAAGATAGAAAAGAGTAATATTCATACAGAGCTATAATATAAGTAAATAAAAAGACTGTACAATACCTCATTATATTGCTGCTGAAGTGTCACAAAAAAGCCCAGCGCTGTGTTTGTTTGACGCACTTTCCAGTCTCAGCGCAAGTACATCCCCCGTCTGTCCGTGTCAGTGGTTTCCCGGAACAACACGATAACAACAACACCACACACATATCTTCGATCATCACTAAGGCTATGACTAATGTATGAAACTCCAGTAGAAAAATGATTTATGTTTTTTTGTGTGTGTGTGTGTGTGTGTGTGTAAGTGAAGATAAAGCATTTAGTTGCGCGTGCTTCAGTTATTTTGCGATAAACCACTCTACAAATGTTTATGTTTTCATATTTACAAATAACAAAAACAGCAAAACTATAATTATTGAGGTTCAGTGAGGCTAATATGTCACTAATAAATTAACATTTGGCAATATCTTATTATAGGCTAGTTAACATGACCGTCAACATGTAACGTTACTCAACATAATATAATCTTTTATGGGGTAGTTTCTCAGCCAAAATGTTTACGTTAATTATTTGCGAATGATTTCTTGACAGTCCTTCTTTAAAGCCGGATGTAAACATTGTTTAGATTTATCAACTAACCTTAACATATTCAGTTATATTCTCGTTTTATTTTATAGATAAATTAAATTTCGTACGAGTTATATGTCAATAGAGTGAGTAGTGGAAAAAGAGACAAATGTAACGTCGTATATCTTTCTGTTTGCACGTACAATTAAATTACAGAAAAGCATTAAAAACCTTTTTATTAAATACAAATAGCAATGGAGATTAATTTAATAACAGACCAAATAAAGGCAGTTACAAGTTATTTATTTATGTTCTCAACAAATTTATTATGAGATTTTGAGGATGTCCCGCCTTCCCTTGAATGCCATTGGATGAAGAGATCCGAGCTGAATAAAACGTATGGAGGCGTATGTGTCAATCAACGATTATCCAATCGCGTCACTCTAAGTCGAAGGTCAAGAGCGAAGCAGCATGGCCGCTCTGTTGAGGGGTTCGAGGTGTCTAGTAGGAAAGTGTCATAACCATGTCAGCGCCGTGCTGGGTAATGTGATCTTAAAATTGTATTATTATTTTTCTGCTGCTGTGGATTCCCATGCATATTTTCCGTGCAGCAACATCTGATATAATGTAATGCAGTGGGAGCGCTCGATAGCTGTTAGGCTAAAGTCACACGCGTGTGTGTATGTCAATGAAACACAAGTACACATTAGACAATTTTACTAACTGTCACCAGAATCTGCCACCATTGAACTAAATTATGGACAGCTGTCAAATTAAAGCATTTGCTAAGGAGTCTTTTCCGATAAATGTGGGAGTGAGATGTAATATGTCAATAAATCAAGTTCATCTAAACAGATTGCAAATTGTTTAGGAACAAAACACACTAAAGATTCAAGTTATTTGATTGAGTTTTTGGATCTATATTAATTGATTAATTCTTTATTTTTGTTTTATAAATGAAACAGGTAATGTTTAACATAAAATCTTACAAATGTTGAAATGTCAGCCTCTTGATCACCATGCAGAATTTGCACATCTTATTTTGATTTTATTCATTTGCATTTAACAATTCAAATGTTAAATGCAAAAATATCCCATGTGATATTCTAAATTTGACACTAAATAGATAATTCATGTCTCTTCTTAGTCTCCATCAGGTCCATGGCCTCTAAAACCCAGGTGGGCTTCATTGGCCTGGGGAACATGGGAAACCCAATGGCAAAGAACCTCATAAAACATGGATATCCAGTGATAGCCTCAGATGTATTTCCAGAGTCCTGCAAAGAGTTACAGGAGCTTGGAGCTCAGGTCAGGATAACTGACATAAAACGTAACTTGGTCACATCTGACTTTAGTTAAACACCATGATGTATATGCTTTATATGATTGATTACATCTTAGTTTTTACTTTGGATGAGCCTCTCTGACTGTTAATGCCCTCTTCTCAGATCCTGGATAACCCTGCGGATGTGGCGGACAAGGCAGATCGTATCATCACAATGCTTCCCTCCAGCCCCAATGTTGTAGAGGTGTATACAGGCGCAAATGGTATTCTGAAGTAAGAACATCCTTTCTGTACAGGCTAAATAATCAACATTTGAACATCATTTTAATTAGGAAACTGACTTAATTCCTGAGTTTAAAAAAAGTCAAATCCAACATGTATTAAGCCAAACTTAAAGGAAGAGTTAACCCAAAAATTTTAAATCCAATAATTTAAATAAAATCCTGGTTCTTCCCAGCTTTGGTGGTGTTTTTTTTTTTAAAGAAAAATAGTCATATTTTAAACTATATACTATACATAAACTATAATCACTGGCAGCATGTTGAGTACCGGTGGAAAAGTTGACACTGAACAAACTGCCTATACAAAGTTTTCCGCTGTTTCCACTTATAACCATTCTCCTAGATTGGATCTTTATTTGTTTTAAAGGATGGACATAATAATTTGGAGTCAATGAGCATATGAATCGTTGTGCCGTGATGCTTCTATTTATCACACAGTAAAAATGCCCTTCCCCATGCCCAAAACATCATCTGTGGATGAGAATCTGAAATGAGAACTGGTGGGATGTTGTCCTGCTCCACTTCACAGACGCTGAGTAGGGGGCCGTTCACATATCGCGTCACTTTCGCATCATCATATCACTGCCATGTGAGCCACAAATGAGCTGAGCAATGAGTAACACTGACATAGCTCCTCTTTTCATTTATTGAAATCCTCTGACATTTCTTTAAAACATATTAGACTTTAAATTTGTGACTGGCGTTTTGTTTTCTAACTACAACGCCTGCATCATACGTCCTACATCAGCCGTTGCCGGAAGCCGGCGATTTTTAGTTTACAAATTGTTAAACTGATTTCATAGGGCCCTTTAATATCCAGATTAAATGGAATTTTATTGGAAATGATTGTGGTGAGAAACTTTTTTTCATAATTCAAAGAAATGACACATGTGCTCTTTACCGGACAGGTCTTGAATTCTAAAATCTTTCTTCAATAGGAAAGTGAAGAAGGGATCCCTACTCATTGATTCCAGCACTATTGATCCAGCTGTCTCCAAGGAGATGGCAGTTGCTGCAGAAAAAGTGGGAGCTGTTTTTATGGATGCCCCAGTGTCTGGAGGTGAGATGGCAAAAACTCCCTTAATTTCCAACATCATACGAAGGGCAGCCGTAGATGCAGTAACTCGCGTTGTATGTGGTAACCTTGATCTGAACCCTGACTGCACACAAACCACATATGTAAGTTTAGACGATGTTAAGGTTTCATAAATCACACACCCATAGTCACAGTTACGAAACTAGTCACTGTCTGGGAAGAGGTACAAGTACAAATCTTTGGCTCCAGTTCAAACATTGTGGTTTTCACAAATCACAGGTTCGTGTTAATAGTGGAATTCCAGTTCCAATTCTAATCATGTTCTGGCCTTGCAATGTAGTTTGCGAAAGATAAAAGTAATATTTAAATGTAATTGTCAAAGATTTATAATTAAATATATTTATTAGAATTTCTGCTAACAGGGACTTTGAAAGTGAAAACTCATACTAAAAAAATAACAAATCTAGGTTTGCAAAGTCAAATTTCAGGACACACAAGTTAGACCCAAGTTGTATTCTTTCTGTCCTCTGTTTCAGTGTGTGGTGGGTGATTTGCAGGTTTGTTGATAGGAAAGCGTTTTATCACCTGCCTCATCTTGGCCATTTTCTTAATCCAGCCATTGGTGTGGACTCCTTGAGTTATAGACTAAATCAAAAGTCAGCATCTGGGAATTGATCTTATGACCTCAACTTATGGTGGAGATGGAGACAAGTGCTGAAAATCAGTGACTAATGCGGTTATCTCTCATGTAAGACTCATTTTAGAAACCATATATAGGATAAAATTATAGGGAATATAGGAAACAATTATAGGGAATATAGGAAACTTTTCAGATTTTTTTGGATTTGTCCATGCTTGTATTTCTGACCAGGCATGGGGGGAATAGACTCTAGTAGTTGTTTCCCAAATATTATACACTATGCACTTTTACTATGCACTGTATACTCTATTGTTTAGTGTATGAATTTTTATGAGGTTAGTTAGGCCTGGAGTCTGGTAGCCCCTCCCCTTTTGCTACACAAGGAAATCTATGACAGTTCGTTCCACGTTTCGTTTTGTGCTCAAATGATAGATAGATGGACTTTAATTGTCATTGTACAGTTGTACCATACAACGAAATTTGCTTGTGCAACCTCTAAAACACTCACTTTAACTCACTTTAACACTCACTAAAAAAAATATATATGAAGAGTTCAGATGCAAAAGCCTCTAAGTGCCATTTGAAATTTTCTTCTAGAATGATCATTTTTATCAAGCTTGTATATTTAAGTTCAGTGATTTCACTTAAATGGCAATGATAATTACCTATTAATTGTTATTTAAGTGAAATTACTGAACTTAAATATACAAGTTTGACAAAAATCATCATTAAAGAAGAAAATTTCAAATGGCATTTAGAGGCTTTTGCATCTGAACTCTTCATATATATATATATTAAAACACATCCTATTGCATAAAATCCCTATCTAGAAAGTGCAGCTGTGCGACTTGGGGGTGGAGGAGCATGATTGTTCAATTCTGTGATGGCCCTGAGAAAAAAAACTGTTCTTTAGCCTGGAAGTGCATCTGGGTTTTTGAATTTTTATAATTTTCAGTGTGAACACCCTATTCTGTTTACAGTGTAAGATGGTGAAGAATAGCACTTAGTTTGCAAATTTGTACACACTGTCTGTCTCTGTGCAGATCTACATTCTTCAAAATTCAATATAAGATCATTTTGACCTAAACAATTGAATAGGACAAAACCTTTGTTTGGCAAATTGGCACATGTCGTTACCAAGACAGGTAGAATAAGTTTCATAAATATAGGTATTGATTAATAAGGGCAGCAGTGAGGTTTGTGAACTGAGGAAAGTGAAATTAACTGGACAGAGAATGATTCAAGCCTTAGTTTTATTTCCATCCACTTTGTAGCCTCATAAGACCAGCTTTCTTTGAGCATCCTAGTCTAGTTGCTTTAACTGAAATTTATGCCTTTGCTTTCTTTCCTACTGCACTGAATTGAGGATATCCACTTCTACACTCAAACTGTTGGGGCAATTATAAACTAAACGGTATTTGGAAAGAACTGTTTCTCCAGTTGCTTTAACAGTTTGGTTATCATGTTCGTTCATTTGATTTATCACGCAAAAGTAGTAGTTCCTTTATATTTTTCTCAATCTTTGAATGTTGTGAAGTTATTCTGTTGCTTACTTTGCATTGTTGGTGAGAGATTGAGGCGTTCATTGGCACTAGCAGTGATTTACATCACAACTGTTGACTTTCATCAAGGCAAAGCTTGAACATCCTCTATTTCTGTACATTTTTAGACTTTAGACAGATTGATCTGTAACATGAGAATGAACCTTGCTGGTTCATTCAATTGCGAAGATGAATGAAAGTCTTGCGGGTTTGAAAAGACATGAGGGTGACTAAGTATTATTAATGACAGAATTTAATTTTTGGGTGAACTATCCCTTTAACACCAAGTGGGATCGTTTCACACTTTTAATTCAGAAATGGGGTTAGCACCGCGTTTTACCTCAGGAGCAGGAATGCATTGCAATGCCAAACTAACTAGATGCTTAGCAACCGACAGCCAATCGCATACCTCATTCACATGCTTTGGACAGTCACAGAAACATTATGCATTGCATAATAATGATAATTGATCATTGGAAATGCCAGCTTGAGATGGGTACCTGGTCAAACCATTTTGGATATAAGTTATGAATGTTATTAGTTGCTGTTATTAGGTGGCAATTCCCAAATACCAAATGTTTCAAAAGGTGTATTTTCTGTTATTATGGTATGCATCACATTGGCCAGCAGGATTGTTCTAAGACAGTGAGAGCCCCAGAATTAAATGAGTGATCCAGTGCAATGGTGGAAATGGCATCGTATGACTCTATCTATGCTTGGCAGAGTTAAAGATGTTAGAGAGGAGGGGGGTGTCTCCCTGGGATGAGCTTTGGTCACATATTACAGTCAAAGATCAAAATGAATAGGTTTTATAAAAAAAAGCCTTTTGTATTTTCTTTTAACGTTAGTAAGTGCCTATTAGGGGTTAATATAGCCTATTATATAGTCACGGTTCGGTATGTACCTCGGTTTTGGGGTCATGGTTTGATACAAGTTTGGTAAAATGGGAAAAAAAGAAATCCCCAACACCTTGGTTATTTTTTTTATTTTATTTTTATTTTGAACAGAGTAGACAGTAGTGCCACCTAGACATTTTGTGCCACCTAGCAGCATTTAGTCAGTTGGTAGTTGGTACAGATCAGTCATACTCATAGTGTATTAAGCATGAAGCATGTTTTGTAGGGCTGATTAAAAAAAAAAAAGGTATTTGGACCCAACCAGCTACAGAACTGAAAAGGATATCTTGTGTTAAAGTACAAAATGAGTAGAATAATGAAAAATAAAACTTGTGCAGTGAAAGTTCATTAACCTGCGGTGACAATGCCAGATGCAAAGTTCAGTGTTATGCTTTTTCAAGAAATTGCTGGAAAGATGTGCGAGTGCGTCTACTTCACCTTTCTATGCGTAGACATCGAATGAAGTGGTACCCGAGGCTTCCCTGGACACCCGTATTTCATCATTGGACTGTAGTAGAGAGACTTCCTCGACACAAATCGGCACAATTCCATGATTTTGATTCCATGATAAGAATGTAGTATATAATTTAACAGCGGTAATAATGGCTACATTCGTATAGTGTTTAAGTGTCTCGATAGTTACAAATAAAGCCAAGTTAAACTCATGGAGCGAACTTGTCAATCATCTTGATGGATGATGCAGAGGAAATGCTGACCAATAAGAGGACAGTTGTACTCATATGTGACTTGCATAAACACATTTTGGTACACTTTGAAAGGTTGCCTTGTAAAATTGAACCGAACCAAGAAGAAAATGCAACATTGTAACAAATTAAGTCCCTTTTTTGGAACAAAGACAAATAATCTATGGTGTGAACAGCCTAAGACCAAGGGTCTGTTTTAATGTGTGTATAGTACACTCGCAATAAAAACAAAAACATTATGCTTTTGTAATATAAAGAAAAAGATGATTTCCATAAATTTGATGCAGTGGAAGAGCCCCGAAAGCATGTAGACTCGGTTCCATTGTGAAGAAACGTTTAAGGCGCAGAGAGGCTATATATAAACGAATATATTCTTTAAATAGGGTAATATACATTCATATGAATTTTAAATGGCAATCAGAATTGGGTAGTTTTCTCAGTGTTCAATTCTGTGTGCCTCTTATAAACTTGACTGAGGTGTGAAAACTGCATGTGTCGTCGCATTACAAGAAATGTTTAACTCGCTCAACAGCTAGTTTGTGCTTTATGACGATCCTCCTTTTTAATCAGGAAGTTGTTCCCTCTGGTCTTTGGGCACATAAAAACAATGTGCTTCTAGTTTGCTTTCCTTAAATTGTTGCCTCTCCCAATTCATATGCGTCAGTGGGGTTTGGCTAACATACCTTTGGACCCGCTCTTGGTTTGTGATAGTCATAAGAAATCCACAGACCTGCTCATTCTCTTTACTTAGACCCTCCAGACATTATTCTGAGCTCCATGTTAGCGCCTGTGAAGGAGGCTTAATGAAACGTGAGCCACAACAAACTGTCCCTGACGTCATGCGAGTCTGTGTTCACAGCAGATGGCGAAGTGCTTGTGTATTTATAGAACTTTCCTCTCTAAGAGTAATTATGGCACTTCAATCGTGTTGCATCTTCTCAAAGTTTTAGGCTTAAAACGGGTTACTGGTGACATGTGGAAACTATCAGATAATTAAGTCACTTCATGCAGGTGATTTTCTCATTCTCTGATTGGCCATTTCACTGACACTTATGCAAATCTCCACATCTATTGTATACGTTACAATGCTCTCCTGTGAAACTTGTTTGTCAGTTTAAAAGGTTTGTTCACACCTAAATTTAAATTCTGCCGTCATTTACTCCCCCTCATTGTACAGACTTTTTCTTTCAGAACTCAAGGAGCTGTTTGAAGAATGTTTCCGCTGTTTTTGAGCAATAAGTTGTGAACGATAACTTGGTTTAATATTCATGGGATGCACCGCCTGACAGCAAGATCCCTGTGCGTGTGCTTCAGATGTGTGCACTCAGAAAACCATACATGGTTTTAAGTTTAGATTTTAAAATGCATGCAGATAATAAACTTTCATGATGCTGAAGAACTCCTTTGTTTTTTTTTTGTTTTGTTTTTTCTCTTAGGCACATTTATAAAATCTAGTTGAATTTTTAGTCTAGATCTATATACCCCAATCGAAATGCCTTAATCTAAATCCAGTATTTATCCTTTTATCCAATCTTGATCCAGATTAAGCCAGGCTTACTCCTGGCTTAATCTGTCTGTGAAACCAGGCCTAGGTGTAATATGAATGATTTGCATTGTTTTTCTCAGGTGTTGGTGCTGCTAATTCAGGTAAGCTCACCTTTATGGTGGGTGGGCCAGAGGAGGAGTTCACTGCAGCCAAGGAGCTTCTGACCTGCATGGGCGCTAATGTGGTGTACTGCGGCCAGGTTGGCACTGGACAGGTACAAACAGGATGTGATAAAGAATATAGTGTCATTCTTGGAAAGGTGCTGGTTTATGCTGCCCAGGGGTTCATAATCTTTCTTCCTTGTTTGTAGGCAGCTAAAATCTGCAACAATATGCTGCTGGCCATTGGGATGATTGGAACAGCAGAGACCATGAACTTGGGAATCAGGTGTAGTTTACAGTTGAATTACTTGATTCAGTTACTGACTTCAATAATACAGCTATCTTGATGCTGTTACTCTTGCTACAGATTGAATTATTTTCTACTTTTTAGCCTCTTTTTATTATTTATTGGAGATTACTTTGTGCAATCACAGATTAGGGCTTGATCCGAAGCTTCTTGCAAAGATCTTAAACATGAGCTCTGGCCGCTGCTGGTCAAGTGACACATACAACCCTGTCCCGGGAGTGATGGAGGGAGTGCCCTCAGCAAACAACTACCAGGGTGGCTTTGGAACTACACTAATGGCCAAGGTTTGCTTTAATATAAAAACATTTATTAACTTTTTGTGATCATTTTAGAGGTGGTGCTGTTTGCGTACTGTGTATTGTTTTCACAGTTAAAACTAGGGAAATGTTCACCTTTTAAATTCATCTGGTTTACAGTATCAGTGTCATTCATGCTATTTTATCATATTTCCCAATGTTGAGCTTAGTGTGGTCTCGCTTATAGCTCGTTTCCACTAAGCGGTACAGTACGGGTCGATAAACCATGATCCAGTTTGCGTTTACACCGTCAACAGTACCCTTACTTGATAGGCGTGGTGTTTGCCGGAAAGAAGCGATCAACGTCATTTTCGCGCGAAGCAAGCGACATAGTAAACAACAATGGATGATATGCAGCAGATCTTGTTCTTGCTTCTCGGCTTGTTTGTCACAAGAAACAAACGCTGGTATTAGGTAGGGCTGTTAAACGATTAATCGCGATTAATCGCATCCAAAATAAAAGTTTGTGTTTACATAATATATGTGGGTGCACTGTGTATAATTATTTTATATAAATACACACACATGCTTGTATATATTTAAGAAATATTTTCATGTATTTACTGTATATAGTTTTGTATATAATTTATATTATATATATAAATTTTATATATAAATAATATTTTTTCTTCCTAAATATACATGCATGTGTGTGTATTTATATATATATATATATATATATATATATAAATACATGCATGTGTGTATTTATATATATATATATATATATATATATATATATATACACAAAATAATTATACACAGTACACCCACATATATTATGTAGTGTAT
This sequence comes from Pimephales promelas, assembly GCF_988280905.1. Classification (NCBI taxonomy): domain Eukaryota; kingdom Metazoa; phylum Chordata; class Actinopteri; order Cypriniformes; family Leuciscidae; genus Pimephales; species Pimephales promelas. Next base: position 15,195,674 of record NC_142780.1, on the reverse strand, counting down.
ATATATATATATAAATACACACACATGCATGTATATTTAGGAAGAAAAAATATTATTTATATATAAAATTTATATATATAATATAAATTATATACAAAACTACATACAGTAAATACATGAAAATATTTCTTAAATATATACAAGCATGTGTGTGTATTTATATAAAATAATTATACACAGTGCACCCACATATATTATGTAAACACAAACTTTTATTCTGGATGCGATTAATCGCGAATAATCGTTTGACAGCCCTAGTATTAGGCGTTTCTCAATATCAAGTAGCCTACACAAAGACGCGAGTCCAGTAATTCTGCTAATGGAACAGCTCGTTCTTGAATGCGCCACTCAGCTCGCGCTGCTTCTCCGGTTATCTCTGTTTGTACATTTTAGGCTACAATAAAACTAAATACGTTATAAAACACCACTCTGCTTCTTTTCGATTTCATTTAAATACATTTTAAACATTTATAAGCACACAAATGTGGTTCAGGCAATGTATAGCATATTGATTATGTTCACTGCATGTATGTACAGTATATATTTTAACAAAACTAAATATAAAACACAACCCTGCCTCTTTTCGTTTAAATTTAAAAATATTAAACATATTCCAGGCAATATGTAATATATTGCATCTTGCATTGGTACAAATGTTGCAATAAACAACATTACAGATGAGCTTGTAATAAAATAAAAAAATCTATCTCTTTTTGTTGAATTTCAGTTTAATTAATAATAGCCATTATAAAAGTACAAGTAAAAGGTACAAAAAGTTAATATATGAAACTTCACTTAGCCTTCTGCCCAAACTATTGCCCAAGGAACGAATTATAGATTCACAAGACCAAAGATCGCCTGGCTGTTAGGTCTGTACAAGACGAATTATATCTCATGTTTAACCACTACAGAGACGTCAGAGTCAGTGGCAAACATCAGAACGACTCGCCGAGGAAAGGCTGATCCAGACGGGGTGCGCGAGTGCCGGATCTCAGTCAAATGATCATAAATCTATAAATAATCCACAGATTTGAGCTTTAAAAACTACATTCTCGCCTGAAAAACTCTTAAAACTACATTTCGTGACACAATAACATTAGTATTTTATTTCAGCTGTATATTTAAAAAAATGGCGCTTCTAATGCCCTTGTGGCACGTGCAAATGAGGATACTCTGTCAACCAATCAACGTTCTGCAGTGAGTCTAGCTCCACTTTTTCTAGTACCGTACCACTGTGGTAGGTACCCCAGCGGAAGGGTATCCAAAAAGTGGTATGGTACGGTTTGGCTTTTTGGTACCATTCACAACTTTTAACAGAGGAAACGCAAATAATTGCGTACCGTACCGCTCAGTGGAAACGAGCCATTGGACAGACCTTCAGACTGACGGCACAAGGTCTGGACTCCATCGTAGCTTTCATTGGCCAATGACAGCCCAGAGGCTGTCTGACTGAAATGTAAGGCAGTTCGTTTTGTTCAGATTCATGTTTACTGGGCAAGAAAATGTAACATTGATGACTATACAATAACAGACCAGCATGTCTGTTGGACGTATTTTAAAGAGTCTATGGCATAAAATTCACATACTTTTGAAAATCCAGCATTTAGTTGATCCTGATAAGTGCTCATTGTCACGGTTGTAAACACGACTGATTTCTTCTCCCATCAGGGGGTTTGGCATCACAACGGCTTTGTTTTCAGGTGGACCATTAAGGCCGTGTGTCCACCAAAGCGTTTTTAGCCAGCTGAAAACGCTAGACGCTCTGCTGAAGACGCCGTGCTTTTTCCATTGAGACGTTTCGTTGCTATGATACAGAACATCCGCAGCAGTTTGAATGTTGACAGTTGGTCGGTGTGGTATTATTCCCGCCCCTCCTCCACTGTGATTAGATGGCTGGGTAAAAAGTGACAGTGATGGGCGCTGCGTTTTATCCAAAGTTGAACATTTTTCAACTTCCAGCGACCAGTAAAAACGCTGGGCGCTCTGCACTTCAGCCTGAAAAAAAAACGCTCAGCGCCTCGGTACGCTCATGGCGTTTAAAAAACACGGCGCTCCCATTGAAAACAATTGAAAACATACGCCAGGCGCGTGGAAAAACGCTTTAGTGGACACACGGCCTAAAAGAACGTGACATGTCTCCTAGAAATCCTGTAGAATTTCAAATGACTTTGAAACTTCTGAAGTGTTTCCTATTTTGACGTCTGAGGGCTAAGACTATTGACCCCGATATATTTCAAGCGAAATCGTTTCGGCCTGATTTTGTTCAAAATGACGCCACATCAGTTAATTGTTTAAAGTTCATTTTTTAGAGTTCGAATCCGCTTGCCAAAGTGAACTTTCTGGAAAATTTCTCTCCAACTTCTAAACTCCTTTTGTACTAACATTGGTCTGTGGCGATTACCTAATAGGTTGGTGCGCGGAGGCTCCGACGCCTTCCACATGGAAATCTTTTCTGGTTCGTTTGGCCTGTTCAGTCGGTTGAGATCAGGTGTCCGTGAGTGAAGACATGAACGCACTGCCGAGTACAAGTTGTACTTTTGATGAAACGAGACACTGACTCCGTTTTTTAATGTTTAATACGGTAAAGCTGCTTGATTTTAAGCTATATTGAATAAAGTGATATATAAATAAACATGGCTTGACTTTACTGGAATGCTGTAGAGTTTGTGCAAACATGCACAATGCTATGATCAGATGCTTTTCTTATGGTTTATTAAAATCCTTGTCATCTTAATTGTTTTGTGTGTGTGTTATTGAGGAAAGCACACCGCACATATTTACATATTCATCTAAATGCCGCTCTCATCAGAGTCTGCAGTATCGGATGTTCGATAGCAGTAGCCTATATCGTTGGTCACGTATTTCGAAGCTCGTTTCACCCGTAAACAAAGAACTTCACTGTGAGTAAATTGGGGACTTAACTTAAAGGGTCACTCCACCTCTGAAAAGATGAATGTGAAGATGATTTTGGAGCTTTCTAGACTGAGAAAAGACAGAAAATGTATTTTTGGCTTATGTGGATGAAAGACAACTCCCAGAATACACTTGCTTCGCTGCCCTAGGAGGCCACGCCTACCGGTAACCGCGCAGTAGGTAAACAAGTCTATGCTACTAGTGATTCTCCGTGATGAGTCTGCCCAAAATGTCCGTGATTCGGCTTTTGCGTTCTACCGTCGTCATTCATCATGGTTACTGCGGCGAGCTGGATGAGGGCCGTGTGGAGAACAAGGGGGTAATCCATCGACCCGAGATTAAAGCCGGCCGGGTGCCGCCATCTTGTATAAGAACTTCACTTGAGTTAGCATTCCCATTGACTCCCATTCATTTTGGCGTCACTTTGATGGCGAATAACTTTACATCTGAGGCGTTTGAAGACCCCATTTGTCCATTATTTATTTCTAAAGAAACACGACAATGTATAAAATGCTCCATTACCTTGTAGCTTAAGTTATGGCCCTGTAGAAGCAGTTTTTTGTAAAAGTAGACTAACGATTGCGTCATAACCAAGCGACTCTCTGTCGCGCAGTAGAGAGATTACCGTATGGACAGGAGAAGAAGCTCGCGGACAATCGGGGAAACGTGGAGGCAAAATGATAAAATAATTAATCAGAATACCTAGCAAAAGTTTCTCCTGCTCCTAGCTCATGGACAGCTCCTACTCACACTCTCCGCCTCTGCATGTTTGGGAAGGGAATGATTCAGATTTCTCATGCCACAGCCACTAGAAGACAAACGGGTTGCTCACGTCGTCAAGCTCTGTTTGAGTCAGTTTGAGTCTGCCCGTCAGGAACGGAAGTCCTAAAAAATCGCTAAATATGGGCTTCACTTGTCTCAATTGAGTTCCAATGAGATGGCTCTGTCCACTTCTTATACTGTCTATGGTGGAGAACAATGCGAGGCCAGTGGCGTGAGTACCAATGAGCGACAGCTGTGAGACAGAAGTTACCGGTCTCGTATCGCTCACAGAGGACCGGGAATTTTCTTAGCAATTTTAAAACGCACATCAACCGATCACTTGTTTAACGTTCATATAAACACAACATTCAGATTCACCAATGGAATGAATTCAGTTAGATTGAAACAAAAGCTGTGCATGTAAACAATGAATGGCGACTGCAGAAAGCAAAAGCTGAATCCTGGACATTGACGCCCGGACATGTCTGGGAAAAAGAGGACGGTAACCCCTAAAGTTACTACTTGGCTTTTTCCACAGAACAAGAGCCTGCTAGCTTAGCTCCCAAAAAAGATGGCTCACACTGTGTCATCCCAATCCTCCAAAATGCATCCGTCTGCGTATTCAGTAACGTTACCTTCGTCCATAGTTTCAAAACGTTTCTGCCGGTGAGATCAGACACACTGGCACTGATCTGTGTTTGGTCTGTTAGCGCATTCGGTCCAACCCCCTATGGGCGGGTTTGAAAGGGTGGGATCTAGTGCTTGTAGTCTTTACAGAAATCCCCCACACTTCCTCCTATAATGACATAAAAGGACGATTTTTGCTCATTGTAGGAGGATTTGAAAAGAGTAAATGGCAGATTTCTCTCGTCTCAAGGGAAAATGAGAGAGTTGCACGACCATTTAATAGTATGACTGGGTTTCTAACAATGGAGTGACCCTTTAAGCACTGTTTAACATGACATGTTAAACTTGGTCTACTTTTTAAAAATTGTGTCGATCCCGTATTCTGCTCAAACAGGATCTTTTTTTTTTTATGCAAGAATGCGTCTTATGGGGAATCCAATCGAGGCCACCTACTTGCTAGTTAATTTTTAAAATGTGTAGTTATGCACGTCCTTCATTGACTTTTTCTGACATTTATCTTCAGGATTTGGGACTTGCTCAGAATACAGCAACCAACACAAAGACCCCAGTGCCGTTGGGCTCTCTGGCCCATCAGATTTACCGTATGATGTGCGCACGTGGCTACGCCAACAAAGACTTCTCATCTGTCTTCCAGTTCCTGCGAGAAGAGGAGGGCCAGTAGATGGCAACACTCTATGCCCCTTCCACAGCCTTACCCAGCACTACCTGCCTTGCACATGTCCTGACTTGCAAAACTTTGACCCAACTATGTGATTTCATTGACATGCATGTGCTGGGAGCCATGAATGATTGAGTGAATGAATTAATACATGTGTAGATTGAAAAGACTGTGTGTTTGTACTGGTTTGTTTTAGGCTGTAAGTGGAATTATGTTACTCATGTGGGCCTACCATGTACAATTAGTAATCCACCAATTAATTAATCAGATGCTGTGAATTGAAGTTTTGTTCTGACTTTTTCTTACCTGTTATGTAGGTTAACGAAAGATTAAAAATGTATCATTTCATTCACAAACACTCAAGCCATGACACTCCTTAAAGGTTTCTGATAGCAAACCGGTTTGCATATGTACAATTTTAGTTCTCAATGTGTCTTGAGTCATATTTGGGGTTGGCTACTGTTGGTAATTGTAAGTGGTGTTGGATCTACATCGTACTCATGTAAATTTAAAACACCTGGAAATTAAAGCAGGAAAAAATCTGTTGATTTGACGTTTAAGACTGTGGCGTGTTGATACATGAATACACACTCACATAACACCAATGTTCATAAACTCCAAGAGTTTTAAAAGCCTAGAAACTGAAGGGGTATTGCCAGAGAACTAAGCCAGGTTTACAATTAATGAATGTAGCTAACCAGTTGAAAGTTATTCAACACCGCACATTTGATTTGGTCTCCTCAAGGTCACATGCCGTGGAATGTCTTTTGATGCTTTATGAAGCCTCACCTTGAATTCTGTGGCACGTAACATGCATATTGCACAATAAAGGTGAGTCATCAAATACTAGGGATCTTTCGCACATCAAGGACATTGTAATATTTTTGTTGGACTTGAGGGGAAAGTTCACTCAAAAATAAAAAATTCTATTATTTTCTCACTCATGGTGTTTCAAACCTGTTTTTTTTTTTTCTTGTGGAACACAAAAGAAGATTTTTTGAAGCTGTTTTTGTCTGTACGATGAATGTTGAAACAACATTAGACCCCACTGACTTTCATTGAGTGGACAAAAAAAATCATCTTTTGTGTTTCAAAGATTAAATGGATTCGAGTTTGTGAATTTCAAGGTTTGGAACCCAGTAAAATTATTTGGCCAATTATAAATAAATGTGTGATATTTGTCTTGTGCCCCAGCTGGCTTTGGTTACAGTTGCATGAAGCTAATGATACAGTCAAGAGACATGACCTTTCACTTGTTCATTTGTTTTCCTTTACTCCTATTTTTCCCTTCACCCTGAGAACGTTTCTTTGCCGCCTCATATTCTCTCATTGTCTTTTGCTTCTTTTCACACTCACTTTTGCCTTTCCAGTTTCCAAAATGCAGTCAGTGGTATGTTTCTGATCTAAGAGCCACAGAGAGGACATAGTGCTAGAGGTCACATGATCACAGGACAAACCCATAAAAAGTCCATTAAGCATGGAGGCCTAAGTGCTGTGTTGTTATCTAGTTGGCAGGTCTTACAAACAGAGGACCATGGGGTAGACTTCAGACAGCCCAAAACCTGGTATCCCATTCCGGTTTGAACCATTTAACGGTCATTTCTCTGGTCATTGAAACACCTGAAGAAAAAAAATCTCAGGCTTTTCTTAGAAGGTAAATAATTTCTAAAATGAAACATTTACCTATCTTCTAACTGTTGTTCCTTGTATATTCCTTGTGCTCTTTTTTTATTCGAACAAATATTCCTCTAGACTAGTTTTCTCGTCTGTTGCCGGGGCTCAGACACGTGGTGGTGAATAACACACATTCGATTGTAACATCTCAAATCAATCCCTGTTTCGTTATTTTTGTGTTTTATTCATTGGTAGCCTATATAGGCTACTTTAAATGTGTATTGATTGCATAAAACGTGTTTCTAAAAATATCCAACAGGTGTAAACTCTTAAGAGATGCAATGGCTATTAACGATGCTTTTTGTCGTTAAGTTTGTGCATTCTTTATATAGTCTGAATTGTAATTGTACCTTTACACGAAAACAATTTTTTTTCAGGAGGTTAGTTTACTAATACTAATAGCTACTTTAAAATATGCTTTCTGCAATGACCAATTACAATAATACATATGAGACATCCTTCAAAAGCTGTCACGCTATGTTGAATGACCTACGAGTTCTCAAAAACTCTCAAACCTTTAGTCTGATTTAATTTTCTTTTTCATCTGGCAGAAATAAGTAGCCTTCAGTAGGTTTAATGTCTTTTAAATAAGGATAAGTGTGTGGACCTTGACACGAGCTCCAGGTGGTTGAAATATATATGTAGCTATAGCCTACTATTTGAGTAGCTATAGGCCCCATTGGTAGGCTATAATGTGTATAGGCTATAAGTTGTTTGGTTTAACTACTTGAAGAAAGGCATCACTTTATTTCTAGAACAGACAGGATTCATAATTCGGAAAACAGAAACACAATAGTGTAGCTAGAGATATTTAGCTGAGAAGACCTGTGTGTTTACAAGATGGCTCGTTGCCTTTATATTTAGTCCATGGCTAAACATGGCATTTTGTTATTATTTCACATATAGCCTAGCTATTGTGTTCCAACAAAAAAAATAAATAAATAAATAAATAAAATAAATAAAAATAAATAAATTGCTTGTAAATTGAATATTACCTTGGGAAAAAAACATAGCTTACTGTACAGTTTCCATTGACCAGTTTATTAAAAACGTTTTATTTGGATAATTAATCATATTTAGCGACACTATACGCAACGATTGTATTGTCTGGACTGGAACTTAAAAGAGTAAGCTACAAATGAAAATATTTAGTCAACTTTTTTCGCTGCTATGTTGTGCTACACACGTGTAACACACACACACACACACACACACACACACACACACACACACACACACACACACACACACACACACACACACACAAACAAATAAAACTGTTTGGTTTCAGAGAAAGAGAATTATGCATGTGATGGATGTTTGGACTTTGAATCATGATGTGCCAATAAAACAATTTCTTTGAACGATTTCATTAAAACATTAACTAATTTTATACGATCTTTGCTTAGAGACAACACACAAAATAGATTATTAAAATATACATTTTCTTTATTTTTTATTCGTTGAGGTAACGTGCATTATTGCGTAATAAAGATGGTTGGCGATATTTGATCAGAACGGTAAAGGGAGCAATAATTCCATATTAGCCTACTCTAAACATAAACTGGACATCCGGTTAATTGCATCGAATTTGTGACGTTGATGAAAATGTTACATTTAATAATAGAAAATAGAATTTAATATAGAAAAATAGAATTGTAATATGCCTGTAAATATGAATTTAATTTAATTCCAATGCAACAATAACGTCAGAAAAAGATTACCCTGATATTAAATCGGTTAAAGTAGCCTAAATTAATAATTAGGATAATTAATTATCAATTAGGCTACATTAATAGGATTGCTCTGCCTGTGTTTTAGGCTATAAGTAGCTATTCAACAGAACCAATGCCGTTATTTCAATTTATAAAATACATTTTTGAAAATTTCCATTAGCTAATTTTAAAAGATTACGTGCACTGTAAAACCGCTTTGAACGAACATCTGATTATTTATTATTATAAATAATTAAATAAGTTACCTGTTCGCAATATCAGTGTGTGAAATTGTCTGAATTTGTACAGGTAACACCATGAGATTTAAAGCCTCTGTTCTAGTGTACAAAATAAGAACTGAAGGTGTCGTGCCTTTCAAATATTTACTTTTATACAGCAGTCCCGACTCTGCCTACATTGGTTTTCATGATTGTTTGCAGAAGATTAATAAAAGTAGGCTAACTCGTTTAGAACCTGAAATTAACATTTTGTAAATTTGTCTAAAATAAGCTATAGTTCACTCAGTTCCAGTTTTTGCTCATGTTTTTGAGAGGAAATTAGATCCAAGCCTCGTTATTTAAATTGTTTAAAGACTTTTCCGATGACACACATGTTCTGCGAATTCAAGTCTCTTCAATTGTCTACAGAATCTCACAAATATCAGTGCATCTATTTTTAATAAACATAATCTTAATATGCTCTTTGATTGAGTAGGCCTATAGCATGCAAGAATTTAAATTAGCCTATCCCAATTCTCTTCTTCTAGTGGAGCATCTCTTTTTAATAAACATCATCTTATGAATGATGTTGATGAATAATGTAGCCCATTACCGGTTGTCTCAAACTTCGAGGTAGGCTAAATGTAGCTGTCCATCGCCATCGAATCTTCTGGGTTTAGTCTGTGCACCAACAATTCTCACATCCGCCTGTTTACATGATGACTTTGTCTTTACACCGTTCAGCTATTGTGAGAGGGTCGGACACCACTGAACGCTAATAGCTCAAGAAACCTTAAAAAGATCAAATAGGGACTTGGCGCCTAACATGCCCGTGTTTCCACGCCACCAGCGAGCTTATTTCCTGTGTATTTTACTTTGCTGTAGCGTATACAAACGGCTGCCCCTCGGTAATTAAAAATGACCTGATTTTGTTTTTCTTTCTTCATCTGTGCATCTAACAAACAGCTATGCTGAATGCATAATAGTCATTTTAAATGTACCTATATTCTTAAAAGAAATCACCATATCTAATTGTAGCCTATTCTTGAGGTTGATATATTATTCATGAAAGTGACAGTTTGTGAGCTATTGTAAGCGACTCACTGTTTCTCAGATTAGGTGGAAATATGGGCTATTTGTTAAAGGATCGTTCCAAAATTAAGGGTGTTTATTAATTTAATCGCAACAAGAAAATTTATGTTTAAAAATGTATCATGTTTAAAATGAAAATTTTAGACTCTTTGGGTTCACGCTCACACGTGCTAATTTAAGAAGAAAACTGATTTGAAAATAGACTTAAATAAATGAAATAAGACCGATAATGAAATATGGGATTTTTATTTCATTTTTATTGAGGTAACAATATATAACATACAGTAGTAATGATAATAATAATAATAGTCTCCTACTATGATGATAACAGCACTATAAAAAAAGTTAACATTAACTCCTAGTAAACTAAAATAAGTTTATAACTTTTTTAAATCAATTATACAACTCATATTTTTAAAGTGAACATAATGTAATTTAAGTGGAAATGACTTAAAACACCCAATTTGATTGTACTTACAAATTTTAGGCATCAAACAAATGTGTAATAATAACAAACTGTAAAAAAAATCATGATTTGTAATCACAACATTTTTTCTTTTGTCAAATCAACTTAATCATTTATGTAGTTCAGATAACATAATATTTTGAGTTTCTGATGATTAAATCAACTCTTTCATTGTATTAACTAAATCTTTCCATTTCAATGAACTTAAAAAAAATAAGACTTGCTTGCCTTAAAATTTAAGTTAAACCAACAATATTGTACAACATTATATTATTAATAAGTTATGACAACATATGTTTTTACATTGCTTTAACTACATTTTTATGTTATAGAAGATCCGACTCATTTTAAGTCAGTTTATGTTCATATAAGTTGAAATGACAAACATCCAAGTTGATTATAGGCTACTTAAAAAATGAAGACAGCAACTCTTTTTAAATAGCAATAACAGGGTATACTACGAAGACTGATTGCCTGTCTCTACTCTTCTCTCTATTTAATTCCAGCAGTGCCAGACCTCTGCCAACAAATAACCCGAACTGTATGGAAACATTGATCAAGAGACGCTAATGCTGAATCTGTGGCATAAATAATAACACAAGCACTGTAATACCTGTGTGCTCCTGTTTACAATTTACCCGGAGATGGTCGTTTCCTGCCAGACGGTCTAGCCTTCAGTGACAACAAGGGCCCTGGCTAGACTGCAACTTTCAACTTGACCTTGGCCTCCAGCCGTGAGTAACTCATATGTAAACGAGGCTTGCCAAATTGTGGGCTGGATTTCTAGCTGTATGGAGTAATAAACTGGTGGTCATTTTCATAAAGTGTGATTTGTTATTTGACAATTTCATGGGCTCGAAATAGTCGATGGCATTACAGAGACGGTTCCCTGTAGCGGTGCAAAAAAGGAAAGAGCGAAAATAGCCAATTTAAGACTTTTCCTGGTCCAATTTGCGAGATCAATATTTTTGGAAGACAAAAATTAGACTGAAGAAATGATAGCTTTTCTAAAATAACAATAATAGTATAATAAACCAAAACAGTTGCAGGCATGTAACTACAAAATAGATGTTTGAAACGCACCAACTACATTACTCAATCCGCGTTATCTTTTTCATTACTGTTAACTGTATTTTAATAGTAGCCCGTATGAAAATGTGGTATTTACGAATTTGCAATAATCTTACTGTTAAAATGGTTAGATATGGAGGTGCGTAAAATGCAGTGCCGTTGCGCAATGGAATGCCACTTGGTTTCCTCTTTAGGATAAAGCTTATCATCAGAATCTTTATAGGTATTTTTGACCAAATCCCTCCACTTTGTTTCAGTTCAGAGCAGTATGTTTGTCTTGCTAGATCGGCGTTATCTCCAGTTTAGACGTTTATCAGCCTCTTTGCATGTCACGTGCCTCCGCTCGTCCAATAATAGTTGGATCTTGACGCACACGGGACGCATGGGTATCTGTTACTCCACCGATCCACTGCTTCTCTTTCAGTCTTGGGGAATTCTAAAAGAGCTGCTAGGCTCCATGTAGGGCGTGCTATGACAGCGTCTTTACTCCTCCATTCCCGCTGGATTGACCCGGTGATGTTTCTCTATGACAACGGCTTGGATGATATGAGCAAAAACATGGAAGGATTTGTGGGAGGCAATTTTGCTGCAAATCAGTGCAGGAATCTTATTGCCCACCCGTCTTCTTTGGCCCCGAGCACATACTCGTCGAGTGAGGTGCCAGGGTCGGGCATGGGAGAACCTGTCAAACAATGCAGTCCATGTTCGGCCGTGCAGAATTCTCCCAGTGCGTCTTTGCCCTATGGATATTTTGGCGGCAGCTACTACCCGTGTAGGATGCCCAAGTCCTGTCCGCAGCCCACCTCCTATGGGGAAAAATACATGGACACGTCTGTTTCTGGAGAGGAGTTCCCTTCTCGTGCTAAGGAATTTGCCTTCTACCAGGGTTACTCGTCTGGCCCTTACCAGCCTGTACCGAGTTATCTCGACGTGCCAGTCGTACCTGCCCTGAGCGGCCCTGCGGAACCGAGACACGAGTCTCTTCTGCCTGTTGAAACCTACCAGCCCTGGGCTATAACGAACGGGTGGAGTAGTCCGGTGTACTGCCCGAAAGACCAAACACAGTCAACAACCTTATGGAAATCGTCTATTCAAGGTAAAAATGCTGCACTTTATCGTGAGAGGGGTGGGAAAGTTGCTGTCTTAGTTTTTTAAGTACAATCAACTTGGATGTTTAAGCCATTTCAACGTAATTACATTACATTGACAAAAATTAGTTGAATCTCGTATAACACAAAAAGTTTACATTTGCTTAACTTATTTTAATGAGTTAAAGCAATGTAAAACTATATATTGTCAAAAATGCTGGGTTGTTTAACCAAATTTTGGGTCAAATATGGACAAACCCAGCCATTGGGTTACATTTTTAAATTACTTTAAATTTTTAACCAAATGTTTGAGTTTGTCCATTTTTGACCCAAAAGTGGGTTAAAACAATCCGGCATTTTTAGAGTGTATAAATATTTTTACAGTGTAAAATTGAGCTTTACTAGACCTGTTAAAATGCTGGATCTTTTCAACCCATGTTTTGGGTTAGTTATGGACATGTTTATTTAAAAAATGTAAACCAACGGTTAGGTTTGTTCATATTTGTAAGAAGATTCAAATCAATTAAAACAGGAGCTTAGGCTACTAGATATTATTAATCTAAAAAGTAATGCATGGTCTACAATTTGTATAGGTAATTCCCGTCACGTTTCATGAATACAATTTTTTTTTAATGAATTTAAGCTATGTTTTTATGTTTATTTGTGCATGTTTTACTTGAGGCATTTTTTTTGTTTGCACTGCCTTGGAGACACAGCAATGCTTGTTTTATTATTATATGCTGTATTATTTGATACTTATACTGTTTTCGCAAGAAACCTAATTTTGGCTTTGATCTGACCCCTAGATAATGTGTCAGGGACCGATGGAGCGTCGGTGCGTCGTGGGAGAAAGAAGCGGGTTCCCTACACCAAGGTTCAATTGAAGGAACTAGAACGAGAATATGCCACAAATAAGTTCATCACTAAGGACAAACGAAGAAGGATATCTGCTCACACAAACCTGACCGAGCGACAAGTGACCATCTGGTTTCAAAACAGGAGAGTGAAAGAGAAGAAAGTGGTCAACAAGTACAAGGCCATCAGTTAGGCTTTGGGGGGGGGGGGGGGAAATGTAAAACTGAAATACCAAAGCGGTATAAATGGAAGGACCTTCAACATTATTTATTCTGAAATCCATTCTATCATCTGCTCCACGTCACGAGATTATGCGGAGATGCGCAGGAGGGAAAATAATGTGTAGCATATTGCCAATACACTGACTTTGTTTAAGCGAAGCTACTGCTCAAGAACAATATACCCATATTCACCACTTGATTTTTTTTTAAATTCTTTTTAATCTATTGCTTTGACAGAAACACGTGGGAGGATTGTAAATTCAACTCAACACAGTGAACGAAAATCAGTGAAGTAAACAGACAAAACCATGGCAATTCGTGTATTTTTTTATTTGTACACATCACGTTTCCATAAAAAACAACTGAACCTATCAGACTGTATATATGCATGCAGCGCCAACTGTACACTAAATTTACCCCAAGACTGTTTCGAGATTTTCTTTTCTTTCTGTTTTTACCCCATGCGCACATTTGTAAATAAAAAGTCGCTTTCATGCACCTGCGAAATATACAAATTCGCATGTGTTACTGCAGACACTATGCAAATAAAACTCCCCATTTTAAGTGATGTATTTCAATATTTGTATCTTTATAATTATTCCGAATGTCAACTTCTTTTTTGCCAAAATGTTTAACATAAACGTGATAACATAGCCTGTATCAAGAAGCCTAGGCTATTTATTTTGAATGTAGGCTAGCTATTTGTATAGCTAATTAAATTTCCAGAAAATAATGAGAAAAATAGAATAATCAGTTACTAATAAGAATGAGTGAGAAATGGCTGCGGTATTGTTGTCTTTCCCCAAATCCCTGTTTTTTTTAAAGAATAATTGTTCTGCAATAACCCGTTTCCATGCGCGTAACAGTGCTGCCATCTAGTGGCACGAATATGCATTTGCCTTGACTTCCTGAAATTGGATCATTGTTACTCATCAGAAGTGTTTGAGATCCGAAATCTACGATTAGGCCTACTAGGTTTATGTGTTTGAGTTAATAGTTAGCAAAGCACCAAAAATTTATAATAGGCTACAATTTAATACAAATCTGACACTTAAGAAAAGGTTATACAGAATTCTAGATTCTGCCAGGCGCTTCATATCTTTAACCTTTTAGTGGATCCCGTCATGGTATATTTTAGTGGATTTAGTATTAATTGATTAATTTTGTTTTAATTATATTTTCTGAATTAAACAGATAGCATTTTTTATCACTAGAAAAAAATCGAAATTACCTGTTAAACATGAAAGTATTATGCAATCATTTAAGACATTTCTCCTTATAGAACCTGGAGCGCTCTTTAAAATTTAGTCAAGAACCGGGTTCTACAGAAAACATATGAACATTTTTTTTAAAGACTTGAAAATCAGTGACTCGGATACCAAAAACAGGTAAAGTAGGGGTAATATCACTGTGTGTGTGTGTGTGTGTGTGTGTGTGTGTGTGTGTGTGTGTGTGTGTGTGTGTGTGTGTGTGTGTGTCTTACAACATGCAACTTAAGCTACTTTATTCTGAAAAACATTATCAAAAATAAAAATCTGAAGGAAAAATAAGTGAGTGAAATGCAGAAGACAGAGTATGCCTGATATTGGTGGTATAAACCTTTTCACACAATGCTCAATTTAGCCAAAGCTAAATAAATAAATACATAAATAAATAAAACGACTCCCAATTTAGCCTTTGGAGTCACTCTAAGGTAGGCAAACAAAATTACAAAATAAGGTTTTAACTGAGTACTTCTAGAATTACAACAAACAAATACAATGTTATATAGACATCATTTTAAAACAAACCAAAAAAAGAACAGGCAAATAAATAAATATTTACGTAAATAATAAATACCAACAAAAAGTTCCGTTGAAATCAGCTTCGAGGAAACGGAATTACACCTAAAATAAATAAAATAGAAAATACATAAACACACGTACAATTTCCGATCAAATGCGTGAACTGAATAAAATTATTTGTGAGATAACATTTCCCGTTTCAAAATTATTCATTTCTGACAGTCTTTTCAAATAATTTTAACTTCAAATCTATTAGACATGGCTATCATAGATTAGGCCACTTGCCCATGCATTTTCAAATACAAACTCTCGGTGTGGCAATTGCTCAAGTTAAATGCAAACCAAAGCCCCCAAGACATCAATAAGAATAAAATACAAACACACACACACACACACACACACACACACACACACCAGAAAATGCAATAATAAATAATTCAGTTTATTTTTGTGTACTTGGCTTGTTATCTTTGCATTTTCGAAATCGTGCAACAATGTTTTACTGCACGTTTTTATTGGAAAACGGTATAGCAGCAGTTCATTTCTGCACAACTTTTTAAAAATATTATTATTTAAAGAATATAAGAAATATTTTTGCTACCGTCAACTTATCTGTGTTTGTTACAGAACTGAATTGCATTTCAAATAAGCTATAGCCTAGGCTACATTGTTAATGTTTCATTAACAGATCATTCATTCTATTCTATTATGCATAAAATAAAAACACTTCTATATTTAGATTCGTTATGCAATTTGTCGTTAATATGGCACAAGCAATTCGTAGCCTATATCACTGAAGGCTTCTGAATAGTCAGAAATAAATGATCAGGATCTATTTGTGGGACCTGAAGGCAGCCTATGAGCAGCGGTCTGGAAAAACGTCTGAGCAGACGGAAAACGTGGAGAGAAATAGGTCTAGCCATATGGAAGGGATTTACAATTTGCGTTTCAGTGTATCAAAGGACATTTCAATTTGGACTGTGCTGCCACCCAAAGGCACTAAAAGAAATGCAATTTTTGTAAACCAGTAGTTCTCAAAATTGGGGATGCTCTGTGTAAATTCAATTCAAATGCTGTTGCGTAGCCTATGTCTTATAACATTGCTAAATAGATATTATAAACTTCAGCTTATCGAAAGAAAATGGTTGGTGTTTATATGGCATACTTTTGGATATAAATGCTATATTCGTTTTACAAATATAGGATAATGTATAAGACGATGCCAGAACACACAACCAGATGCATGTCTCATTACTTTACTGAAATAACAAACAACAACGACAACAAATCTCTTCCAGTTCTCATGCAAAACATTTCAACATTAGGTGCTTGCCTATGGATAGGCTATGAAAATAGCCTAAATATAATGTTTACAAATAACATTCTTATTAATTAATTATTATCAATTAATTATTCTGATGCATGCAATTGGTGCACACAAAGTTTTGAAAGTTACATAATTTGTGCTCTTTTGTTTACAGACGAAAAATGTTCGTTTTTAACGAAAATGATGATGACGAACAAAGCATTTACCAAACTAAAATATTTTATATATGTTTTAAACTATAAATTCCGACATGCCAACTGATACTAACATTCATTTAGCTATGAAACTGATACTAACATTCATTTAGCTATGAAACGCGCCTTTTCTCTAGGCTATTTTATATTTAGATAGGTTTCAATAACATAAATTAGACGAAAGTGTGCTATTTTAATCGGTTTTTAAAACGTTTTATCTATTTTTTCGCAGTGAAGGGCGCATTACGGCCGTTCATAACATATTTTTCAGCCACAGTTTTATTTCACTTGTTTGGTTTATATGCAGGTCTGTTAAATTTGGTCCCCTGTAAAACTGTTTTGTTTTCAGAGGTCAGCGTGACATCAACGTCGACACTCAAACTTTACCGAGCAAGTGCAAGGCAAAGGTTGGGTTTAGGTTCACTCGTTACCAACATTCTTCAGCCAATGTGTCAGGAATCAGAAAACAAATGCAGGGGGGATTATTTTCTATATTTTTAATAATTCACACAAATCATAAGTGGTTACAGAGTAAAAACGTATAAAGACATAGGACATTAGCCTACATTTTCAAGCCTTTATATACGTCAGTCCCATGTAAATATGAAAAGTGGGCCCTCAACTGCACTGCGACAAAACATGCAGGGAAAAGACAATCAAATCAACACTCTCATCAAAGCGGAAGGACACCCCGACATTAAAATCCCATTTTCACATCAAAATGACATTATCGTTTCTTTTTTTTTTAATTAGCCTATCTTAGTTACAAATTTTGCAAGATTAGGCTATATTCGTCGAATGCATTCTTTTTTAAATATAGACTCTTGCTAGAAACACGATTTTAAATTATTTTGTTATATAATGGCACGTTTATAACAATATGCCATTAAATTAATTTAAAGTGCCATTTCTATTTGTAATCTTCGCATTCTCAAATTTTCAAGACGTCATTAAACACAAAAACATAATTTGATTATTCCAATTTGAAGATCTTCGTATGGCCACAAATTTCTTTAAACGCATTGAATTGAAAGTAGTGTTGTGAAATTCACTGCATTTGCCAAATAGGATTTTGCGCGAGCTTTACCGCGCTTTTACACGACAATTGAACTATTTAAATTTGCAGAGGTGACTTGGGTTGTTAAAAAATCCAAAAACCACAACTTTGCATAGTGGATTGAGTCGAACACAGAGTAGAAGTGATGACAAATTGGCTTGGACTGTACCAATTACTGTGCCTCTCAAACTTGATCCAGTGCGAAAAGTTAAGTTTATCGGTAATTTGCCTAATTCGCGTGAGTCAAAAACAATGCTGAAGAAAATGCCAAAGTTCCGTGCGATTCAATTAAGCCCACTCTTGGAAACCTTGAAACCTCATCCGGGGTGCTGTTTGGGCTATTTGTAAACTACCACTTACTATGTGGAAGTGACCATCAGGGTCTTGCTCACAACCTCTCAAATAAGCCAAAACGCAATGTTAAATCATTTATTGGTGGAGTAATATGGAGCCAGGCGTAACGCTACACTGAATTAAGGACATCTATTTTAACTCTATAAATAGCTAGATTATATTTACTAACCGAAACATGCATGATCACCTTATCAAAACGTGCATTTGATCTTGTGGATTTAAGCCCGGAAGAAGCTAAAAACAGGACTCTCACCCGATATAACTCACGGGGCCGTTGTCTCCCTTTAATATGCTACTGTTACCCGTGACTTCAGGTCTCATTGAAGTTCACGAATTCCAAGTAGGTGGCGTCTCATGATCACTCTCCGACGGCCATGGCTTGTCTGAGCTGACAATGGCTAGAGGAAGATACCAAAAGCACCATAAAACCACGTCTGTCTTAGACTGGTTTTAGTTTTTGTTGCCTCCCAGCACAAGATTAGGCTACTCATTAAAAGCTATAAGACCAACGAAATCAGCGTTGACAATAAGGGAAAATGCGAACCATTCTAATCTCACAAAGAGCGCATTTTCGTTGTTGACCACATGCAATCGCTTTACACGCTTCTCTTTTTTATTTTATTTGTTCATAAATTGATGTATTTTGAGATTTTCGGATATTGTTCATGGTTTAATCCAAAGTAATTCTAAGGGGGCCATAAGCTAAAACTTAATGGGCCTCAACTGTGGTTTCAAGCCGCTTCACTGCATGAGCCCAACCGGGCAAATTCAGCCTTTCTCTTGCCTTACACAGACTATATACCTTAAAAGATTTTTTTGGCAAGCGTAAAACGCTATATGAATTCTGCACAGGAGAACGCAAATTTACCCTTATTGTAAATTGTGTTCTTGAAGAAATGCAAATGTTTAAATAAAGAAGCAATTAAAAAAAAAAACATAGCTAATTTTTGTATAGGTTTGAACCAAATGCGCTCAAAACAATACTTATGTACAATACTTGTACAAGAACGTAATTAATTAAATAGCCGGATTATCTGCAGTCAAAATTAAAACTCATACAAAAATTAATTGCAATTTTATGAAGCACTCTTAAAAACAAAGGTATCTTAAAAATAAGGTCATTTATTGGCATTGATTGTTCCATGAAGAACCATTAACATCCATGTAATCTTTCCATTCCACAAAAGGTATAATGGAAAAGGGCTCTTTGTATTTTTAGAATGTTCTTCACACTAAAAAAACCAACGTTTTTTAAGACTAGTTCACTGAAAAGTTATTTGGGGAAGTTCTTTGAATCTCCGCGAAAACCCCTTTTGGAACCTTTATTTCGAACAGTCTGATTATAAATAATTCTAGCTCATCATCATGCTCATGCAAAGGCACATTTTGTAAAAAAAAAAATACATTGTATTGCTTCAACATCATCTAAATTTCCAAATATAGTAAAACCTCAGAAGGGCTTCAACTGAGTAAAAGCGTAATATATTCTTGGGCCAATTGGTCGAAGGATATTAATTGTTCTGAACTGACTATTGTGAAATAAATGCAAATATAACATAACGTAATTCTGTTTTATTTCCCCCACACAGCCATACCATATGTTCGATTTGGTTTATGCAACTCTCAATTAACAAGAACCTCACTTGCGAATTAAAATTCTACACATGCGAAATCTCCTTTTTGTTCCTTTCTGGTATCTTAATTTTTAAGAGCCTATATGCAGCGAGAGAGAGAGAGAGAGAGAGAGAGAGAGAGAGAGAGAGAGAGAGAGAGAGAGAGCTACAGCGAAATGAGATGTCTGAGACTTAATAGAACAAATTCATAAACGGGAGAAACCATGGTAATGTTTAGTAAGGCGCGTTGGCTGTTAAGCATGCGAATGGGTTTCTCCAGCAATCCAAAGTGTCAACATAACCAACTGAGGTCCAATGCATTCACACGTTCATCAATGAAAGAATCGCTCACTCCACGACTTGAACATCTGCACATGTTGGCATACAATATTCTAAGAGGTACATGTCAATTTCTGCCCTTGGTCACATGACTGGCGCTCTCTGGAATGGATGGAGATGGATCTCCACGTCAGCTCACGTCTCAAAAATTTCTGCTCGGCGGATCTGCTTCAAAGCCAGTCAAGCTGAAGCACTTCTGTACGACGATGCGAGGCAGTACTATGGTTGTGGCGTGCCCAACCAAGTGCCATGATGGATTTTGATGAGCGGGTACCCGTTGGGTCTAACATGTATTTGCCCGGCTGTACTTATTACGTGTCTGGGACGGAATTTTCCAGCCTTCCTCCTTTTCTGCCCCAGACCCCGTCTTCATGCCCCATGACATACTCATACTCCACGTCCAGTTTGCCACAAGTTCAGAGCGTTAGAGAAGTGTCTTTCAGGGACTATGCCATTGACACGTCCGGTAAGTGGCACTCGAGGGGCAATCTGCCACATTGCTACGCGACCGAGGACATGGTGCACAGGGACTGCCTGTCCAATCCTGGAACTCTGGGAGACATGCTGTCGAAAAATAATTCGGTTCTTTACCACTCCAACACGAGCCATTCGGCCAACGTGTATCATAGCAGCGTAGGGAGGAACGGAGTGCTTCCCCAAGCGTTTGACCAGTTTTTCGAGACAGCGTACGGGAACGTGGAAAACCAGCCAAGCGAGCATCCGGTGGACAGAGCGACCGGGAAGGCGCCTGCTCCGCCCGCGGACTCAGGCAGCGACAGTTGCCGGGGAACAGAGGAGGCAGAGCGGTGTGGAGAAACCAGCAGCCCGGAGCCATCTTCCGGTAACAACGAAGAGAAATTCAGCGGCAGCAGCGGCAGTACGTATTCAAGCAGTTGCGCGAGAAACTTTCTGATGTAACGTGCTGTTGTTAAAGGTTTTATATGCTGTTTTATAAGCATATAAGGTTTACAGAGGGCCCTGTATATTTACCCTAACAAAACTTTGTTATAAACGGGAGATCACGTGCTCGAAATTGAAATTGGCCGTGAATGATAGGCCATTTCCCTTCGAGTCTTCGAAAACATGCTTTCAAGACTTCATTACAGTCGGGCTATTTGTTAATGCAGCGTTATTTAAGAGATCATATAGGCCTATCCTGTGCTTATTTATCGCCACTGACTGCACGTTGGACGTCAGGGAATTTAAAGAGCATTTTTGTTTGGTATTGTTCCGTTAAATACTAAAAGGCTAAACTTATCAGTTTCTAACGTGGTTATTATTATTATTTTTTTTTTTTACTTTGGTGGTGAATGAAAAGAAGGTTAAATGTTAAGCCTCCATTATAATCAAATGAGCCTACACGAGTGTGTATTGTTGTAGAACTAGATATTTCATTTAAATAGCATTTTAAGAGCTGAATGTAGAATATAATGTGTTATTACCGATTTATCGTTGAATTATTATAGGTTACAGTTAGATTTAGATACCGCAACAGTTTTTTGGGGGGGAAACGGCAATTGGGTGTATAGCCTATTTAATTATAAGCTATTCAGTTGTCTCTTCTGTAAGCATTTAATTGAATTTTATATTATTTCTATGCAATTATTTAAATGTAAATGTCAAAGGCATTGACTGTCTTTCTTCTTTATATTTCAGATGGACAGAAGACACGGAAAAAAAGGTGTCCTTACACGAAATATCAGATCAGAGAGCTGGAGAGAGAATTTTTCTTCAGTGTTTACATCAACAAAGAAAAAAGGCTACAGCTTTCCAGGATGCTCAACCTCACCGACCGTCAGGTCAAAATATGGTTTCAAAACAGAAGAATGAAAGAGAAAAAACTAAACAGAGACCGTTTGCAGTATTACACCACGAACCCTTTGCTTTAGATCGGAATCATTTATAGGGCGAGATGGTTAATTTCAAGTTCGTGGATGAACATTCCGGCTCCCAGAGGAGATGCGACCTTTATTCCTCTGACAGACTTTTTCATCCATAAACATACATTTATATTCTCTGTAATCTTTACCGTTTGAATTTAAAACTATTATTATGATGTTTCATTTTATTCAGTTAAGTGACTCTTCAGTTTACAGGGATATTGTTTTTTTTTAATATTATTATTATTATCTTTCCAAGATCTGTAGTTTTTACATATGTGTCATATATCAGTAAGTATATGCTTGAAATCTGTTTATATGGAAAATAATGTTTGGGAGGGCGAGATATAAATACTAGTGGACATAAAGATTTCATTCTGTTATAGGTAACACTTTACAATAAGGTCTCATTTGTTAACATTACTTAATGCATTAACTAACACGAATTAATGATGAACAATACATTTGTTACAATACATTTGTTATTTATTAATCTTTGTTAATTATAAAAATGCAACCGTTCCTTGTTTGTTCATGTTAGTTCACATTGCATTAAGAAAAACATTTGATTTTTAATAATGTAGCCTAAATGCTGATATCAACATAAATGCCGTAGAAGTCCAGTAGTTAATTCATGTAAACTAGTGAAACCTAATTATAAAGTGTTACCGTTCAGTACTGTTCATTGTATTTTACAGGCCTATATTATTAGAAAAAAAAACTTTCTCATTGAATGACGCATATTTCATGAGCTTATTGTGATCTAAATTCACCATGAGCGCTTTATTCTCTTATACTTGAATTGTGTGAACTTAAAGTGTATATTTGATATTACTCGTCTTACTGCGCATTTTCCAGTAAAACCGAGCCACTTAACACTTGTGTTAAAAATTGTCCCAGAAAAAGGAGCAAAATTGTTATTTATTTTTCAACAGATATTAGGCATTAATGCAAAAGCAATAACTGAACCAGCACGGACACTGCTTGAGTCACTCTGAAACCCCGAACCTCAATTGTATTTTAATTATGTGTTTTCTCCACCTTTTTCTTTAAAACGTGTAAAAAAATATATTAATGTTGCAGGAGCTCATTCATGTTCACAATAATCTCTCATGTTTATGACGTCTCTTCAGTGTTATATAAATCAGTCTCTTGAAATATCTCGTGTTTTCTCTCTTTTTCCTGGAGCAGTATCAAATGTTTGATGGATCTTGCGTTATATTGCCTCCACGCGTTTTCTTTGATTCAAGGATCAAGTGTTTGCCGTTATTAATGCCTCTAGTATCCATTACGGAACTGTCCAAAAAAACATGGCTGTGTATGTTTCCATGAATCAAATGGCCTTTCAACAAATTGTTCCATGTCGAACATCCAGATAAGTCTTCGTATTATATTGCTGTTTTGAAAGCATGTATAGCTAAAATCTAGACAAACCTTCTTGAGAATTAAACTCTAAGGAAAGTTATTTTGTCTTGCATGAGCAAGTCTCGTTACTTTTACAGTTTCCCTGTATCAATATATCGATGATCCATTGCGAGAGGGTCACAAATCTGATATGGCTTATGCCACTCGGAAGTCTAATAAACCAGGGCGAGCCTGGGCGACCATAAGATAATAAGGACTGCTTTACGCGATGACCCTGACGGTTTGCGCATCCTTTGAGGCTCGATGGAATTTCGCTCTAATTACGGCACATCCCCCCGTTGCTGCAGCAACTCGGCCATAAAACCAGTCTTAGTCTGGAGCATTTGTAGAATTGGAGCGAGGTGCCATAAACCGTCTGAGAACCAAGGTTATTAACTGTGACTAAGAGCTAGAAAACAACGGCTGGAACCATTGAAAGCTTGTGTTCACGGACTTTTCCGCCATCATTTGTCTCAGTGTCCCATCATGGCACCACGACTGGATTGTTCACTATTTCGCAGTGCCGACGGTACACTTCATGTACACTGGGTGGCGCACTTTAGATCAATGTCATTGCCGGGTATCTAAAATCCCTGCTGAAACATGTTTACTTTGTGTGCGGGCGAAGGACAACATCTTCGTGACAAGGCACTGTTTCAGGTAAATACAGCCAAGCTACCATTTAGATATTTTTCTTTGTCAGCATTGTGTTTATTGATTTTTTTTAAAAGCATAACACATTAATGTTCCAAACGTAGCCTATATGTAAAGTTTAATGATAAAAAAACTTCATAAAAAAACAAAGTTGTAACTAGTTGTATTAGTCGAAAGTGTTTGACTTTGTTCCTGATGTCAGAGCTTTTTTTTTCAAAGTATAGGCTAATTTTGAGAAATTGTAGACCTGTTTTGATTCTTGTGCGGCCTACCTTGATGGCCTATAGTTGTTTTTTTTTATTCCAGAAGCAATATAAAAAGACGTATTTTGCGGCTTATGTTTTATGTGTTAAATAAAAAATAAAAATATCTTTACTATCTCTTTATTCGTTTGGATTGGCTAATTATTAGGCTATACAATTCCATTGACTTTTAAAACAATGCCCGTTTATTTCCTGATACAAAAAGTTGCCTAGTCTAAATAAATATAATGTAATAAATGTAATCTAAATAAACGTAGCCTATTCCTATATCATTAAAATGAATCTCAAAAGGTTAACTTTCATTTTTCATTTTCATTTTAAGCGATAAAAAGCCTGCCTATTATGGTGACATTTTCACTCGTTAAGATACCACAATGTGATTCAAAACATGATTATTGGAGCAGGGACACCAATTTACTATCAAGAATTATTTTTAGTTTAATTCGTTTATTTCTTTTTATTGGTGTCTCATTTTTTTCAATGGAGTCCTCCAATTGTTCTATATCGCTTTTTAAACGCGCATGCATGGTCGTCTTGTTATCAGTTAATTTCAGCTACAAGACGATTAATGGTATATGGACATATAAAAATAGTCCTATCTCTGAATCTTTGTGGAAATGGCAGAGTAGACTATTTAAAAAATCGTTTGAAAGAAAAGTTCAGAAATAAAGTAACCACATTTTCAGATACATAAACCGAAAAAGGGGGAGGGAAAGTAACCCAAATCTTAGAGAAAAAAAAATGCAAATCGAATGACATAGCCTACAACTGCGGACATCATACACACAGGCTGCTTTTCAGATGGAAATATCCCCTGAACGTCAAAAATAGGCAAAGATGAATCACATTCAACAATTGCGTTAAAATTACTATCGGAATTGCTATTGAAATGCCATGGGTTTGTGGTTAGATTTGTCTCTATAGGTTATTATAGGTTTAAAATGATTTGTCTCACAACAGTATTGTAATTATAAAGCTTAAACAAGATGATCACATGCTAAATGTTTAATATTCTATGGAAATTCACATTGAGTGTTCCCGAAAGCCGCCTCTCGTTTTGAACTTGAGTGTAGCTAAATAAATTGTTTTGACCCACCGCGTGCATGAAAACCAGAAGAGCAGTCTGTAACTCACTGTTTATGTGCTTAAAGGGCTGTTGGGGCAATTACAGAGTATCATAAAGGTTTACAATTTTAGCACTTGATCTCCTTTTCGATACTTTGTTGCTTTTTGGTTTTATACGTGGCTCACAAGGCTCAGCGGCAATGTCAGAGTTAACGAAGTCAGTGATCGTAAACATAATGCTGTGCAAGTTGAATTCTATTTTTATTCGCTTATAGTTTCCGAAAAACGAGTGATCAGGTTAATGTAGATTTGACTTTTAAAAAAATCTTGCTTGAAAAAGATATGGGACACAAGGGTTACGTGCGCACAGAGGGAGGAGTCATCGGTGCTCGTTGCGATTTAATTGGCTGTTAGCTCGCACCGAGTTGTATAGTTATCAGTAATTATATTCAGAATGTTTTGCACAAGAAATGTCATCCAGAAAGGGCAATCTTCTTCCACCGTCAAATTATACCACAAAGATGTCATGCTCCGATAGTCCATCTGGCAACTCGTTTCTGGTAGACTCCTTGATCCACGGAAGGGCCGAGGGAAGTGGACACTACTACCAAAACAGCGGAGTCTACTTGCAGCCGAGCTCAGAGTATTCTTATGGACTGTCGAACTGTGGCTATTTTTCTGGACTCAAACGGAACGAGGGCAATTCGCAAAATGTAGTACCTGCTACATGTGGGCCATATCAAGGCATGGAAACATGGCTGGAGACGTCGAGGTCCTGTCGCATTGAACAGCCTAACAGCCAAATTACCCCACGCTCGTTCTCGCCTACCATAAAAGAGGAAAACTCTTACTGCTTATACGAGTCTGAGAAGTGTCCAAAAGACACCATTACAGAGGATATATCGTACTCGCGGCTGACACCGAACTCATGTCCATCTAGCAACAATAACGGCTGTGTTCCGGTGCCCGGTTACTTCCGTCTATCTCAGACGTGCAGCACATCTAAAGGTTTTCCAGACAACCAGTCTATATCGACTCATCTAGCTGCTGCTGCTCAACGCTCGAGCCGATTTGACAGCTCTCTTTCAGACATAGCAGCAGAAGCGAGCCGGGAAGAGAGCGAAGAACCCCCCGCATGCGCACCATGTGCCCCGGGAAGAAACAAGGAGCTAAGGGGGTCCACTGGCACCGCTTCATCTCCCGAGCCACCGGACAGCCCGGAGAAGGCAGTCACCGTTACTAAAGGTTAGTTTTGTTGCCCAGTCTTAAAGTCCAACGGATTTTGGACGTCCTTTGGGCGCGTATGGAAACACTAACGCCTTTGCGCGCGATAAATATATGGATTTGTTTTTTTTTTGCAGATTCCGTATAGAGTAATATTTTTATTTTAAACACCCCATAAGGCAAATTTAGTATGCATAATCATGTGCGAGATTCTTCTCATTTAGAAATACATTTCTGAGGACTCGGAGGTGCAGCACGCCCAAACCAATTCAGCTTAAGTCATTGTGTCTGTCTGCAATCCTGTACACATAACACAGCATTCCATGGAGACAAATGCAATGTAGTTTGGTTGTTTTTTATTCTCTAGTTTTAAAACACTCGTTTTTAATAGCATACAGGCTATTTAAAACATATTGCTCAAAATACATAATTTAATAAAAGTGCACATTTTATTTATGTTCACACACACATTCACATAGCACTATTCCTTTGTATGAAACGCAAAACAGTGCGTCAGTTTCCTAAATGCATCTATTTTTTTTTTAAAGCAAATAGGGCCTATTGCTTACGAGTCACGACCCAAGACTATCCCCATTTATTTAGCAAGCCTGTTTTTTATTATGGTGTTTGTGACAACTTGAGATCTGGTGAGATCACCTAATGTGGGTTATAAAAAAATCTAGATGCATGTGCCGAGTTAGTTACATTGCCCGTGAACAACTGTTTTATACTTCTAATCTTTCCACAAGAAACGACCGATAAAGCGTCGTCATCAGTGCCTTTATAAGGCAATTGTTCTAATAAAAAAAAAAACAAGAACAACAACGATATATTGATTTTAAAGAAAAATCTATTTTAACTTTCAGATAATAGTAAAAAAAAAAGAATTAATAAATTGTGCAACAATATTATAATCTCACATCATTTACATTAAAACATTAATGTTAGAAGAACATTTACGCAAGTATACTAAGAGGCTATGCTGGACAGAATGTATACTTTATGTGCCTAATTATTTTATAGATTTTGTTACTTTAGCCGGTGACACTAAGGTGTCTTTGTTATTATAATTATACATTTAAGTTCTGAGTAATATTAAGTAGGCTAATACACGTAGGCTACACTGTAAAATTATATGTTTAATACGTTATGACAACATTTTATACATTGCTTTAACTCGTCAAAATAAGTTATTTGAAGTCAGTTTAATGTAGCTAATTTAAGTTGAAAATACTTAAACATCCAAGTTGACGGTACTTAAAAATGTAATGCAGTAACTTAGTGTTGTACAGGGTTAGGGTTAGTTGCATGTAATGCATAATTTATAGTTATTGCTATAGTAACAACATGTAACATATGTAACAATGACACTATAAAGTGTTACCCTTTAGTTTACATTTAGTAGCAGACGCTTTTATCCAAAATCATTAACTATAATTGGCGTATTGAGCTTATAAAGTGTTGTGGAATGGGGGCTATACTGAACTAATATTTTCCTCACATTTCCAGCAGGAGATTCCAAAAGTGAGAGTACAGCTAACTGGCTGACTGCGAAGAGTGGCCGCAAGAAGCGATGCCCCTACACCAAACACCAGACACTAGAGCTGGAGAAAGAGTTCCTCTTCAACATGTACTTGACACGAGAACGTCGCCTCGAGATCAGCCGCAGCGTTCACCTCACGGACAGACAAGTCAAAATCTGGTTTCAGAACCGACGGATGAAGCTGAAGAAAATGAGTCGAGAAAACAGAATCCGAGAGTTGTCGACCAACTTCAGTTTTACATGAAGCCTATTCGCTTTATAGATCTCTGGCGCCCTCCTCCTCCATCAGCTGCAGTGGTAGCCATACAACAAACCGTCTACGTAGGTGTGTGTGTGTGTGAGTGTGTGTGTGTGTGTGCATATATGACTTGGTGCAAGATACTATTGATAACTTATTGTGTGTCGTATACTGTTGACGTTTTTATCTGTTTATGTATAATTTTATTTGACATCCCAGTCGTCATAACATGTCATGGTTATTTATAAACTGTCAAGACTTCACTGTAAAAGCAAGAGAGGGAAATATGCTGAAGGTGTGTTCATTGTACATAGCATTCAGACTATATTGTACATTTATTGTATATAATTGCGATATTTGCATGTTGTAATAATAATAAGTATTATGGAACCATTTTAAATAATAACAAAGCGTTTCTTCTTTTTAAGGCCTTGTCATTTGCTGTTCTAGGCATAAGTCCAGTTCTTAGAAACTTGTATAGTTATAAACATGACGGGACTTCTTGTATTGTTTTAACCGGATTGAAAGGTACAATCTTTCTGGACTCAGATGTAAATTAATTATTCACACGTGGCAGAAAATAAATAAAGGCATGTACGTAAAACTATAGCCAACTTTTAAACGATTCTTTGAAACACTCCTGGTTTTCTTTATAACGCGGGGATTTCTAATGGAGAACTGATGACTGTAATTTTACTGACTGTAAAATTAAATGATTTATAGCCTATTATTTCCTCTGCACAGTACTGGTCCCGTGAAGAGTCACACAAAAATTATTAGTTCAATCATTCCTATTCCTGTCGACATACAGATTATATAATCCAATTTAAATACGAGGGAATATTCAATGAAAAGTCACCATTTTTAAGCATTTGTAGGATCACAGCAGTTTTATTGTACTTATTTGCTTGTGCAACACACAATGTCGATAAAATAAATAGATACAAATACAGCGTCGCCTTCTTACTTGTCTCCTCAAGCAAGAAACAAAGACAACTGCTGAGTGATTTAGGTAGTTTCATGTTGTTGGGCTCTATTTTACATCCCCACAACACGAAACTGTCTTAATTGCCTCGCAGTGAGATTCAGCACAACAACAAGACTAATATGTTGCGGCGAAGTCTGAGAAGAGTTTAATCAAGCTAAAACAAAAACACCAGCATGCAATTCTCAACAACATTTGATTTATTAACGACGTTATTTGCATGCGTGAATTGCACTGTTGAACTGAAATCTTTAGATCAGTATAACAGCAAATGTTGGAGTGCAGGTGTAGATAGCAAGGCCTCGGTTACGATCAATGCACTTTGGCCAAAGCCGCGTGCGCAACGGAGACTGAGAGCACGCCCACATTGCCGGATGCGTCTGCTGGGCCGGAGGAAAAAAACACAAAGGCTTTATTGGCCATATTCAGGCCAGACAGCCAAGTTACAACCCGAAGAAAAACAGAGTAATAGCCCCCGTTATAAACAGAGTCTGTTGAAGTGCCCAGAGATCCACTCTTCCGAGGACAAGATCACATGCTCATTGACAAGAGGGAGAAAATTTGCTTCTGGTCGCCAATGGTTGTCCTTTATTGTCAATGTTTTCAAGGATAAGGTTAAAAAAGGGTGTACTGTTATCAGCATTAAATTAAACAATTTCCCATTGTAACAACAATGTATATAGTCAAAGTTTACGTTACAATAAAAACGTTTCTGATTTTCAAAAACCACGGAGGCTATTGTTTATATTCTGAATGATTATAACGGATGCTGTCCAACAATACGTTTATATGCTTAAATTTAACCGCTGCAACTCGAATATATTTACAGTTTTACAATACAAGTCACTATTTCACTGAATAAAGCAAAAAAAAAAATGCTGCCTACATTTTTTAAGTAGCTTAAAATCACCTTAAATTATTCTAAACTGACTTTAAATTCCTTTACAACCCATTGAAAAAGTTGAAAATTGCTAAACTTATTTTGATTAGTTAAAGCAATGTAAAAACATGTTGTAATAACTTATTAATATTTTGTTTTACAATGTGATATTGTAAAGCAAATCGTTTCTGCTATATATCATTTTAATAACGAATAAGAACAATTTAGCCCGTCACAACAAAATTGTGATTGTTCCATACTATTGTGATGGATGATTTTAAAAAATAAAATCATGATTGAATCTGTTTTGCAGGGTTGACCAATATTAATTAATTTATTTGCACCGTTTTAATCTTTACGTTTTAATGTTTCACAACTCTTGTAAGATTTTATTTTGATGCGTAAAGCTTAATTTTAAACATAAAACAAATTGTCTGTTTTGTAGAAGTTGCATCTGATCAAGTTTTTGTAGCCCTATGGTTTTTTTTTTCTCAGTTAGATTTAATCCCCAATCGGTCGTTCGCGTTCAGATTTAGTTTAACTTGTGTGCATATCACATTGTGCCTTGCTGAAGACTGAAGGTTTGCGCGCGCGTTACTGAATGACTGGTCACTTAGCAGGTCATATCTCAACCATCCAAGTGGCACTTATTGCCATATAAAGTATACATACGGCTCACGTAAAGATCATTTTTATGTCTGAACTAGGCTATTTTATGTCTCCTTGTGCTCGACTAGGGATTGCGGAAGCCATCATATATTTGTCTGCAGAATTTGTGAAAAATAAAGATGTTATGTCTAAAACAAGGTTGATATTGAACTGGACTTCAGTGATTAAGCTAGTGATTATACAATGATATGAGAATGTATGAACGTATTTAGGGATTTATTTCATTATTGCAAACAGTAGGCCCACTCCATTAAAATTTGGATACGAACTTCTACAACGACGCGTCTCAAATAACCATTTTTGTTACGCTCGGTTATTAGATGCTGAAGTTTAACAACATTAATAAAAGCAAATCCACCTTCATAAAAGCATATGGCTATACCATTAAAAATATGACTTGTAAAATGGAGGCCATTTAACCGTGCGTACTGGCTAGGGTTTCCCCTTTATCTCCCACAGTCACGTGTCTAGCACATCCAATCCAATCTCTGCAGTGATTCAACTTATCAGAGGTCTGTAGTTCACCGCGAAGTCAAGTAGGCTAGTTAGTTACTTGATTTCAACGGATTCTGCTTTTGTGGCAGTTTCATTGTGGGTGTATCCGTCCGGCTGCTCTCTCTCTGCTTGTTTTTTGTTATGTCGACATTGGGGACACTGAGTTACTACGCTGACTCACACATTCCACACGAGAATGACGATCATTTGGCACCGAGGTTCTCATCTGGACCCATGGTCCAGCAGCAGGCTCGCGAACTGACGCTACTTGAATATGGCGAACAGGAGCCGTACACTTTCCAGGCCAAATCGTCAATTTTCGGTGCGTCGTGGGGTCCCGTGCCAGTGCAGCCCACAGGCGCATCTATCGCCTACCACCCGTACATTCATCACCCATGTTCAACAGGAGAACCCGATGGATCATCCGTGCGCTCCTGGACGCTCGAACCGCTTCCTGCCCTTCCTTTCACGGGATTATCCACAGATACGCACCATGATATAAAACTAGAACCACTCGTTGGGAGTGGTGAGTGCACCACGCATACACTGCAAGTGGCCGCGACTGACAACAATACGAGCCAAGCAGAGAGGAAGGTACCTGACGATGCGGTTTCCAACGGATCACAGGATGACAAAACTCCAGCAGAGAAGAATCTAGATGTTGACCCAAGTAAGTGCAAATTATCAGAATGTGTTTTGATATATGAACAGGCTTCATGTTTGGCTACTCAAACAGACTAAACAATGAGAGTCGGTTTGAATTGTAATGCATTCATATATCAGCTATCCAACATTTTCCAGTATATAGGCCTAAAGCTAAAGATCTTCTAGTCCTTTCTTTTTGTTCTGTGCGTGGCGATAATCTGCATTTTCATTTGACAGCATATATGCCTGTTTCAATGGAAAATGTCCAGTAATTAAAAACCACACATTTGCATTAATATAGAGCACTGCATGTCATATTTTCAAGAATTATTTGAAGTGCTGCATGCCCTAAATTTAGAGTGTGGTTTTAGACACAATACACTGGATACAATTGTATAAAGCACAATTATTGCATGCAATCTGGACTTTTTTTTCTTCTAACAGACAGTAAGGCCCTTGTTTACCCTTCATTCAAGGATGCCAAAAACTGTCACATAAAACGTTCGATCATTTAAACTATATTTAATCCGGAAACATTTAATCCGTGATATTGCTTTCCAATTTCTCAGCATATAGCCTTTATTTTAGACTCTTCTTTCTTCTCGCGCGCTGGTCATAAAATGGCCGCAGTATTTTTCAAGTGGCAACATGACTAGCTCTCTCTCTCCGACCCTTCTTGCAGATAACCCTTCGTCCAACTGGCTGTACGCGAAGTCCACTAGGAAAAAGCGCTGTCCATACACTAAGCATCAAACTCTCGAGCTGGAGAAAGAATTTCTGTTTAATATGTACCTCTCACGCGACCGTAGATATGAAGTGGCAAGACTCCTAAATCTCACCGAGAGACAAGTCAAAATTTGGTTCCAAAACCGTAGGATGAAGATGAAGAAATGCAATAAAGATCGTCCAAAAGACATTTAAAAAATGGAAAGCTGTAAATGCGCACTGCAGAAAGTGAATTAGCCTGTCTTTTCCCTCATGCACAACAGATTATTATTGATAGCCAACATTTTGTAAAGTTAGATTGCACAAACCTTTGAGCTTGTATATATATATATATGATTTTGTCTTTATATACAGTGATAGTTATCTTATGTTCTGCTTGTTGTAAGTTTAGCATTTCGAATTGTGTACATTTTAAATATGTTACATACTGTTTTTTTTTGTTTTTTTTTAAGTAGCCTATACTAGTTCATGATTTCAGGGAAATAGTTTCTGTGCTATGAAATGCTGATGATATGCATGACTATTTTTATTATTCAAAAATAAATTGTAGCGTAATGTATCAATGTTTAATGTGACTACCTAGATGTATTTGAACTACCTATGTATTAAGAAGAGTTAATTTATGTTGTGTTGTTCGTCTTTGTAATATTTCAGTGATTTTTGTAACATTTATGTGCTTGTAATGTTATATGTGAAAATTGCATACACCAATACCTCAAATCAACAGTGTTCGTTGTTTTCAAATTAAATGTGTAGGCTACATAATAAATACATTTCTGATATAAGTATATTTCGTTAAGACTCTCTGTCGAAGTTCTTTCCGAAAATAATACATTTTCTTGGGTTTAGTTATAATAATTGCCAATGAAGTGCAAATCTGCATCGAAGTTGTAACTAGCTAATAATTGCAGTCAAGTGTTTGTGTGCTATAAAGCACATAAAGTACCAGAATCACATTTAATAAATCGTTCCTGAA
Organism: Pimephales promelas; assembly: GCF_988280905.1. Classification (NCBI taxonomy): domain Eukaryota; kingdom Metazoa; phylum Chordata; class Actinopteri; order Cypriniformes; family Leuciscidae; genus Pimephales; species Pimephales promelas. Next base: position 15,161,978 of record NC_142780.1, on the reverse strand, counting down.
CGAGGTTGACAATGACTGTTGCAATCCCGTGCTATTTTCACTCGACAAATATTTTACCGCCCTCCAAACAGTTCTCATGCGCGCGCTCATTCTACTGTTATCTTGCAACCCACTGTTTAGTGTCCTGTTAACGACCAGGATGCCGTTTATCCGAATAAATAAAGCTTAGTTTGATGCTCGTAGACAGGCCTGCCTGCTCATTCTATTCGTGCCTCGCCCCTGCAAGCGATATTAGTGGCCGTGCGGCAATAAACCACAATCACAGTCTTAACTGTTTATGGGGTGCAAAGCGATTGAGGGCGGAACTACGATTTTTTGTAGGCGTGTCAATACCGTTATATAGATTTTATAAAATTTTGAATGTACGTTTTTTTAGTCATTAAAATTGTTTGTATTACTTTTATTGTATTCTTATTAATATTAGTAGCCTATGCTATCATTATTACTATCATTATTATTTGTATTAAATAAACACAAAATAAGGGAAACCCGAAAGCAAAAAAAGCTATAGGCTATAGCCAACCTTGCTTGCAGATCTTAAAAGGCTCCAACACAGACAGCATCGTAAAATGGGGCTCAGCCACACTGTCTGTTTTTTTCTCATTTAATTACTTTATTAGGCTTCTCCTCAGCGACAAATAAAACGTTGCAGAACTGATCGCCCATTTGTTGCGGAAACAAAACTGACGCATTGCACTTTTTCTAACGCTGTGTCTATACACTCTAAAAATTATGGGTTGTTTTAACCCAACTTTGGGTCAAATATGGACAAACCCAAACGTTGGGTTAAAAATGTAGGCTAATTAAAAAAAATTAAACCAAATGGCTGGGTTTGTCCATATTTGACCCAAAGTTGGGTTAAAACAATCCAGCAGTTATTAGAGCTTACTATTTTGCATTTTGGTAATATAAGCATAGCTACTTTTTATTAATCAATTTATTTAATTTATATAGGGTTTTATGAACTCTTGTTCAGTTTTTGAAGCCTTAAAGATCACAAAGGAGCTCTCGTTTTTGCTAAATGGTATAATGACTAGGAATTCTAGATATTTCTAGACGTTTTGTTAAAGGTGCTCCCTTATTTAACACCTGATCCATCAGCGAATCAGCTCATTAATAAAGTGCTTCATGATCTAGGCTATATTTGGTGTGTCTAATGAGTGAGACACCAAAATTGGGCAGTGCTGTGGGGCCTCCTTGATCAGAATTGGGAAACATTATATTGTATTTTAACAAACACACCGGCCAAATGAGCCACAACTACCATTAAATGAGACACTACCATTAATATCCAGCAGGTGGAGACAGCGGTTTGTTTCAAAATAGCAAGTGACAAAACGGATTCTGCATTACAGCAACCTAACTTAACAAGGGCCACGAACAAGACCTATTTATCGATGCAAACTGTCCATTAAGGTTTTAAAATCATTTTTTTTTTTTTTTGGTTAAAAAGACCTGTGGACAAAGTCAGATTGAATTCTCATTTCATTTAGTTTTTTTTTTAACCTTAATGCAAGACTTTCAAGTTGAACTGATAATGATAATATTACAAATGCTTAATTAAGAACCCATATCACATGCATCTAATTTTAGATGTTGTTATCTTTTGATTTACATTAAGTTATTTTTTAATATTATTATTATTATTATTATTTACATCAACCATTAAACCGTACATCATGTATTGATGTTTGGAAAATGATTTGAATTCTCTTGAATGCTGACCCCTACAAGTACAAACATGACCTCCCACCATTCCCTCTGTTTCACCAATAAATCTGAGAAATCATGAAAAACCTTCCACCATGCATGGAACCTTTCCACTGGACAATTAAAAAAACTTTCAGGGAACAGTTCTTTAAAAAAATAGATATTATGTGACAGAAACCATCAACTAATTAATTAAGTTGAACTTGAAAACAAATTTAGTATATGGTATTAAAGTGCTGAACAGAGATCAGACGGGTGTACTGGATGTCGTATGTATGCAAATGGATTTGTAGCCAAATGGAAAATGAGAAAGTGCTAGAACGTGTTGGAGTGTACTGAAGCAAGGATACTTTGTATCTTTGACCTTTGTACCTATTATTGGTTGTGTATAAATAATCATGCACAACACACAAAGGTGGGCATGTTGATGTGAGCTTGGGTCGGACTGCTTTGATAGGAGGTGGAGTGTCAGGTTGGGGTTAAAGCAGTTAAAGGGATCACCCAAAAATGTCATTATTTACTCACCCTCATGTAATTCCAAACCTGTATGACTTTCTTTCAGAAGAACATTTGGTTGCACTTTTACATGTGTACTTACAGTGTACTTGCCTAAAAGGTAACATAAGGTAACATGGGTTAAGGTTAGGTTTAAGTATAGATTCAGTGGTGTTAGTAGTTATTACCAAGTTATTGCAAGTTATAAGTTCATATGCACGGAAAAAATTGCTACAGAACATTTTAGTTCAAACAACACTGGACCCTTTAATTTTCATTGCATAACCCAAGGACTAGAAAGTATAACCTAAACTAAAAAAGTTTAATTTTAACATTCAATATGCTTGCGTATTGTTTATACTGTGTTGTAGATCAAGATGGAGGGGAAGAGCTATTTAAGAAGAAGCACCTTACAGTCTTATGAGAGGTCTAGGGCCCCTTGTTAATCCACCAGCGGTAGCCTAGCCTAGGCTAAATACAAACGATGCAGCAGCATTTGGGAAAGAATGCCGAAGTGATGAAGTAGCACGAACTTCGGTCCCATTTAGCCCATGTTTCAGGAAACCTAGTCATTTTCCTCTTTCACTTAAAAGAGTAAAATCCATTTCCATTTCCGCATCACGTTGCTTGCTGTCTATATGTTAGATATGTGTTACTGTGAGCTGGATTTCCCGGTTATGCAACAAGCCTTTACACACGCATTGTGGATCATCTTAACTAACGTCATACGGTATTTAACGATAATGTAACGCCGGTTTCCTGAACCAGAACATAAATCGCCACAGTTAAGCCTACTCATTAAAAAGTGCATCGTTACGAAAACCAGCTCAGGAAATAAAGCTGAAACTTTCGCCAATTGCATGTTATCTTCTAAATTATATTAACAAAATTTTGACTTTGGTTTTCAAAAATATTCATACTCGGACAGCCTCATAGCAATGAATTAAAGATAAAGTCATGTCAGAGCTCACATTGAGTATCATTATAAAGTGCATCGGAACAGTATTAACTCGTCTATAATATTCGTTACGTTGCACAGCTTTACGCATTTATAGAAGCAGGGCGGTTAGCAGAAACAGGGCAATCAGCCTCATAGCCTAGGCCTAAAAGCTATTGTTTATAGGAAAACTGATGGCCTAATAATCTAACAAACGATTTTTAAAATTGATGCAGCACTTAAAATTTACTTCTGGTTGTTTTAGGCAAATCACACTAAAACAATGAAGGCTATCATGAATCGTAAAATATCATAGGCCTATAATAGCCTATAACAAATATGGCATTATTGACCAATCTATTTCATGCCTCCCTACGAGTAGGCCTACTGAACACATCAAATATTATTTTCCAAAACAATTACAATAATTGCTTGTTTTTGCTACTCCATTATATGCTAATCCAATAGGCCTACTCCGCATACAATAAGACATTTTCGTTTCCTAATGCAAGAGACTCATGACATCCCCCCCAAGAATCAGACATGATTATCCAGTGACAACGTTATTCTAGATGTTGGTCCATTCTAGATGTTGGATCACATCACTCTAATAATTTACAATCAACTAACCCACAGCTTTCCAGGCTGGTAAAAATCGCTATGAGACGCATATGAGATCGGTTAGTAAATCGATATGCATTTGGTCTCCTAATTTTTGTTCGTAAATGTATTGATGAAAAGAAGCACCAATATAAAGTAGGCCTAGATAAGTTGGCAAAACCCTATACGTTGGATTGCAAAATTAACCTGCCTTATTGTCTGGTTTTAACATCAAGAAGTTCTAACAAAATTGTTACAGTTTTGTTAACGCCGGCAATCTCCATATCCTAAATAAAACGGCATAATTCTCTTGTTGGGCAGGGGTAGCCTATATAGTGCATATGCCCGGAAATGACATACACCTCTAGCACAACAATAGGAGCTTGGAGCTCGTTTACGACCCAGTGCAATGTGTGTGGGTAGAGGGTCATCCATCAAACGCCACTGTTGCCACAGCTACTGCCTTCGCAGACATCATAAACACCCCATATACGCCTCACTCGCACTAATTTACAAAGCTCGCTGAGAAGGATACAGACGGATCAAACCCTGCTTTTACAGAAGCGTAAAGATTTGCAAATGTGGTTGGACCGAAGCAGGAGAGATAAAGTCCATTCAGCTGACCATAACTCATTCACATGGCCTGTCATATATTCAGAAATATATAATGCAGTGTTATTTACCTTAACTCCATTCATTATTCAGATATATCTGTTATTAAACAGGCCTCCGAATCTACATAAATCACCATAAAGAGTTATGGTGATTTATGAAACGAATTAATTCGCTTAAATAGACTAAATGAACCCAAGGAGAAAATATTTAATTGCATGGAAAAAGAAAATCTGAGAAATACGGTCATTAATAACTTAGTAGGCCTATACCTTTTACCGATGAAAAAAATAAAAATCATTTTATATTATTTTGAAGAACCAAAGGTTTTACAATCTGAACACTTGAATAATAATACCCATAGGCCTGATAAATTTAAAATATATTTACGCATTTCAAAAGGTAGGTAAACCATTATTTAGGCTATTGGAATGCGTAAAGATATTTTATTCTCGGAATCTATTAATGCATGAATGTAACTCACTCAACGCTTCATTTGTTTGCTGATCCAACGAGCCAAGTTTTCACTGTTAACTTGTGCTTTATGACCGTCAGCATTCATTATTTAGTCTAACAGACGGTCAGCGAGGCTGTCCATCGTGCCAGACGTATCCAAAAAGACTGGTACTGGAACATCTACTCAGCACGTGGACGAAAATCAAGCAAACTGCCAAATAATCAAACAATTATTCAATATCTCATTTAAAATGATAACACTTATTTGAATAAATGGTTTGCCCTTTTAGAAACATTGACTTTAAAACGCAACAAACAGAATTGTTTCTTATTAATATTTTATTTGCCAGTCATGAACGTGAATTAAAATGTCGAACTGTTATTTTTTTAATTACACACACTGAAGCATTTTTTAAAGGCTACATTAATTTGAATTAAGGTAACTCTCGTCAACAACATTATCTCGACATTGAGAATTTAATCCAATAAACAAAGATTGTGTAAAGAGTCTGATAAAGTATTGGAATTATACAAAACGTCTTGCCGATAATAAGCATGAATTAAAATACATTTAGTAGCCTATTCATTTACATCCATACATTTGCAAATACATATGAAATTTACAGTTCGATTGCCAATTTACAAAAACAAAAATATGCTTCATTTAAAGCACTGCAATTTAATTTGACTCACATATCCATTCTGCCAGGTCTATCTAATTAGAATAAACACAATGCAATGTATTATTTAATATTTCAACGGATAAATTAAAATAAATTAATATTACATTTAACAGTATCCATAAAGACACATCCTTGATAGACCTTGATGTTCAGCTCGTGGGAAACGACGAAGATTTTTCGTTCGTGTTGAAAATGTGTAGGAAGGAGTGGGTATTTTTGAAGAATGCCGACACCCACGTTCTTCTACACACAATAGCTCCTGTGTTAGTTGCAAAAACACGCGTTTTTTCTCTTAAAATCAATATATAATCCTATTCATTCCAAACCCTTCGATAAAGGCTGGCTTTCCAGTAACGAAAATTTAAAAACAAACGATTTTAGGTCCGAAATGACGCTGGTCCATTAGAAGCACATCCGGTATGGAATTATGTTCAAGGCCAATCCTTTAATCGGAAAATATCACTTTAGTCATTTTAATTTATAAAATGGAGAAAGTCTCAACCGTTAGTACTTCGTTGTTCTCTTCTTCCTGGCCACATATGATCTAAGGGAGTGTTAGATGGTTTAAATGTGTTCTTAGGGCACTAAGCTGTCAGACCTTTTGGCGTGTAAGATTGATAGCGTGCAGGCTTCCAGGGCTCTTTGTTTGGAATATAAGCAATAAAGTGCTCGAGGCCTACACCTACTTAGCTAAAGACTTCTGAGGGCAACATAGAAGAGACATTCTTGAACGAAAAAAAAAAAAAAAAAAACTAGTGGATTTACACTTTTTTTTAAACATGAATAATAGCATTGGTGTGTAGCGATGTGTTTCCTGCACGATTTAGCACCGTTTAAACAAATTGGCTCAATTCAGGTAAAATGCATAGTGTGTTATTATTTACATATTAAAAAATATATTATTTTTCAAATGAATGTAGGCTATTATCAGACATTTCAGAAATTCTACATTGAATCATTGAATATCGTTAGATGGCCAACTATAAGAATGGAATTTAAAAAAAAAATCGGAATTTATGTAATTCTATAGGCTAAGTTCAGTCATTTAAAAATAACAACAATGTCTCAAAGTAAAACAACACTAATGCAAGCATAATGCGTCAGTGCGCGTGTAAACACGCGGGCACGTCAGGGCTTTCAAAGAATTCGCCTGCGCTCTCAGTGTGCGCGCGTACTCTCTCGCGCGCGTTTGCTCGTGCATTCACAAACGAGAGCGCGCATTCTCTAAGAAAGTAGTAAAAACCCAGACTCGGGATTAATGGGTTTCCTCGATCGTGGCTATTGGTCTGTGTTTTATGTGTTCAGTTGCTGCATGTGTTGAGGGATCTTCAGCCGAGGGCCGGTCAAAAAATAAGGGAAAAACAGCAGACTGTCACTCTGTTTCAGGTACTGGCTATACTTATCTACCGAGCAGTGGGCAAACTGACCATAAATGCGTAAATAAACTAGCCCGTCCCAGAGAGTGAGGCGTTCCTCTCGGACTTTTTTCGATCAATCACACAGACAGTGGCTTCTTTTGATTAAACCCCAAATTGTCATTGGACAGAGGTAATCATGTGACAAGCAATACGGTCCAATTTCAACCTTGTCTCCATGAAAGCAATAGTTTAATGGCACCGCGGTCCCCATACGGCCGTAATCAGCAAAATAGTTTTTTTTTTTTTTTTACCCGGCACGATATTTCATTATATCTTCCTTGGGTCACAAATTTGTGAGCGGCGAATTTGCAAGACTTGGAGGAGATGAATTACGAATTCGAGCGAGAGACGGGTTTTATCAATAGTCAGCCGTCGCTCGCTGAGTGCCTGACATCTTTTCCCCCTGTCGGTGATGCATTTCAAAGTTCATCAATCAAGAGCTCGACGCTTTCACACTCGACACTGATTCCTCCTCCTTTTGAGCAGACCATTCCAAGCCTGAACCCCGGCAGCCACCCTCGCCACAGCCGGCCCAAGCAAAACCCTAATGGCTCATGCCCGCTGCCTGCCGCATCCTTACCCCCAGAGTACCCTTGGATGAAGGAGAAAAAGGCATCCAAGAAAAACCAGACAACTTCGACAGCAACAACCACCGATCCTGGTCCACTATACTTCTCCCCTCAAGGTATTTGGATTTAATGCATTTTCATCGTGTCACAGTTCATTGCAAACGAAATGCAATTGTTTTTATTATCAGTATTATTATTTTTAGTTGCCGTGTTGCGCAAGGCCGTGCTGGTGAAGGTGCATGTTATCCTCATGGGTCATGTGAACTGAATGCGAACAAGTTAATACCTAAAAAGTTTTTTGTTCGTTTTTGGATGCGGAGAATCTGTTCTGGACAACTCCTAAACTGTGTGTTAGCTACTTGTAGTACAGGGCATGAATTTTAATATTTGACAGTAATGAAGAATGATAGATTGCCATTACTCAACTCGGCAGCTGGCGTGTTCATTAATCTTCACTCGGACCTCTCCGCACTCACACCAGACACATCAGTATATTCTGGCATAGGGGATGAGGACACAAATTATTCAAGTGCTGTGGCTCTATTCCCACAAACAATTTATGTTCCCTGAGAAACGCAATATATTTGACAAGTTTGTGGGGTCAGCTTTAAGCCCCACAGCGCCGTTGTAAAAAGAATCAAGAGTTATAATTAGTGGCGTATCAATAATGTATAATGCTATAATCCCTTCATAGGCTCGCCCGAGATTTCTGATGGTGGCAGTGGGGCAACTCGCCGACTCAGAACGGCGTACACCAACACTCAGCTGCTGGAGCTGGAGAAGGAGTTCCACTTCAACAAGTATCTCTGCCGACCAAGGCGCGTGGAAATCGCCGCTCTGCTGGATCTCACCGAGCGGCAAGTCAAAGTTTGGTTTCAAAACCGGAGAATGAAACACAAACGGCAAACACAATGTAAAGAAAACCACAACGGCGATGGAAAACCACCGAGCTTGGAGGAGGCAGGCGGACGGGGTGATGGGAAATCTTTCTTCGAACAAGTGGCAAACAATGTATCAGGGGCGCTTTTGGAAAGAGAGGGTTATCCATTTCAGCAGAATACCTTAACTTCACAACAGTCACAGAATGGACACAATAGTGATTCCCAAAGCGCAACTGTCTCTCCTTTAGGTAGCAATGACAAACATCTGAAACATTTTCCCAACCCGTCACCCACTGTTCCTATCTGCGGCTCAACAATGGCCCCGGATTGTGCATCTGCTCAGGACAATGGCAGTCCTTCGGCCCTGGACGTCTCTTTACAGGACTTCAACGTTTTCTCCAACGATTCATGCTTACACCTCTCAGATGCCGTGTCCCCAAGTTTGTCAGAATCTGTAGACAGCCCCATTGGTTTATCAACGGAGGCCTTTGATTTCTTCTCTGAGACGCTTACAACAATCGACCTGCAACACTTGAGCTACTAACTCTAACTGAAGTTTCATTATAGGGACGTCAATATTTTCTCACATTGATGGTCTGTGTATTTAATTGTGACTTTAAATATAGGCCTAGACCATTAATCAATGAGGTAAGTTTTTCAATAATCGAGTGACCATTTTTTGTGTACAGAGAAAATATGGCTGGAAAAAAAGTGATATTTTTCACGTTTTATTTTTGTATCGCTCGTCGGCAAAGCGCCATATTTTCATAGAATAAATTTGTACTTGTTATTGAAAATAAAAGCGGAGTTATTTATTTCTTCACTATTCCGATTAAGAAATAACAGGTTTGTTATTAAACATGAAGAAAGATTCAAAGACCTAAATTATTACTATTAACTATTTTGCAGATGTATTATGATAAAGTTTAGTTTAGGCTATTTACTTGTTACAACATAAATGAATTTTATCATCATTTTTCGAGGGACAAATTTAGATATGTATAAGCCAAAAGTAGGCTAAGTTTAGAACCGCTAATCAAAACTAATATATGTAATCTTGGAAACTAATAGCGCGCAAAATTAATACGCAGTTAATTACGTGCTACATTCTTTTTTATTATTAATCTTTGCTAATTTCCCAGTTGCGTAGTTGGTGTTAAATTTTGATTCTTAACTGTATAAAATTAACCCGAAGGGAAGTTTTAGATGTCATCAAATTTGTAGACTAAAACAGAATACACCCAAGAAAGAGACTGATGTTGATGCTGAGTAAATAAGCCCTTTACTGTATCTGACGACACAGGGAATCTCCTGGCCAAGAGCTATAACGTTTTGGAGTTCAGCAATTAAATTTTATTGCCTATTAAACCTTCAACAGGGGGTTGGTGTTGAGGCAGCACTCCGCGTAATTCAATCCGCCGCTGAGAAAGAGCACGGATTTCAACAGTCAAACCACATTTTTTTAAACAATGATTTAGCTTATATAATGTATAATAATTATTAATTTATATATATTGTATGGGATGTGATTAATAAGGCTCACCGTGTACCAAATCAGACCGCGGATAATAACTAGAGTTATGGTTTTATCAACAGGCAACGCCGTAAGCGTAAGGAATGATTTAACAATAGGATAAACTAAGACTTAGATCTGCTCGTGTTTTATTTATACTTTTTCACTCCAAATCTGAATAGCTAATAAACGATCTCATTTAAATGCTTCGGCCCTCTGTGAACTCTAGAGGCATATGTGTCCTCTTGGACTAATTTGATTGATATACGCTCGTTGTTACAGCCTTAAAATAACTCAATTTTAACCTTTATCGATAAGGGAGGATCTTGGCAAATGATTTTTACTTTTTGCACAATAAAAACACTGTCAATTCTGGTTCTATATGTAAACGGAAACATTTAATTTATTTTAAAATAAAAAATAAAAAACACGATTTTAACCACGATTAGTTCTTATCCGTGGCTGGTGGGATCCTGTTTAATAAATAGGGTGACTCGAGTCATTTTTAATGATATGTACATGCATAAAATTCCGTTCATGTGGGAAATCCAATTGTGAGGTTACCAATGCAAAACTCAATTTATAGGCAATGAGACGAAATCGGTGGTTAATCGAGAAGAGTGTACAGTGAAATAGCTTTGGGGAATATTTCCAAACATCCGACGCCACGTTGCACCAGTGTTGAAATGGAAACGAGGCCTATAGCAGCCAGCATTGCACACCGGTAGGCTATTTGTTAGAGACGCAGAATGATGAATCGTATAAGGTCTGGGCTGGGTAAGTTACTAAACAGGACTGAAGTAGGACTGATATGATACTATCACCTAGTAGACCTCTCGGCATAGCTTTTCAGATATTATCAAAGTTTCAAATTCTCCAATCTACCAGTTGGTTAATTAAATGAATATTATAATCTCTAAACTATTATTTAAAAAGTTGAATCATACACAAAGAGATGTGTAGCCTAAAGAAAATTGTTCAGAGCACTATACGGGCTTAGCGCCAAATCGAGGCTGAGCAAATAGTTTGGCTGACGTCCTTTGACGAAACCAAACACGTGATCGGCGTTCTTTAACTAGGTTAAAGAATGAGTTAGGATTTGCCATAGAGAAGTGATCCAAATCCAGCTAGCTCCTCCAGAGAGGTTTTTTTTTATGCAGGCATGAGCTTAGAATAAATTCATAAGCATTTTTTAAAACATTGTTATTAAGCTTTTTATATTATTGATATTAGTCAATAATATAAAACATACACTGCTACACTTCTGTAAAATAATTATTGTTGGGTTAACTTAAAAAGTAAGCAACCTGAATGTCTTTACATTTTGAATTCATTTTACATTTTCTGTTTAATCAACAGAAATTAAAAAAATATATGTTATCTGAACCACATAGCCAAGATTATCTAAGTTGTGACAAAAGAAAAAAAAAATGTGATAAATCATTTTTTACAGAAAAAGGCACTGAATAAAAAAGTGTTGCTCATAAAATGTCATTGTAACACTGTCCTTGATAAAAGTTTGTACATAATATTTTGAAATATAAAGTGTATGTTGGATTTGGAAGTCCGCTCTTTCACAACTATTGTGAGAACCCCAGATTCAATGCTGATATTGTAAAAACAGAATGCTGGATAAACCAAATTTGCCTTTCTATATAATCACAAATCTCTCACATGAGCCCCTACTAGGACCTGCGTATCACTGCAGAGAGATAAATCCTATCTAAAAAATATGGTAAAGTATAATTACTTGCTATTTGCTTATCAAAAACTTGCATAAAGTTTGACACGCTTCCCTTTACAGGCTACAGTACTTACAGTGTACTTACTTACCTAGAAAGTACTGGCGAATATATGTTAAGTACATGGGTTAGGGGTAGCTTTAGGGGTAGGTTCAGGGTTAGTACCTAGTTATTACTCAGTAATTGTAATTACTCTAGTAAGTACATTTTCACGATCCCACCCGAACTGAACAATCAACTGTTTCTTAATGCAAACTGATGTGAAACCATTCAGCAATGTGTGCGTGCAGTGTGAGGCTCCTACAATGATGTTATTTTCCCAAGTGTTTTGCAGCCTAAGTTTATGGCTTTGGTTAGGGAGCCTGACATATTTTTGGTCATCCCATTATCCCACGAACGATGAACCATCTGTGCGAAGTACAATTCCGGTCTCGACAGCTAATGCCTAAAGAGGAAAGGCCTGTGCGCTGCTAGTCCACTGACTCAGGCTGTAATGTCTATGCAGGCATTTAAAGTCAGTGCACTCAGCCTTCAGCTGGTTTCCATGGAAACATGCATTTAAGCTTGGTGGTCCCTTTTGTCATTCCTATGCAGGTGGGCTTCATGCAGATATTCTGAGGGTGGAGCAAAATTAGAGCAGAACCACCAAATACAAACAGCAAGACACACATAGCTGCAAATTGATATATGAATTTGATTGTGCAGTTATGTAAAGCTAATACCATTTAAAGAGATTGTTCATTTAAAAATGACAATCTGTCTTAATGTTCTCTCCCTTTGTACAATCTTTATGACGCTGTGGAACACGAAGAATTTTTTTTGTTATGAAAAATGTCAAATGTTGTTTTGGAATCTATTGATTTTCAATGTATGGACAAAAGCAGGTAAACAAACTATATTTTTTGTGTTCTAAAAAAAAGCCATAAAGGTTTGTGAAATAAGGGTGCATAAATTATAAATTTTCAGCTTTGAGTGAAATATCCATTTAAGGGTCTGAATCAGAACTGGCTTAAGTAAAAGAACCAAGGCTAACCACAGCAACACCACAGAATACAAATTAACAAATTAGCTCTATGAAGCATGATATTATCTCATAGATCATGTTTAGGGAATTCCTGAAGTATGCAATTATATTCTTCTCCTAGTTGCATTTATGTGGTCTGCTTCTCAACATTAAAGTGCTTTTTTCCCAAGGCTGCAACCGAGGCCTCAGTGTCACTGCAAATGCTTCATGAATATGTCAAGAGTAATTAATAATCAAAGAGTCAAAGCTCTGCCAATGAGTCGCACAATTACAGCAGTTACAAATGTACATTTCAGATATGATATATGACTGCCGCATGAATTCATTTGTTGACATGAAACGTGAACTCGAGGTTCAATCCAGGGGGCCCAGACTTTTTTTCCCTCCAGAAAACAGGTGGTGAAAGTGTCAAAAGACAGTTTAAATGTTTAAATGTAAGCTAATTCTAAGTCTTTTAAAAACAACACCTGAGCAGCCTAATCCCTCAGAGGCCAAGGGGCAAAAACACCATCTCATCCATCACAAAGTTGAACTTTACAGATGCCCCTGCACCCTACAGGCAGTGTAAATTACAGTGGCGAGAGCGTGCCCTCAGATGTTCTTCCTTTATGTTTGGGGGATGTTCAGGTGGTATGATTCAGATATGACTTACCTGTCACATGACATGTCAAAGTATTTGCTGGTGACCTCAACCATCTCAGGTATTTAAGGCTATTATTCATTCGAATCATATTATTATTCATTATTATTTCACTCGGCTGCTATAAAACTTTTTTTTCAGTGCTGTTTGTGTTCTTCCAATAAATTAATTGTTCTGAAACAAAATCAAATGCAAATGTTACAGCCTCAAGTCACAAAGCTGACACAAAAAAAGAATGAATCAGAATCTGGCAGTCTGTGGTTTCCATTTTAACTAGCATGACAGTGCTGGTGGTGACCACAGAGTCATGTCGACCAAAAATGATTAAAACATTGTTCTTGCCCTAGAGAAAACAACAAAGTATTATGCTAGAACTTTGGGAGAAAGAAAAGTACAAGATGCCTAATTTAATAAGTATGATGACATTAATATAACATGTTAAAGGGAAAGTTCAACCAAAAAAGAAAGTTCTCTAATTACTCGTCCTCATGTCGTTCCAAACATGTAAGACTTTTGTTCATCTTTGAAACACAAATGAAGACATTTTTGATGAAATCTGAAAGATTTCTGTCCCTCCATTGACAACTACCAAGCTCAAACGTGCTGCGTAACATGAGAATGAACCTCAATGGTTCTTGCAGAAGCTCAAACGTGCTGCGTAACACAAGAATGAACCTCATTGGTTCTTGCAGAAGCTCAAACGTGCTGCGTAACACAAGAATGAACCTCATTGGTTCTTGCAGAAGCTCAAACGTGCTGCGTAACATGAGAATGAACCTCATTGGTTCTTGCAGAAGCTCAAACGTGCTGCGTAACACAAGAATGAACCTCATTGGTTCTTGCAGAAGCTCAAACGTGCTGCGTAACACGAGAATGAACCTCATTGGTTCTTGCAGACGCTCAAACGTGCTGCGTAACATGAGAATGAACCTCATTGGTTCTTGCAGAAGCTCAAACGTGCTGCGTAACACAAGAATGAACCTCATTGGTTCTTGCAGAAGCTCAAACGTGCTGCGTAACACAAGAATGAACCTCATTGGTTCTTGCAGAAGCTCAAACGTGCTGCGTAACACAAGAATGAACCTCATTGGTTCTTGCAGAAGCTCAAACGTGCTGCGTAACACAAGAATGAACCTCATTGGTTCTTGCAGACGCTCAAACGTGCTGCGTAACACAAGAATGAACCTCATTGGTTCTTGCAGAAGCTCAAACGTGCTGCATAACACAAGAATGAACCTCATTGGTTCTTGCAGAAGCTCAAACGTGCTGCGTAACACGAGAATGAACCTCATTGGTTCTTGCTGAAGCTCAAATGTGCTGCGTAACGTGCTGCGTAACACGAGAATGAACCTCATTGGTTCTTGCAGAAGCTCAAACGTGCTGCGTAACATGAGAATGAACCTCATTGGTTCTTGCAGAAGCTCAAACGTGCTGCATAACACGAGAATGAACCTCATTGGTTCAATCTGTTCATATCAAGCGATCAAGTCTCTTCAGGAAATTTGTACTAAACCACTCATTTGTACTAAATCAATCATTCACATGGATTAGTTTTACGATCTCTTTATGAACTTTTTAAAGCAAGTGGTAGTAACTGTCAATGGAGGGACAGAAATGTCTCAGATTTCATCAAAAAGATCTTAATTTGTGTTCCTTAGATGAAGAAAAGTCTGAGGGTGAGTAATTAAATACCAAATTTTCACTATCCCTTTAACTGCATTAAAACACTCACACACACATTCCTCCACTTGTAGGCCAGAAGCTGAGATGTGTGAACTGAGGTGAGTCCAGATCAAACAGGCACGACCGAGGAGCATGAGATATGAAACTGCTTCCCTGTCCTTCAAAAGGTCAAAGGGCACTTCACCTCTCTTTCCCCCTCCACACCAGATGGATCTGTGGCCAGGTCAAATGAGGTTCAAGCAGCGCTCAAACCGAGTGAACAAGCATGCAGGATGTCAGTGTTGAATGCCTGCCAGTACTTTTATAAAGTAAATTAGCCTTTTAATCTTTCATTTGAGTCTCGTTTGTTTATGTGCATAAATATATCACTAGGCTTGTCTGCAAAATCAGTATCCATCCCTCTCCAATTTTACATTTAAATCTGTATTCCTTTAAAAAATGAAACCCCCTCACAAACCAAATTCCTCTCCTTGTCATCCTCTAAGAGAAGTAGTGCAGGTCTCCTGGCAAGGATCTGCTCTCTGCAGTAATCTCTGTTGTGAAGCAGCAGAGGAGCACAGACAGAGAGAGAGAGAGAGAGAGAGAGAGAGAGAGAGAGAGAGAGAGAGAGAGAGAGAGAGAGAGAGAGAGACAGAGAGAGAGAGAGCACAGTGAGTGATGTGAGACTCAGGAAAACCCTGACGATGTACAGACTCAGCGAGCACAGCCTGGCCATCGAGACGGGCCGGCGCAGACAGACCTGGCTCTCCCGTGAGGACAGACTCTGCCCGCACTGCACCCTGGGAGTGACGGAGACCGAGCTGCACTTCCTCACAGAATGCCCAAAATATCAACACATTAGAGACCACTATTACCCCAAAATTAATAATATATTTCCCCAATTTAACACCTGTAATCCGACCCAAAAACTTTGTTTCATTCTTGGCGAAGAAGCCAAATGCTCAAATATAGCTGCAAAATTTGTAGCATCCTGCCACATCCTGAGGGACGACCAGAAACCAGCAAACATACACTAAACACACACTCTCTCACAGCCTAAGACCTACACACATGTATATAATGTTCAATATTGTTCTTTTTATGTATATATATACATATATATATATATATATATATATATATATATATATATATATATATATGATTTCTAAATCCATTTTATTTTATTTATTAATCTGTTCATTTTATTATTATTGTTTTATGATATCAGTTTTAATATTTTGTGTACTAAATGTTCCAAATAATTTTCTATGTTGTTTTGACGCTTTGGCAATACAAAATGTATTTTTTGTCATGCCAATAAAGCTTTCTGAATTGAATTGAATTGAATTGAGAGAGAGAGAGAGAGAGAGAGAGAGATGGAGATGGATAGCTATGTGTTTTTCTGTGAAAGCTGTGCATCACCCCCATTCTTCACCTGTCTCCCTTCTCTGGATAAGTGGGGCCCACTCCAAACAGCAGGCCTAAAGCTCTAAAAGGTCCTTAGATCCTCTCACTAAAATCCTCTAGCTAGCTAATGCACCAGCACTGAATGTATACAATGTTACAGTTTAAATTCAGTTACTTACCCAAAGTCACGGAATGAGTATTGCTTGCCTTTGTGCCTAGCTGTGGAAATAGTAACGTTTTTGTTCAGATTAGAATGCTTTATTTTTTTTTCATCTGTTTTTCCGCTCTCATGCTAAAGAAACAAAGGTAAACATTATCACGTCACAAATGTCAATACAAAGAATAATGCAATAAATGCAGTGAAATTACTAATGTAAAAGTGTCCTTCCCTGTCAAAGCGAGCTCGTAAAAGTGGACGAGGAAGCGTGCGATTCGCCTGTGCACTGTTTGAGGAACCCAAATGTTTCTGCTAGAACAGACGTGATACTGTTGAATAGCTAGTGGTTTCTGCAGGGTAGGCATTCGCTTCTTCCGTATCTCACAGTCCACTTAACTTCCGTGTTTCTAAGGCTATCTATCTTAGGCTACTGGGTCAAGCGGTTTAACACAATGAGGTCCATCCCTGAAGACTTAACAACACTCATTTCAGGTACCATCGCAATATTTGGATAAAACAACAGGTGATAAAGCGAACGTTTAGGTTTCGAGGGCATTCAGATTAAGCTATAATAGCTTTTTTTGACCCCAGTTTAAGTTACATTAACTTGGCTGAAAAGAGGAAGTTTAGTCTACCGATAGACGTTGTGGATATTTCCCTGTAGTTTGAGAATAAAGTAACTGCTAGGTAGTATTCATTTTTTTTTTCAGGTGCGGATAGATTTATTTTGTGTTTTAACGTGTTGTCTATTAAGTTATTAAGTCTACACGGTTATAAAGTAACTTAATAGATGTTAAGTTTCAACCGCAGATTAAAATTCAGTTTTTTTGTGCCGTTTTATTTTTTTAGTCGGTTACATACCTGTTGGAAAGTCCAGTTTATGATGCTAGCGATGTTTTTAAAAATGGTAACGTTAACTTAGCTGTTTACGCTCGTAATTAGATGTGGTGCAGGATGTTGTTGTTGCTGTCATTAGCTGGTTGACCAGCTAACGTTCCCATGTTGCAAAAGCACTTAGTTGGGTTGTTTCTGGCCAACGAGTAACTTATTTGAGCAAAATGCCTAACGTTTTGCTTGCTAGTAAACTAATCATTGTCAGTAGTTTGGTAAATTATAACGTTAGTCGTAATTCTGACGAGGAATTCAAAGGTGCAAAATGACAAGAAGAGGCTACGCTTAATCTGTTTCCAGATCTGGAAAACTTTTTGACGGATGTCCTAAAGGCGGAGAATCTGAGCAAGAAAGCAAAAGAGAGAAAGGATGCCTTTATCAAGCGCATTAAAGATGTGAAAACGAGGTACGAGGCAGATTTATGTAAAATTTACTGTTGACCTGAATATGTTTCTGACCCTATGCTGATATAGTTGTATTATTTAACAAATCTAATGATCTCTGTTCCAGCTACTCACAAGATTTCAAGGAAAAACGTAAGTGTTGGTGTGCTTGTGTGTTTGTGAATGTGCGTGTGTCTAGGGGAGGGGTTAAAAGACAAGCATGATGAAGTGAACTAGTAGCCTACTTCCCCACTGATAGGGTAGGCTACTATGTGCTGCAGTTAACATATCAGTGAATTTGAGAGTTTGTTTACTTAATGACACGCAAACATCTTTGAATGACATTTTTCTCTCGCGATGGGAACATATGAAAAGAGTACTTAAAAAAAGTTTTACGCTAGCACACAAAGACTGTTCCCTGAAGCATTTTTATTTCCTATTTTGCATTTACACAGTTAAAATGTGGGTAGAGGGCTGGGTATGGTTTAGCACATTGTGGGCAAGGAAACACATGCACATTACAGCTGCACTATTATACCCCCATTACAGCGTGACCAGGAAGTGCTTTTGCTCATGTTCAACATTATACCACAAACGTGTGCATAATTCTTGCTTTCCCATCAATATGCTCTTTAATATACATAAACGTATCAGAAAATGTGATTCAAACAGACTAGTGTTCTAATTCCATATTAATATCCCAAATCTATGCAAAGTGAGTTTCTAGTGAACATTGAGACAACATGGCTCACTCAATGCTGCATGCAAATGGAGATCACTGGATCAAACATGCTTCGCTTCCCAGGCACTATGCAAGCAACATGCCTAATATCCGATTAGATCATTTTAGTGTCATTTAATGTGTCTTTTTCTGGTGGAGGATTGAAAATGTGGCCTCCTAGCTGCCTCTTTTTTGGAAATGCTGATGAAGACTCTGTTGTATAGGAGACGAAGAGTTCCCAGAGCCTGACGAAGCGGACACCAACGACGGAGGATCGCTTCACTCAGAGCAGACTGACAGGGATGATGAAAATGCTTATGATGGTGAGTGTAAAATTGTGGGATTTATTGCAATATTAAAAGTGTTACAAGAGAGCGTGGAGCATCTGCAAAAACTGTTGAGACAGGAACATCATGTGACTGAGCTACTGTTCCCTTGAATTCTCTCATTGAAGAATGCTGTAATTGTGAGTATTATAAAAGAATCATGGCAGTTTATTCTGCACACAGATTGGATGTAGAGAATTCACATAAATTAAGAAACAAACCTATCTCTTTCCGGTTATGAATGAATCACTTATCATTTTTTCTGCAGCTTTAGCTGTCATAACACAGTATCATTGTGACAGTCTTTTGTCATGCCCTGTCTAGGATTTTTTAGTAGTGGTAGAACTACACAAAAGCTGAATGAGGTGCTGTAAAGACAGATGTAACCTGGCAACAGTCTCAGGAACGGTTTAAAGGCACAGACGTTAAGGGTTTAGCTCTCTTTTGTCTCTGAGCAAATGGTTTATGGTCTGCAGCTCAGACAATGCCGTCCACATCCAATGTCAATTCAGGCTTCTGTTTTATTAGCTTCTGCTAAATGAACGCTGTTGGTAGAATTTACATTAAAGGGAATCGAATTCATCCGAATCATTTTTGAGTCATGCCACATATCTGATTATTGTGTTCTGAAACTCACAGAATCAAGAGGGTAGGATACAGGCTGGGAGTAGTTTGTGTGTAATATATGGTAGAAAGAGGTTTACAGATCTAGTGCACTCATGTGTTTTATTGGTCCTTTTGCTCTGTGCTTGCCAGAGAGAACAGCTGTTCAGCTCAAAGATGGGACCGAAGCCTCTTAGTGCACACTGCAGATCCTATACGAATCAAAACTGCATTTGGAGATCAACCAAAAACGTATTTGAGCCTATTTATTTTGGACAAATGTACTAAACCCAGTGAAGTTTATAAGCTCATGCAACTGATAATGCCGCTATTTGGGTAAATACAGGGCATTTGTCTTTTTTTTTTGTGAGATCTCTTCTAATGAAAAAAAGAACACGCACATCTCTCAGGCTTTATTTGTTGAGAGTGCTGCTTCACCTCTGTAACTTATCTGAGAGCTGTAAGTCTTTACTCTATTTATACATTCAGCCCATAAAAAGGAAGCTCGTTTTATAGCTGAAGATGAAGGCAAAGCATGTAGCCACTATTTATTTGCAGCCTTTAGCAACCGCATTTGATGCTTGGATAAAGTTCGCTCATGGGTGTTCATATTAATCCCAGGTTTCACAGACAAGGCTTAAGCCTAGTCACAGAATAAATGCATGTTTGAGCTGTTTGAACTGAAAAAAACTTGGACTGACATATCCTAAATTATGAAAGTGCCATTGTTTTGTCTTAAGATGCACACAGTGTGTTTTTCTTTCATGTTTTTAAAAGCTACTTGAATGTCCGAATTGAACTAAGGCTTAATATAAGCCCTGTCTGTGGAACCAGGCCTGAATGTTTTAAGTCATGGCTTACAGTTGTTTTGTGTTACACTACCATTCAAATGTTTGGGATTATTTTTAAAGACACATTCAGCAAGGAATCAACTGATCAAAATCAGACAAAAGATTTCTATTTCCGACAAATGCTGTTCTTCAAACTTTATATTCATCATGAAATCCTAAAAAAGACAAAAAGACATTCAATTGCCAGTGTCAAACCTAATTTAGCAATGCAACCATTTTCAAATATTTTTTTTTTTTTAAGAATCATGACTGGAGTAATGGCTGCAAAGTGTCATCAAAGAGAATATATATATATATATATATATATATATATATTAATTTGTGTGTGTGTGTGTATATATATATATATATATATATCATATCAAAATCAAATATCAAATAAATGCAGCATTGGTGAGCATAAGAAATGTTTTCAATTAACTGAAAAATCCTAAACTTTAGATCAATAGTGTATATGCTGGTTTTATTTTATTTATTTGTTTTTATTTTGCAATAAGGGAGAAAAAAAAATCAAGTGATGCTCTGTGCCAATGTGTTCTTATTTTCTTATTATCATTTTTATTTTTTTGCCATTGTTTTGCTGATTTAAAAACACATGATTTATGTTTTCTTTGGCAGTTGTTCTACCAGACATCAGAAATCAGCTCTAGCTCTGAGGGTGTTTAGTTTACTTTTCACAGTCAGCGTGTGTCATGCTCCCTTGACAGCACTTTATATATAATTGCAAACATTCCACAATTGCTGGTGTCATTCATAACACTGCTCTGCTCACTCACACTCATTCAGCAATGCAATGGTAGTGTGTACACAAGAGTGGGGAGGGCAGTGTAAACGAGAGGGGAGGTTTGCTTTGAAAACAGACCGTGCATCTGGTTCACATACTGCTGTAATCTATCCAGTCCATCCGGGTTTGAATCTCTGCTAACTTTAGTCTTGCTTGACATCGACCTTTGATTTTTAAACCTAAAGGGGGTGGAAGTAGCTTTCTGGTTGCCTTTAGCAAATGTATTAAATTTGTTGTGAAGACAGGTGCTTCTCTTTGTGGATTCCTTGCTGCTCAGAAGTAAAGATTTAATAAAGTTCTGTTTCTGTTTGTTGAAATCAGGTGTTCAACAGTGTCCTGCGGTGCCAGCTCAAGAACTCCAATCTGTTTTAAAGAGTGGCTACCTGGAGAAGCGCCGAAAAGGTAAGTAACCTTACTGTGATCACAAACCAGTTGTTGACGTAGAAAAAAATAACCTCCATTTGACTTACAGATCACAGCTTCTTTGGCAATGAGTGGCAGAAGAGGTGGTGCGCCTTAAGTAACAACATATTCTACTACTATGGCAGTGAAAAAGGTTGGAAAACTACTATTATGATGTGTTGAAACCAGTGTTGGGAAAGTAATTTTTAGAAGTTATGCATTACAATACCGCGCTACTCCGTAAAAAGGGATTTATTGTTGTACTTTTAATGTCAAGTAATGTGTCTTGTAACTTTTGCATTACTTTTTCTTGCCTGGGCTGGGCTTGCTTGTTGTTGTTTTTTAACTACCAAAAGCAGTTTTAATTTTGGCAAATGTAAAGGCCCCTCTCAAACCAAAAGTGAAATGAGTAAGCCTCAGGATGATGGAAATGCAAATTCACTCTTGTACAGTAGAGGGTGCAGCTCAAACAAACGTGTCAGCTGTGCAGCCATTCAGGAACATTCAGCCATTCATCATTTATTTCTAAAGAAACACGACAATCTATAAAACGCTCCATTACTTTGTATCTTACGTTATGGCCCCGTAGATGTCGTTTTTGTGAAAAATAGTCTAACGATTGCGTCATCACTATGCAACTTTCTCTCGCACAATCAGTACCGTATAGACAGGAAGAGAAGCTCGTGGGCAATCTTTTACCGTCTACGAGGCAATCGGGGAGACAGGGAGGCATAAAGTGGAGGGAGAAGCCTTTTACTGTCTATGGGAGAAGCCCATAGATAGAAAGTCCATAAAAGCAACGGGAGAAAATATTTCAACAATGTTTTGGCTTGGCACAGCTACTAGAAGATTTACAACTGGCAGCAGACTTCTTCCAAATAGTCAAAGTGGTGTTACGTCACGAAAGTGCGGACTCAGAGTAGGACCGCGAGTGTTTAAGGTGCCATTAGGGACAGGGCCTTATTTAAGCAATAAAAAAAAATGAAACCCAAATGAGATGTTTATCTAAAATTATTTACTTATTAGTATTGTTGAATTGGATTACCAAAGGACAGCAGCAAAGATATTGGTTAATAAAGTGAGATTAAATGCATAAAGTATATTTTTGTAATTTAACATATTTTATTTTCCATTTTGAGGAATACTGATTTGTACAAGTGAGATCTGCTCACATTTAGTCTAAACTACAATAACCATCAGGTTTATACTGTGCTCACAACATGGGGACTGGAGAGGAGTCAGTCAATAAATGGGAACTTGCATTACTTATTTGAAAACGTAACTATATTTTGAGGCGCATTAAGGTCCTATTTTGTTGTAAATTTAAAATAAATGCATTACTTTACTAGTTACTTGAAAAAAAGTAATCTGATTACGCAACTCCCATAACTTGTAATGCATTACTCCCAACATTGGTCGTCACCAATTAAATGCACTCCTGAATTCAATTTCTCTTTTCTTAAATCGTATCATTCAATAATCTGCACTAATGTTCACTAGATAAACAGCAGAAGGGAGGGTTTAATATTGTCGGATACACTGTCAGACTGAACAACACCCTGCGGAAAGATGCAAAGCGAGATTGCTGCTTTGAGATCTCAGCTCCAGACAAGCGTGTGTATCAGGTTGGTCACCTCTCATTTCATGTAAAACATGCAGTGTTTATTCTTATCATCAGATAGTTATCTCGTAAAACATTTATTTTTGCTACAGTTCTGTGCTGCGTCTGAGAAAGAAGCTAAAGAGTGGGTGGAGCACATTGACTTTTTGATTAAAGGTAGGAGTCTTCATCATAAAAACACCCTCAATCAAACTTGTTCTTGCAGGTGTCCTTTTTTTTTTTTGCACAAATGCATAATGTCTTGTATATTGGTTTTCACACTCAGACATGGGTGGAATCATTCCGGAAGATGAAGAAGAGTATGATGACTGCTTATCTGTATCCCAAACCCAATCAACCATGCCTGAAATTATCGATGATGACATCTATGAAGAACTTCCTGGTTTGCACTTAAATTTCATATTTGAAGAGTTCAGATGCAAAAGCCTCTAAGTGCCATTTGAAAATTTCTTCTAGAATGATCATTTTTATCAAGCTTGTATATTTAAGTTCAGTGATTTCACTTAAATGGCAATGATAATTACCTATTAATCATTATTTAAGTGAAATTACTAAACTTAAATATACAAGTTTGATAAAAATCATCATTAAAGAAGAAAATTTCAAATGGCATTTAGAGGCTTTTGCATCTGAACTCTTCATTTGTTTGTGTATTTATCTGATAATTATTATATTATATTATTATATTATTCCCCTGGTTTCACAGACGAGGATTAAGCCTAGTCCTGGAATAAATGCATATTTGAGCTGTTTTAATGGATAGCAACTTGCACTAACATTATCTTAAAATATGTTAGTGCTATTGTTTTGTCTCAAGATGCACACCTTTAATTCTTTTATCTAATGCACATTTATGAAGCCACTTAAATGTTCTAATTAAACTAAGGCTTAATCCAAGCCCTGTCTGTGAAACCAGGCCTATATTATATTATATTATATTATATTATATTATATTATATTATATTATATTATATTATATTATATTATATTATATTATATTATATTATATTATATTATATTATATTACCGGTATATGATTTTTGATGTTGATAGTCAACATAAATATTAATGTAAAAAATCTCATGGCGAATCTCATTCCCCTATGAATGTGGTGGAAAATGTCCACAGAAATTATGAATATGGTATATTGCTCTTCGCTCTAACTGGAACATTTATTCTCCCCCTCTCAGAGGAAGATGAACCCCAGCCTGCTAAAAAAGCAGTGGCCCTACCCCTGGCCAACAAACCTCTACCACCTTCCACCCCTATGACAGGTAATTACCACTGGGTCAGCAGGCCTGTCCATCCCCTACCTGCCCTGCTGTCCCATAACACCAAATATATATACCCAGATCTGCCAGGGTGGCTATCATTTGTCTCTCCAACTTTATATATATATATATACACACACACTCACCTAAAGGATTATAGAGGCATACACCTGTTCAGTTTCAGCCAATCACATGACAGTTGCTTCAGTGCATTTAGGGGTGTGGTCCTGGTCAAGACAATCTCCTGAACTCCAAACTGAATGTCAGAATGGGAAAGAAAGGTGATTTAAGCAGTTTTGAGCGTGACATGGTTGTTGGTGCCAGACGGGCCGGTCTGAGTATTTCACAATCTGCTCAGTTACTGGGATTTCCCCACACACAACCATTTGGAGAGTTTACAAAGAATGGTGTGAAAAGGGAAAAACATCCAGTATGTGGCAGTCCTGTGGGCGAAAATGCCTTGTTGATGCTAGAGGTCAGAGGAGAATGGGCCGACTGATTCAAGCTGATAGAAGAGCAACTTTGACTGAAATAACCACTCGTTACAACCGAGGTATGCAGCAAAGCATTTGTGAAGCCACAACACACACAACCTTGAGGCGGATGGACTACAACAGCAGAAGACCCCACCGGGTACCACTCATCTCCACTACAAATAGGAAAAAGAGGCTACAATTTGCAAGAGCTCACCAAAATTGGACAGTCGAAGACTGGAAAAATGTTGCCTGGTCTAATGAGTCTCGATTTTTGTTGAGACATTCAGATGGTAGAGTCAGAATTTGGTGTAAACAGAATTAGAACATGGATCCATCATGTCTTGTTACCACTGTACAGGCTGGTGGTGGTGGTGTAATGGTGTGGGGAATGTTTTCTTGCCACACTTTAGGCCCCTTAGTGCCAATTGGGCATTGTTTAAATGCCACGGCCTACCTGAGCATTGTTTCTGACCATTTCCATCCCTTTATGGCCACCATGTACCCATCCTCTGATGGCTACTTCCACCAGGATAATGCACCATGTCACAAAGCTTGAATCATTTCAAATTGGTTTCTTGAACATGATAGTGAGTTCACTGTACTAAAATGGTCACCACAGTCACCAGATCTCAACCCAATAGAGCATCTTTGGGCTGTGAATGGGAGCTTCATGCCCTTGATGTGCATCCCACAAATCTCTATCAACTGCAAGATGCTATCCTATCAATATGGGCCAACATTTCTAAAGAATGCTTTCAGCAACTTGTTGAATCAATGCCACTTAGAATTAAGGCAGTTCTGAAGGCGAAAGGGGGTCAAACACAAACACAGTCTTAGTATGGAGAGAGAGAGAGAGAGGTCTTTAAGTGTCAGCAAAAGATGGTAAGTGGAAAGAGAGGGAATGGATATTGCGGGTACATATGGACTTGGGAGGTTAGATGGTAAAGTAACACTGATGATTGGAGTGGGAAGGTTTTCTGAACCACAGGAACTGCCTTCAGGAACAGCCTTGGAATTTTTATTGATTGTTTCTTAGAGTAATGATATTTAGTTTGACATATTTGTGCTGATTGGTGAGACAAATGCTATACTCTACAATACTCTTGCAATTTTTATTTAAAAATGGTTCAGTGTTTTTTTCTGTCCCTGTGTGGGGGAAGCATGTATCCTGCTGGGTGCTGGGCACTGGGCAGGGGTTGGTAGGCACTGGCAGGAAGCTGACTCCATTGGTGCACTGTGGCCCACTATGGCCCTCTGCTCCAGGCTCACAGCACAGGAAGTCCTGCTGACAGAAACGATGGCTGAGGCAGGATCTTGTGACAGATGCTCAGGGGAGGAGGCCAGCTAGAGCACTAGACAGAGCCATAATGGAGGGAAAACAGGATTCATAGATCCTGGAGAGCAAGATTATCATATGAATGTTCTTTATTAGTATTTGTTGTCGTCTTTTTTCCCATAATGTTTTAAAATCCTGAAAAGTGGATGCATTTATATAACTACTGATACCAGACCACTGCAGTAAGTTTAACACTAATTCGGTTGTTTAAGACGCAGCCCTGAATAAAATCTTAAAAGCAGCAGTGGGTATGGTTATATTTAGAAAATAATTATAATAATCTGCCAAATCAGCATAGCTGGGAATCTGCCAGCTATAAAGTCTGGTGCAAGATATTTACCTTTAGGGGTTTTTTCTGTATGAAAGCACTTTTCTTGAACACCCACTCATGGTGCAGCCTTTGGGCAGACATTATAGATTAGTAAATATGAACAAATAATGCTCTACACCAAGAGCAAGAGGGGGTAATTGTAAACCCAAGAGCAAATCTACCTGAAAGACCAGTTTAACATATTTCATCCACAATGTTTTAGTTTCGAGACAGAAAATAAGCGACTGAAACTTACACTCAAAATCGTTTTATATAAGTTACAGTCTCTTATTTAATGTCTTGAAACTAAACCATTGTGGATGAAATATGTGTGTTAACTTCCAACAAATATGTCTTCAAAGGTTACATTAACTTGTGAGGGGTCTTTCATTAGAGGGTTTATTAGTTTCATCCCATCTGTCAGGAGCCACAGCTCAGCAAGTTGTACACTCTGCTGCCCACTAGTGGACCTTTCTGAGCCATAAAAAACCTTACTCTGGGGGGTCTTTAACCAAGGACCCCTTGGTGGATAGAAAAAAACATAGCAGGGACACTTTAAGCCATACATTAAATGTGTATAGTACCATATGAAAGTATTTACATAAGAGATCAAACAATAATTGGTGTAACTCATGTTGAAGATCAATTGACATATACCAAACACCATTGCATGTAGAGAAACTCTTTTTTCACTAAAAGTTTGTGGTCAGTTTGAGTTTTTTTTTCTTAAGGAAATTAATACATTTATTCTGCAAGGACGCGTTAAATTGATCAAAAGTGTTAGTAAAGGCATGCATAATGTTACCAAATATTTCAACTAAATGTTATTGTTTTTTTTTTAACCTTTTTCATTAAAGGGATAATTCCAACCTGATCTCACGAGAATTCGTACGAATTTTACGAGGTGGCTAATTCGTAACAATTCGTACGACCTCACTCGTTTTTGCTAAATCGTACATATTTTACGAATTGGCCAATTCGTATGAATTCGTACGAATGACCTACCCCTGACCCCGCCCCTAAACCTACCCATCACATGGGTTTGGACAAATCGTGCGAATTCGTACGAGTGTGGTCGCATGAATTAATACGAATTAGCCACTTTTTAATCACTCGTACGAATTCGTACGAATTGGTCGACTCGTGAGATAACGTTGGATAATTCACCCAAAAAGAAGATTTTGTCAACATTTCCTCACCCTCAAGTTGTTTCAAACCTGTATTTGTTACCTGTTTCTGTTGAACACAAAAGAAGATATTTTGAAGAATGTTGGTAACTAGACAGTTGATGGACCCCATTGACTCCCACAGTATTTTTTTTTTCATACTATGAAAGTAAATGGCTCCCTTCAAGTTGTTGTCAGGGAAATGTTGACAAAATGTTCATTTTTTTAGGTCATCACTTTAAAGAATCCTGAAAAATATGCATCATGGTTTCCACAAAATGAAGCAGCAATGCTGTTTTCAACATTGATAATAATAAGAAATGTTACTTGAGCACCAAATAAGCATATTAGAATGATTTCTGTAAAATTCAGCTTTGCCATCACAGGAATAAACTACCTTTTAAAATATCTTGAAGTTAAAACAGAAAACAGTTATTTTAAATAGTAATAATATTTCACAATATTACAGTTTTTACTGTATTTTGGTCAAATAAAGGCATTTTTAGTGAGACTTTCAACATTTATTCAAAAGAATCTTACTAAACCCAAATTAGTGAACCTTTGAAAAGTGTACATGCATGGACAATAAGATCTCTGTGTCCAGAGACCAAACCCACAAACCCCACAATCACCATTTTTACAGCTCATCATAAACATTTTGTGATGCATAGGTTGAAAGTGTATAGGGTTTTGAAATGCCATCACAAATGATCTCTATTCTTCCTTCATTAATTCAATAATTGATTCAATCTTCTATTATTCCAGCCCCTGCAGCAGTGAACAAGAGCACAGACTATGAAAACTTCTTCCAGGGCTTGTGGGATTGTGCTGGCGAACACCCCGATGAGCTGTCCTTCAAAAGAGGAGACACAGTCTACATCCTCAGCAAGGTTAGACGGGACCCACGTGATCGAGGACAGAAATAATGTTTATTACCCTGCCCTGTTAGACGTCAGCAGGAAAACATGAATTTGCAACAAAAAAAAAATGTTGAAAAAAAATTGCTGTGACATCTGGTTAACACATATGAGTCAGATGTAAAAGGATCGTTTCGGTGTCTCGTGTGCTCGGCAGTGGGGTTTCTAAGCTAAATACACCCTCTCTCTGTGCACGGTGATGGGATTAGTCCTGTCACTACGGAAACCGTTTTAGTGCTCTTGGCCCTGAGCTGGGCAGTCTGGCAGCCAGTGGTATTCTGTCACCCCTCTCCATGTCTGCCCATTCGGAGCTCGTGCGTTTGTGTGTGTGTGTGTGTGTGTAGGGGTATTTCAGTGATGGTAGACTGCTCAACGCCATGTTCTGTAAGGGCAATCGTATGCAGACCTTTAGCATATACACATCTCAGCCTGTCACTATTTATGGCTGTAATGGCAGTCTGTGTTCTCAGGAAACGCTGAATCCACCCCTCTATTCGTACCAGGTGTGGTGTAGAAGTGAGTTTGGTTAAAAACTTCCCCTACCTGTCAGCTCCGATGCATAGGCAGGCTGTGCAGATCTGGGTTCTGCCTGTGGGGTTTGTACCTGGCTAACAGAATTAGCTCAATACCTCTCAGGGCTACTTAAAACAGATCGGGCTGATCCGTTCCCAGAAACAAACTCGCTATCTTGCATTTTGTCTACTTAGCACTGTTGCCCTTTAGAGTAGCAAATGGAAATCTTAAATTAGAGTCGTGTTCTTGCGATCTTATTTCAGAAAGAGGGGTTTTGAGGTATTGGTGGTGTTTTAATATCATCTGTGTCCTGAAGACCTTTTTGGGACAGTGATGCACTATAAGTGTCCATGATCTAACCACATTATTAGGCCAAATTATTCTAAATATATTCTTTGTATTCTTGATGGTTTTGGAAAACTTTAATACCATTTTCAAGTTATTAAATACCATGTTTAATGACTAATTTAATGACTAAAAATATCATGTGGTGTCACCATCAATAAATATATACATACTAATATTAGGGCTGTCAAATCGAGTTTTTGTATAAGCAAAATAAGTTTTTGTTTGTATAATATATATGCATATGTATATATATATATATATATATATATATATATATATATATATACATACATGTGTGTGTATATATATATATATACGGTATATACTGTATATATATATATATATATATATATATATATATATGTGTGTGTGTGTGTGTGTGTATGTGTATCTCATATGAATGTGTGTGTGTATATATATATATATATATATTTGAGTAGTTGCACCACATGACATGACATTTTACAACTTGAACTTACCATGCCTTTTTGTTATTTAAAAGACTGACCTTGACACACAGTCATTTAGATCTGCATGAGTCTCCTCTGATATCATTTCCTGTTTGTTGTTTGCACCACATATCTTTGATTTTGTTGACACAAGTTTTAAAAAATATGAAGCAGTATTTATTTATTGATTTATGATTTTGTTAAATTGTTTTAAATAAAGCCAAACTGCATAAACTAGTTCACCCTCATGTTGCTCCAAACCTGTGTTGACCTTAGACGTCCACTGGACAGACCAAAAAAAAAATCTTTTATCCACAGAAGAATGTTTGGGACAGAAGGTTCTGGAGGTTTGATAGATTTTGAATTACGAACTGTCCCATTAATTAGGTTTTCTTTTTAAGAATATCATTCTTTTTTTTCCATTAGGATATATCGGGACAGTTTTATCATCCTGATATTTTCAAAATGAATTTTTAATACATTAATTAAAAATTCCTTACTATAAAAAAGTGTCAGTGTATGTGTGAATTACATTTTAATGTATTTTTGTATAAATGAATAGATGGGACAAAGAAATAAGTGTAACTTTGATTCTAGGATGTAAACTGTATGGGGCTCGGCTTCTTATTGGCACACGAGCTTGTTATATAAGTCAGAGGAATATTTATTGCATCAAGACTGAGCGATTTTTAAATGCTCCTACACTGACTATACTTTTTAAATCAACAGTATTTGATTGTGTTTAGCATTTTTGTGTTCTTCATTGGAACTGATAGTGATAGAAGTGGAGGGCTGTAGACTTGGGATAGTGCGCTACACCGAATATAATTATACAATATAATCTTATTATATATATATATATATATATATAATATACTGTCACCACCACATATGCTGTTGTCTGCCACCGACTAGAACAAAGGGTTTTATACGTTAATGTAATTTGTTTTTTTAAATAATTGGTAAATAGAGGATTCAGAGTAAAATCATCTCTGATTTCTCTCTGCAGCAAACATGACATTTTCAAGCGGCCTGATGGCTTCATCTAAGATTTTTTTTAAGGGCTGATATGAACACGTGTTCTGAAGCCTATATGATGTCATCTAGTGCGATCCATTAAGTAATGGTGAAAGTTTAGGTCTCCAGAAGTGATTACACGGGAAAGAAGCTGACAGAAAGAACTGCTGAATGCAGCTTTCCATAATTCTACCCAATTTATTTAAATTCATTTTACTAGAGACACAGGAATGTGCAGTAGCAAGATAATGTATCTTCAGGAGAAATAGAGATGACATTCAATTTCGCCAGTGGCTAAAAATCCATAATTTGTAATGGATATATAAAGCATGCCAATGGGGAAATTATCTCATTCTGTTAAAAGTCAGCAGGCTGTCAGAAAATGACAGAATATGGTCTGAATGGGATCCAGGGGTGACTGGGTTTTTCAGAGCAAGTCTGCCATCTTGTGCCTAGAGTTAGTAAGGACGCACGCTTCATCAACAAAAGGAAACTTGCCTTTTGGAAGAGTAATTGATTTGCTTTTTAGGCTTCAGGTTTGAGCAACTGATCATGATGTTCAACAGTGGAGTGACTTTTTTATATTTAATCATTTTATATATTATTATATGTAATTCTTACTATTATTTTTAATTTATGTCCTAATTTTATTGATTGTTACACTTTCAGGTTTGTTTGGGGTGAGATTGAAATTGTAAAAAGCATTGCATATAATATGAAATATACTTGAAATGGATTGCACTTCATAAAAGAGATGAGCATAAACCCAGCACATTGGCCAAATATGTTAGGAAAGATCCACAGTCCAGTGATGCTGTGTGTTGTATTGCTGCTATTTTATGGGTACTGCACGGCTTTGGCTCACCGTGAATATTGCAGGCTGTCTTTTGTAGCGTAGCCCCTTCCCCCCTTCCTTCAGCCATGGTTGCGGATGACCGTAAAGCTGGTGTGGGTTTAGTGTCCAGCTGTGGCTCACAGGCCATTCAGAGCAGTCTGGGGAACGGGCCAGTGGGGCTATTAGTGGCCTACCTCCTTCCCCTTGGCCATGCAGCAGCTGCAAGTCTAACACCCCCCCATTTACCCCCCTGTCCAGACCCTCAGTGGCTCTGAAAGGGTATTGACCATCAGACCAGGGGGAGGTGTCGGGCCCTAAATCACACACACCAAGCTCTCTTCTTTTCAAAGCAGGCCAGTGTGTGCTGTAAATGATGCTTGGTCAAAATAGTGCGTCACATGGTCCGTCTGGGGTCCAGCAGCATTGTAAACCTCAAAGACCCGCATCATTTCAGCTGAATATGGCATAATAGCTTTATTTTAATAATGCAGGATTTTAATTATTCATCTTGTAGTAAATTATATGTAAATGACCTTTAGGGTACTCGTTTGGTCTGCTAAACAGTAATGTAGCTGTATTCTGAAGTCTATATTGTGACCTTGCATGGCGGGCGCCGTGTGTGTGGCCATGTTGGCGGAGTGTGAGGTCTGCATTGCTTTCCTGTTGCAGACTTATTTGTCACACTCGCCTTCTAATCTGAGCCTCCTGCGTGCGCACATATTCGCACACACACGGCACCAGACGCTGCTCTGTCAGTGAGGTGTGTCTGTATCAAAGGACGGCTACAGGAAGCTTTCACATGTGCACTTCCTGTCTCGTTTCACACAGCCCGGACAACTGCCCTGTATCTGGCAGCCTGTGTGGGATGAGGTGTGTCAATCGTGCTCCTTAACACATTGCACTTTTATCTCTACTTGCGTAACTGCAATTATGTACAGCAGGAGTTTTCAAATGACTTGATGCCACAGACTCCTGAATGTCACTTTTGCAAAAAAAAAAAAAAAAACACACTTATTTTTAAAATATAAAGAATGCTATAGCCTACATTTTAACACAAATAGCCTAAAATTGTGTGATATTTGTGTGTGTGTGTGTGTGTGTGTGTGTATATATGCGTGTGTGTGTGTGTGTAAATACATATGCTGTACGTATTTATATTTACATATATTTTTTTTATTAAAAGGTGTGATATAAAAAAACATTTAATTAATTAATAAAAAATATGAAAATTGTATTTATTAAAATGTGTGATATAAAAAAAACATGAAATGTATTGTTTTGTTAAAATGTATTGCAATGTTAAAATTAGGGCTGTCAAACGATTAATCGCAATCAATCACATTCAAAATAAAAGTTTGTGTTTACATAATATATGTGGGTGCACTGTGTATAATTATTTTATATAAATACACACACATGCTTGTATATATTTAAGAAATATTTTCATGTATATACTGTTTATAGATTTATATATAATTTATATTATATATAAATATCAATACTTTCTATATAAATGATATTTTTTTCTTAGATATACATGCATATGTGTGTATTTGTGTATAATTATTTTGTATGTATATATATATATATATATATATATATATATATATATAAAGTGCACCCACATATATTATGTAAACACAAACTTTTATTTTGGATGCAATTAATCGTGATTAATCGTTTGACACAGCATATCGAACAGAACACAGAACATATCGGTTATGGTGGCCCATCAAACTACCAAGGGGCCCCTGGATGACTGTAAAGTTTTTAAATTAATGATAATATATTACAAAATAGTAACTCTGAATTAATCAGAGGTAATAATTCTTATTAAATCAAGATTTAAACTGTATTTTAACACACCAACGTTCTGTTGATAGAAAAGTCTGAAAACAAGCAGTTTAAAAACAACTTGATCTACAGTCCTGACTTATTTTGAATGTATAAATGTAATATATTTTAAGTTATACTCTACACATCTTAAGCTTTACAGATAGTTAAAGGAAGATTTATTGAACCCTATGGTCTTTCAGCAAGTTTTTCCATTTCTTTTTAGTCTTGCGAGGAGGATGGTGCACATTGAGGACAGTCGGCGCTCTCCATTACAGTGTGTGTGTCTGCGGCAGCTGTCAGCAGCTGCATAACCAGACCTGTGTTTTATAGACAGTTACGTGGACGCAGGCAGTAAGAGGTTTGCTGGCCGGAGCTGAGCACTATACTTTATACAGCAGGAATCACTTAGGCTGCCGGGGTCAAGTAGGGGCCCACAAACTTCATATTTAACTTCAGATGGGGTATGATTCAAACCTCATTGCTCTTTCCGAGCCTTACAGAGAGAGGCTTTTTTCTCCGATAGTGGGGTGAAGGATGAAGGTAGATGAGCAGTGAGTGTCTTGTCAGCTTTGGGGAGATCAAAGACTTGAATGTCAGAGAGAGAAAGGGCCTTAACTGTCAGTAAGAGTATGCGGGATTGAGATGTTTCAGGGTTTCACTGTAGCCGGACCCGTTCTTTTCAGGAGCATCAAACGAGAGACCGTGTTTATGTGGGAACCTTTGCAGAAACACAGATGAGGTTGCAGATTCGCAGCCTGGGGCCTCTCTATATAGAAGCAAAGCACAGTAACTACATTAAAACTAAAAGGGATCTGAACATCTTTCCCGTGCCAAACTCATCTGTCTCAGGACAGATCATAGTTTAAGAGATCCTATTCAGTCATAACTACGTTTTGACAAAATGTGTTACTGTGTTCTGTCTTTGCAAGATAGTCGAGTAACCCTGGGATTTTCTTTTTTTAATGCCAATATAAATAAAGGGATAGTTCACTTTGAAATTAATTTTTGATATGTTTTAGCTTACCTCAAGGGCATCCAAGATGTAGGTGTCTTTGTTTCCACAGTTTTTTTCAATTTTGATATTTTCGGTCAAACCGTTCTTGTCTGTTTGTCATATAATAGAGGTATATGGGGTCCACATCAAAGAGCATGCACAGAGAAGTCCTAATTAAACATGATTTAATGACTCGTAAATGCAAGTACACATTGATGGTCTAAGACACGAAACGAGCGGTTTGTGTTAGAAAACGAACAGTATTCATATAATTTTTACCTCTTGTAACCACAGCCATGTCCAAGTGATCTGAAGGCACGGGCGCTTCAGTCTGCGCAAGCGCCGGAAAGTGCCAGAAGTGATCTCTAGCGCGGTTGCAAAAAAAAAAAAAAATCAACGTTGTCTGTTGATATATCGAAATTGTCTTCCATTGCAATTTCCTGTATATCTAAATATGTTTAGATCTTCACAGTGAAAGGTAACACTTCTGAAATGTCTGTGTAAACAATGAGTGACGTATACGCACGAGAGATCACTTCCGGGGCTGTGATTACAAGAAGTAAAAACGATATAACTACTGTAAATTTTTTCACACAAACCGCTCGTTTCGTGTCTGAGGTCATCAGCTTACATTTACGAATCATTAAATCGTGTTTAATTTGGACTTCTCTGTGCATGCTCTTTGAGTTGGACCCCATATACCTCCATTATATGACTGACAGACAAGAACGGTTTGACCTAAAAATATCAAAATTGAAAATACTGTGGAAACAAAGACACCTACATCTTGGATGCCCGAGTTAAGCTAAAGCATAAAATTAATTTCAAAGTGAACTATCCCTTTAATGCTTTTTATAGGACCCCCCTCTTCCTAAAATATAAAGGCAACTATATATTTCAAAGCATATACATCTGTTTATATTGTGTGAGAAACATTAATTGTGATTTGTAAGAAAATTAACAAAATAATCTGAAATTACAATACCGTCCAAAAAGTATTGGGTGAGTGATATTTTATTTTTAAGAAATTAAAACTTTTTTTTCAGTAAGGATGCATTCAATTAATCAAAAGTGAATACAGTAAAGACATGAATGTTACAAAATATATCTAATTCAAATAAACACTGTTCTTTTGAACTTTATATTCATCAAAGAATTCTGAAAAAAATGTTTATCATAGTATTAAGCAGCACAGCTGTTTTCAGCATTGATAATAATAATAAGTGTTTGTTGAGCACCAAACCATCATATTAGAATGATTTTCTGAAGGATCATGTGACACTGAAGACTGCAATTATGCTGAAAATTCAGCTTTACCAACACCAGTATAAATTATATTTAAAAAAAAACATTTACAATTGCAATAATATTTCACAATATTATTGTTTTTACTGTATTTTTATCAGATAAATGCAGCCTTGATGAGAATAAAAGACTTATTCTTTCAAAAACATTTTCTGACCGCAAACAATATGCAATGGTAATTGGTTTTTTTATTGTCGTGAAGAATGTTTAAATATCTTCTGGAATATAGTTAGTTTTTATAAAGATTACAGCATATCTGAGAATATTTTTTATTTGATTTTATAATTATATTTTTTTCCCTCTTACTGTTAACTGAACTTCTAGTCAAAAAATAAACATAATTGCAATTAATCTCAATATTTCTGTGTTTGTATATCAATCATCAATATCATATGCAGGTTAACTTTAACTGCCTTAAAAACCCTTGCAGTTAAGTGGGGGTCCATGAACCCCAGTTTGTCCGGTTCATCCAAAGGTCTGCTGGGAAATGGAGTTTCCTGGAGTTTTATGTGGAGATCAGACACACTTTCAGTGCATCTAACGTCCATTTCAGTCCAGTCTCCTCTCACTGCCTCCCAACGTTCTCCTCTTTGAAAGAAATCGCGATGTGGCCTGACAGATCCGCCTCAGTATAACCCCAGAGTTTAGAAGGCATCTGTGTGAAACAGAGGCAGGAAAAAAACACAGGGGTTAGTAGCTTTGAAGTGAATGTCACCGTGGGATCTGTTTGTGATTATGGAATAAAGAAAGAGAGACAGATCTTATCTGGTTCTTATCTTTATGGTTCTCTTTTCCATGAGCCGGAGAAGAGCTGATCTGTCTTTGTATGCAAAGAAAAGGACTCTGTCCTCAGGCTCACAGATCTGCTGTGCTTCATAAGAAATATATCGCCCGTTCACATTCTCTTGTGTAATCTTTATAGGTCCTGTGGGCCTTGTGTCCTTGAATTGGCCTTGGAAAGACAGACAGAATGGAGGGGTGCGGGAAAAGGGGGTGGGGATGTACGGATAGAGACAGTGTGAGAAGAAAATGAGGCAAAACCCGAAGATGAACGGGTAATATGAACAATATATATTGACAGTTTTCATTCCCCTGGGCGTTGACCTATGAGATTTGACCTCGCTGATTGTGTCACTGCTCTGATTGGCCTCAACGGTGAGTGAGTTTAATGAACGTCGGTTATCGGTTTTTCTGTTTTTTTTTCCCCGCAGGAGTACGACATCTTCGGTTGGTGGGTGGGGGAGATAAAAGGGGTCATCGGAATCGTGCCCAAGGAGTATCTTATGGAACTGTATGTGCTGTAAAGGGTCTGAGGTGAGAAAATGAATGGCAGTCCGTATGTCTATACACACACACAAAAAAAGATTTTTCAAAGATTATTAAAGTATATGTTTCACAAGAAAATACCATTTCATTCTTTCTACTTCAAAATGTCACTTACAATTCAATGCTTCACTTGTTGCGTTTCTTTGCACTAGCAATTGTACTAACAATTTAACACAGTACAGTAAATCCTAAATATTAGTTTTTTCTGTTCATTTCTAGGAACCTCTGATGACCTGCCATTGTAGCTTCATGTTCCACAAGTTACTATTTCTATTATTTTATATAGCTGATATGTAAAAAACACAATTTATAAAGCAGCCTATGTTCAGTGTAGAATGTGATACTTTTCGCTTATTATTTAATTAATGTTCTCTAGTATTTAATAGGGATGACTGAATGAATGTTGTGACTTTTTTGTCTTTCAAATGCATTGTTGTAAGCAAAAACGACATGAAATAAAGCTCGCACCTTAACGCAATCAAAAAATGTCCAGGAGTATTTTTGTATCAGTTTGGAAAGTAGCCGCCAGGTGGCAGCAGCGTATAATGTTATTTTTAATAATCTTGCGTCACAATATTTCACGGCAGATATGTGGAATGTCTTCATTTGCAACTCCGTTTGATTCCTCCAGAGGAACAGAGTAGACAACACAAGACAGGTTTCTACCCTCTACACAGGATGTAAGTGCTGTTTGTACGTCGAGTCTCAATGTTGCTGTAACTTACAAGGCGAACTGATGGGAAACAAAATCTCTGACCTTTTATGCAGAACATAACAAACAAATCAAAAAGCAGTTACTCAGATTTGGAATTAATTATCTGCTGTAGGAGAAGTGTTCGGCATATCGGATTTTGTCTTCATGGACCGCTGCGTTGACATCCACAAATATCTGGGCACTGAAGTGAGAAACTTAATTAAAACACATGTCAGGCCGTTACCTTCTCTGCCAGCCAGGAAGACCGTATCCAAACGAAGTGTTACTACTAGCATATTAACTTGCTCAGTCAAGCTTCACACAATAAATACTAAAGACATTTTAATTTGATCATTATACAATTATAACAATTAGACTTGGACCTGCTGTTAAAGGTAATTTAAATGTATTTTAAATCAAGTGTTGACACCATGTTTGATATATAAATCTGTTATAAAAGTGTTTTTTAACATCAGCAATCTCACCAATACATAACACCAAAAGCGTAAGCATTAAATAATTATGTTTTATATTAAATATCCTCTTCATCTGAGATTCTCATTTTAATGTAAATGCAAAAAAGTTATACATTTTAAAAGTAAAATAAGTATAAAATAAATTATCATATTGATTACTTTACAAGTAATCATAATGACTGATTACTTTTCAAATTAAAGAAATGAAAATTAATCTTATTTTGCATTACATTATAACTGAATCCAATAAATGATCCAGAAACACAGTTAACGAGTGATTAACCATGGGTTAAATGGATTTATTTTAATGTTACTAATATAAATTATATTACTATATGATATGATAATATTCAAGGCTGTAAAATCGATTAATCGCATCTAACAAGTCTGTTTGCGTAGGCTAATATATTTGTGTGTGTGTATTTGTATATATATGACTGAGTGTATAATAATACATACTTTTATGGCGTTTATGGTAGATGCGGTTAATTCACTCTTTAACTGTGTTTCTGGATCATTTATTGGAAGGATGAAATCTGGAACACAGTGGCTTTCCTGATTATACTCGTCCAGTCTGTTAAAGAACCAGCTCTAATGAAGGAGCTCAGGGTGGAGAGGATGTTTCCACTGAGCCTTGTGTGTGTTAAATTCACATCACATGTCAGCGGCTCACTCCTCTCTGTCAGGGAAGGGGAGAGAGAGAGGAGAGGACAGGATGTTAGTAGTGAGAGGGGTGGAGGTAAGACACCTGTCGAGGGAGGTGGGGATTCATTAGTATTCATTATACATTTCCCACCAGTTCCTAAGCAGAGCGGAAAGAGGAGGGGCACATCCGTCTCCTCCACAGAGATGTACTGAAACAGAGAGGAGTGTGATGTCATAGACGGTACTGGCCTTTGCTAGGCTTCACCCGTCTCACTTGAAACGGGCCTCGCAACAGAATGGGCCTCAGCTTGCACTCGAAAAAGAGCCCTGCCCCCTGCCATCGTGGAAATGAGCTGGGGCTAGGGGCAAAAATCCCACCAAAATGATGCCCCCAAGTTTAAGATGCATGGGGCAAAAATGTCCTGAGTTCACTTAGGATATAGTAAGTGTGCTGTTTTCCCAAATATCATCAACTGTTTCTTTGAAATTGGCCTCCGAATTGCAAATGGCGCCTCTGTTCATAGAGGACGTTCAGCCGAATGGAGCGTCCAACTACGTAAAATTCAGCACAAGATTTTGGTGCAGCCTTTGAATTCCCTCCTCAGTGAGTTGCTTTAAAGGAGTAGTTCACTTTTTAAAAAACTTTTGCTGATAATTTACTCAACCCCATGTCATCCAAGATATCCATGTCTTTCTTTCAGTCGAAAAGAAATTAAGGTTTTCGATGAAAACATTCCATGATTTTTCTCCATTTAATGCACTTTAACCCTAAAACCGTATTCTGGACAAATGTAGGCAAAATAGTTTTGATTTATTTTTTTTAAAAAATACTTCCCTTGATCTGAGCGGTACAAAACTTGGCTACTTTTCCTAAGTTTACCTCCTAAACACACACATTTTTTTACTCAATTCTACAATGCTAAGTGGGTGAAAAAAAAATTCCTTAATATTGTATTTGGGCCAAAATGGGCACCCATAGAAATGAATGGAAAAAACTGTAATTTACAGCATTCTAAAATAAGACAAAATAAGACACCAGGTGACAGCAAAGTCACTTCATCTTTAGGTTTTAGCTATAAGAACTTATTGGAATGATATTTTAATGTAGTTAAAAACAATTTAAAAAACCCATAAAAATAAGCTTAATTTACATAGAAAATATGGTACTTTTTTAAGTAAATAAATTCAAAAAATTCCCCCAAAATAAAAAAAAACTCCATAAATGGATAGACAAAACTTTATCGAAGACAGTGCTATAACATTTATAATAAATAAAAATTAGGATCACACCTGAGTCCTCTGTGCCCACATTTGTCCACAATTACAGGATTAAGGGCTTAAGTGAATATGTTTGAGGGTTAATGGGAACCAAACGGTTTAAGGTCCAAAAGACAGTTTCAGTGCAAACTGTTCAAAGGGCTTTAATCGATTCCAGACGGGTCTTATCAAGCGAAACGATCACTCATTTAAAAAAAAAAATAACAAAGTTTAAGTTTTATAAGCTCAAATGGTCACCTTGCTCTGTTCTGTGATGCGTGTTCGTGACTCTCCTGTTCGAACTCGTTCATCAAAATGAACGAATATTTTTTGAGTCATCTGGTTCATTCAACGAACGAAATGAACGAATTGACTCAGAAAAGGGTATGACAATTCTGTCATCATTTCTTTTGCAGAACATGAATGAAGATATTTTGGGACCAAACAGTTTTTGCTATTAACACATTAAGCCGGCAATAAAATAATATCGATGAAAAACTGAAAAGCTTGAACTATGCTTGAAAAACAAAAGACATTTTTCAAAATATCTTCATTTGTGTTCTACAGAAGAAAAACTCATACTGGTGGTTTGTATTAAACCATCCCTTTACTAGTCCTGTCAGCAACTAAAGTAAAACTAAACAGCTCGACACAATAAGTGCAAGGTTACAGTTGTTACGTTTACACGTTGTGTTCTAGGATGCTGAAAGAACACTCGTTTCCATTCAGGTCCAGTTTTGTAGCGGCTGGGAGGCTTTGCGGCAGCAGATGGGCTGTCCCGCTGTGTGCCTGATTGAAACGCAGAAGCTGGAGCCGACTCATAACAACATCACCAGCTCCTGTCAGCTCCAGCCAGGGAACAAATCAGCCTTCCCGCGGCTCTGCTGCAGGGAACACGACTCTGCTCCGAGGGGAAAAAAACAGGGCACAAAGGGTCCTCTCGTTTTTAGGACCGCCTGGCTGTCAGTGTTTACAAGCTCTGGGCTTGTGTTACTCGCAGATGATAGTCATGAAAATCAAAGATGGGACTGCAGATGGCAGGGCCGTATATGGAAAGGACTGCACTGCAGATATTGAAGTATTGATTATATAAGCTAGTCCCAATAAGCCAGTCACTATTGGTCAAATGTTTGAAGATTAAAGCTCAGGTTAAAGATGTGAGTGTAGAGACATGTAGGCCTTGATTTTTACCACGGTGATGGGTAGCATTTGTGCTTGGACAAAGCAGGGTGGAGTGTCTTTGTCTCTTGAGCTGATGATATAGTGAGCTGGAGGCTCAGAGCAGAATGATATGAAGCCAGCCCTCTGTCCTCTGGGTGACATTCAAAGGCTCCATAAATCCTGCTCTTTATGGGGCCAGTTTGCCATAAATCCCACAACCTAATTGGAGATGTAATGAATTACCATAATTAGTCATAGGCGGTTTTACATTAAACGGGAGGTGTGTGTGCCGCAGGGAGCAGTCCATCATGGGGGACGGAAATCTGTGTTCGTTGAAAGCAGAGATTTCACTGGAAGTTTCCCCAGTTGTCTAATCAGAGATCAGACGTGTTGTGATTTTCAAAGTTTCAAACCCAAATGGGTGATAAGGACGTAATCTGGTGTGTTTTTTTTCCTCCGAGTGATTCCTAGATCATAATTCTGTTGGCTACAAAAAAAAAAAAAAAATGGTGTGTAGAATCAATTTTCACTCAGAAATTGCTTCTAAATTTTACAGAGAAACACATTTTCTACTCCAGTAAACATGTTTTAAAGTGCAAACATCCTGCAGACAGGGGGCAATCTTGCCATCGTCTTTCCTTTTAGCAAAATCTATCCTGTGATGAAAGAGCTACCGTGCTGGCTGTCGCCGAGGCCCGTTTTGCTACATATTACCATTTGATTTTATAGGCTAATAAATGATTTGGTTAATGGATCTGCACTCCTTCCCCTGCTCTGCTTCGGACAGCTGCGTATCCTTTATTACAATTTGTTGGAAAAATATAGGTTTCATAAGTAAATGCCACAGAACAATTAATCAGGGGCGCATTAAATTCTAGTAATGATGCTAAAACGCTAATAATTAAAACGGGCAACTGGACGAGAAGTTTGATGAGTCAAGTTGAAAATAGTGCAGAGAGTGCAAAGCGGAGAGCAGGTGCCCTTCTGGTTTAACTGCTC
Organism: Pimephales promelas; assembly: GCF_988280905.1. NCBI lineage: Eukaryota > Metazoa > Chordata > Actinopteri > Cypriniformes > Leuciscidae > Pimephales > Pimephales promelas. Next base: position 15,119,556 of record NC_142780.1, on the reverse strand, counting down.
AATTCAGTAATGATGCCGTTTATATGAGCTAACACTGTAAAAGAAAATGACCGTTCACAGATGGATTATGATACTGAATTTGTTTTATGTATTTGTGTGTATAAAATGGATTAAGATATTAAAGGCATATTTTTTAATCACTTTTCGGTCAATTACTCTTTAGCATATACTTTTAAAAAGAGTACTTGTTATGGAAATAATATGCTTTAAGTAAGCAATAAGGTACGAGAGGCTGTGTTGTATCATGAATAAGTAACGGCTGAAGGGCGTTGAGTGCCTGCACTTCAGCCGTTACTTATTCACGATACAGTACTTGCCTCGAGTACCTTATTGCTTTTATAAAATGGTTGCTGTTAAAGTAAAAAACAATGTATTAGTGCAACTTTCTTGAAGTAAAATCACTAAAAGCCTCCCTTCCGCTAGAAAAAATAGTCCCTGAGCGTGAACAGCAACAACGTTCCAATGTGTAAAATGCATGAATGCTCAAATAAAAACAACATAGAACTGCAGTGTTGCGCAGCGATCAATAGAACCGTTGGGTGCAGCGGTCATAGCCGTGTTTTATCGTGAATAAAGCACAGCTCTTGACCAATCAGAATCAAGGATTAGAACTGACCGTTTTACAAATAAGCAATATCACACTCGTAGCCATCGCTCTATATGTTGGACAACCAACACACCTTTACTGACAAGAGTGGAGACTTTGGTTTGGAATATAAGTGTTCAAATTTGAGATAAATACTCTGGGGCCAGACCGTCGAGAGCTTTAACGGATGACTTCAAAATCAAAATTGTACTTAACTGGTAGCCAGTGTAGTGACTTCAAAACGGGAGAAAAATGATCTCTAGTTTTGGCCAAAATTGACCCTTCGCTAAGCCACGCCCGAAAACTGCCACTGGCCAATCGTGTCTTAGCAACTGTAACTAGTCGCGGGAGGTCTGGCAAGCTTTCGAGCAAGGGAAACACGCTGAAGCATTGTGTGTACGGATTGTGCAAATCTGATACCTGGTATCCTTAAAGGGATACTCCACTTTTTTTGGAAATAGGCTCATTTTACAACTCCCCCAGAATTAAACTGTTGATTTTTAACGTTATTGAATCCATTCAGCCGATCTCCGGTTCTGGCGGTACCAATTTCAGCAAGTTTTCAAGTTTGGACAGGGGAGTGGAATTTTTTTCCTTCCCGAAAATCTAAAAGCCAAGGGGAGAAATGATGGGCGTGGATCAAGCAGTGTGGGAGACCCATTCACAATTAAAGGGTTAGTTCACCCAAAAATGAAAATTTAGTCATTAATTACTCACCCCCATGCTGTACCAACCCCGTAAGACCTTCGTTCGTCTTCGGAACACAAATGAAGATATTTTTGATTAAATTTGAGAGCTGTCTCACTACCACATTGGCTGCCAAAGGGACTGGCTCTTGACGGCCCAGAAAGTCAATGAAGAAAATGTTAAAATATTCCAGGTGACTATATTCCACGACGCATGCGCGAGAATTGCGATCTCTGCTTCAACTTCAGTTCATTTCTCGGCATGCGTCGTGGAAATCTAAGGAAGTCTCGTTTCAGGCCAACAAGGAAGAAAAGGAATAGTCGAATAAACTCGTTATTTTTGTTTGTTTTTTCGCACAAAAATTATTCTCGTCGCTTGATAAATTTATAGTTTAGCCACGGTAGTCACCTGGAATATTTAAACATTTTCTTCATTGACTTTTTGGGCCGTCAATAGCCAGTCCCTTAGGAGCCAATGTGGTAGTGAGACAGCTCTCAAATTTAATCAAAAATATCTTCATTTGTGTTCCGAAGACGAACGAAGGTCTTACGGGGTTGGTACAGCATGGGGGTGAGTAATTAATGACTTCATTTTCATTTTTGGGTGAACTAACCCTTTAAATGTTGACAGGATTAACAAAAACACCTATTGCTTGGAAATATTGACGGTTCTTTGTTCATAATGCATATTTTTTAATGAAAAATAAGACGTTTGAAGACAAGACGGAGGCTCACTGACATACTTTAAAATATATTTCTGCATTTTGTAAATCGACGGCCTACTACCCCTGAGTAACTTTAACCGATCGCGGCTCTCCCGGTGTTAGTGTTATTCCACGAGATTCATGGATAAGCTGTTTGATTGATAATTATTAGGATTATTTTCACATTTCACTTATCCTGCTGTACACGAGCATTGCTGTTCCTCAATTTGTGTGTTTCGCATTTGAATGATCAGCATATGAGGGGCTGCTGCTTGCTCTGGGACTATAGGCTTTAACTTAAATTTTTAAGAAATTATTCTCTAATCGGTTGCATATTATGTCGTGGATATATCCCTCGAATGGAATACTACAGTCCCTTTTGTCTTGCTCTCTCAGATATTCGACATGTTCGCCAAAAATTACTAATTATCTGATTGGGAATGTCTGACACTGGTGCATACATACTGCAATAGATGTGTCAGCCGCGAAAGCTTGACAGGCGTAGCAACAGCAACTAGGGTCAGCGTCAGTTCTAGCTGCAGAATTTTGAACGTACTATAACTTAAAGTATTTGAAACCCCAATAAGAAGCACATTACAAAAATGCGAGAGAAAACAAATATGTTAATTAACTTTTCTGCAGCTGAAAGGGATAGCATGGAGTGCAATTTTGCAAAATCTTTGAGATAAAAAAAGTCTTAACATTTTGTACATGAGGATCAAATATCAATGAGGAATCAAAATCACTCCTAGATTACACCGTTAAAAAAATATGTTCATGATTTGTAATCACAACATTTTTTCTTTTGTCAAATCAACTTAAATAATTTATGTGGTTCAGATAACATAATATTTTGAGTTTTTGATGATTAAATCAATCTCCTTAATTGTATCAAATTATTTTTTCCATTTCAATTAACATACATTTTTAAGGCAACCAGGTTACTTCATTTTTTTAAGTTAAACCAACAATATTTTTTTTTTAGTATGGGACTACCTATGATAAGAGGACTTTGGTAAGCCCTACTGAGCTGATGAGGAGAATCAATAAGCATGACCTTAGTCTTATCATTGTTTAAACACAGAAAATTATTATCCATCCATGATTTTATCTCAGAGTTACATTTAGTGAGCAATGAGACAACCTCCTCTCTTACCATATTTGCAGTAAATATATATATTTGCGTGTCATCGGCATAGTACTTGATACCCAAAGGTGATTGAGCAAGCGAGAATAAATAAAGACTAAAAAGTAATGAAAGTCCATAGGGTAAAATGTTAAATAAAAGTCATACAAAAGTCATACCTTTAAATATCAATTCATACATACCTCCATTATCAATTTATAAATACAAATGCCTTTTTAGGCGTACATGTTATTTATTACCATATAACTGAGGAGCATTGTGGTGTTTTAAGACCTCTTTGCTCATTTATCCAGAACTGTTCGCACCTTTATTACTTGCCCCCCTTTTTTTCTCTCTATTTCACTTTCCTTCATTCACACATACACTTATAGAAAGGCACACCTCACTAACTCTCTTGGAAATAACAGGGGCTTATTTATGTGGTATCCCCGGGTGTTCCTCAGGGAAATATACTACTTTTCCTACTGGCCTCCTGTCAGCATCCCATTAAGGCCCTGTCTTCATTTTACGCCTCTAAATCTGATGCAGACACCACTGAAATGTAAGCAAATATTAATTGGGGTCAGTCGCAGCAGATGCAACTCATGCAGGCGTCTAATGTAAAGTACCTTTGTGGACCCGTGGCATTACAGAGCGGGGTGCTGCTGACGCCTCACATTTTCCACGTATGCTGGCTATGGCTGCTATGATTCATAATGGTCTCAGTGCTTGGCCTTCATATTTTACCAGGCAAGTATTTTATCAATTAAAGGAAATGCTGTGATGTTACCCTAGTGCCACGGAGAATTTAGCTTTAGATCTGTGTAACTGCCTCAGACTGACCCGATTGTTAAGTTGCACAGTCAAAAAGAGATATTTGTGGTACTCGCCTGATAGACCGTACCACCTAACCAGATGCAATTACGACGAGTGCCAGGATATTTTATTGATTGCTTTTCTGCAGCATACGCTGGTTTCACACAGCCGCCATTTTGAAATGAAAACCGAAAGTGTCGCCTTTAATCAAGGAGCGTTGCGAATTCAATGGCGTATTGTTGTGTTTAATGTAGAAATTAGTTATTCCAAAAATGTACATACATTTCTTTCATACTTTATACAATATTAACACAGTCTCATCCCAAGAAGTCATATAACGTCTTTTGACCATTCGTCAACATCCGCCTTTTTAGGGTACCCTTAAACGTCGGTAGATGGCGATACAACTGACGCTTTACCTTTAACATCGGTTAGGTGACGGGGTAGGTTTAGGGCTAGGGTTAGGATCCGATAACGTCATCTAAATGACGTTAAAGGGTACCCTAAAAAGGCGGATGTTGACGTATGGTCAAAAGACGTCAGTTATATGACGTCTTGGGATGAGACTGCGCTGACTATATACAGTAAAATGTATTATTAATAATAGTTTTTTTAGATATAACTCAGAATGTAAAAAAAAAAGAAGCAGGAATGAATTACATACATATCCTACATTGGATATTAACGTCCAATAGTGTAAATCGCGGCAGCAGCTTCAGCTTGGTAGTCCAAGGCTATGTTGTCTATCTGTACTTCTGGGGTTTTTCCCACCGAAGCCTCGCTTTCGATTTCAAAATGGCGAAATGTTTTTAGAAGTAAAAACGACTTCTGGTTTTAGAAGTAAAAGCCGTGAGGAAATTGATTTTTAACAATAACTTTTAAAAAATTGAAAGACCGACTTACTGAGTTCCAAGGTTGTCCAAAGCCGCGTTTCCACCGTAGGAACGTTCCCCAGGAACTTTGGGGTGGTACTAGGTGTGTTTACACCACAGGAACCAGGGTCTAAATTAAGTTCCAGGTAAAAAAATTCCCCCCAGAAAGTCCCTGCTGGTGAGGTAGTATTTTTATGGAGATCGGGAACTTTCGGGATGGGACTTGTGCACTGAACATGCTGATTGGTTCTTACCACTTATTCATTTCTGCCGTTTTGTTAATTACCTCGTTAGTAAACCAATCGCACACAAAAGCAGCAAAGCTTGAATCTCTTCCACGCAAAACTCAAAACAAACGCGCAGGCTGGGAAGAGCAGTCGCACGCAGTTCAACGTCACTAATCTTTCTGCCCTGGACCGGTACTTTAGTCCGCGGTGTAAACACAGTAAACACAGTAAGCAAGCGGTCTGGGGCAAAAAAAAGTTCCTATGAAATAAGTCCCTGGGACAAATAGTTCCTGGTAATTGCGGTGGAAACGCGGCTCAAGGTTCCAATGCCTTTGCTGAAGCCGTTAGGTTAGCAATATTTCAAAGCTTATTTTTCAGGTAACATTTTTAACAGAATTCTGTTTAATGGGGTGAAAACTACATTACCCATGATGCAGTACATAAACTCCACCAATCATTCGCAGCGAGTAAATTTTGTCAAAAGACCTTACAAGGACTGCCCACTTTTGTGAAGCACTGGAAATGGCGTAAACGAGTCGGCCTCGCTATGCTTGAGTGTGTGTGCATATATATAAAATTAACTTTAAACTCTTTTGCTCATCAGCCACTGTGGCTAGTGGTTTTCCAAAGTTACTTGCCACTTAGCATTTTCACTGGCCAATTATTGACATCGATATCATGGGGAAAATATAGATATTTGCCATATTTTTAATATTATCTTTTTAATTTGACAGCAGGTATAGGCTGCGGTCACCACCTGACGCACAGATCCATTATACTGATACACAGGCGTTTTCTTTCTCAACTGTTTACATTCACTTAAAACATGACAGACTGTGTGGACATGGGACATAACATAACTCGCTGTCGGGGAGACGAGAGAGCGAGGAGGTGCAGCTGGTATCGCTGTATTCTCTGGACAATGAGTATTGGAAGTGTTTCAGATATTTCTGTATATATTTTTGACAGCACTACATTGCACTTTATTTTATTTATTTATATAAATTATATATTTATTTATATTTTGCAATAAACCCTAAATATATCATTTCTAACAAATTCAAATGAATAGTTTAATACTTAAACCAATTCAGTTGTGTCATTCGCAATGCTTCATGGGATTGCTTCATATAAAAGTTTGTAATGTAATTCACTTTGTTGCTAGTTGGTTTGGTTCATGGCTAATGACACTTTACCGAAGACTTATAAAACAATCCCTATGGGAAAAATGGGCGGGCAATAATTCATGTTGTGCAGGTGGCCCCGCCCACTGATACATCTCATTGGTTTACGATTAGACTCATTTGTAAGTCAAGATTAAATTTACACCCCCTGCTGGTATGCGTAACTGTACGCAAACAGCATAAAAACTCATTTCTTTGTATTATAGTGGAAATTTTAACTGTGATTCATTATTTTTGGAAGGCTGTGAAAAGACTTTTCCCTGTCTGCTAGATGAAAACCTGCAGGTCACATATTTCTAGGGGTCATGTGCCAGCTGAGCAACTGCCATTGAGTTGAATGGGACAGATCGCTCTCTGCATATTTTAGACCTCCTCGGGTAGGACGCAAGGTAAAGTGCTTTAGTTTTGAACCTGTTGCTGGTGAATGTTCAATTATCATGTGAACAGTGCCCTTATTTAGCTCTCACAACTTTAACATTTACAGTGACTTTGGAAGAATGAGTCAAATTTGACTACCTCCATTTGCAGTATCAGGGTGATTTGAGGAACAGGTTTTATGAGGTGTTGTCTGCAATCTGCTGCTTTGAGTTAAATCAGAGACGAGACAGCAGAGGAAAGGGATGGGTAATTCATTAAAAGCACCGTGCCCTGCAGACCCCAGGACATTATTAATTGTTGTTTGTCATGCTGCTTGTTAATTTGGCTGTGGTGTGGGCAGCGTACAGCCAGGTCTCATTTATCAGAGGAACAGAGAGAATCCCTCCAATGACTTTTCAAAAGGTTCTATCAAAGTTTTACGTCTGAAATGCGACCTAAACCGCTGTTCTCAAGCCCATTGCTTTTTACAGTAAAAATGTGGTTCTCTGATAGATCAGTTTAAATAAATATCATTCACTCCAAATAGGGGAATACATTATTTTAATTCACCAAGTTTTTTTATACTATTATTCTGCAAAAGTAATTTCCTTAATCATTAGTTGTGTTTTGTCTTTTTCTTAAATTTTTCAAATCACTATTAGTAATAGTCTTGTTTTGAAAATAAATGTAAGATATTTTTGCAGGGTTTATGTTTAACTTAAACAAAAAAAAGTAATAATGGATGTTTTTCACGCTGTGGTGGTGCAGATTTTAATTAGCTATACTGAATTACAGAAAACTAGTTTACAATGCTGCATGCATGTTTCTAATGGCAGAGGGATGGCAAATTTGACATCTTTCTCTTGTCTGACCAACGTAATCAGTCTCTTGATATTTTTTTTTGTATAATCAAATAAAACGCTGTTGTAGTTTTTTTTTTTTTTTTCCTTTTTTAATATTTTGGCAAATGAGAATTATATTTGTTGCGGTTTCCATTCACCACTGTATACAGTAAGTTTACCCAACTATGAAAACTTCCACTTCTGAGAACCCATAAATGTGAAAAGGGTCCATATGTGCATTTCAGTGTGATTTTAGTATTATTTATAAACTATTTTTTTATGTATTGAATTAGCTTTTTTATTTTCATTTGATTTTAATTTTAATTTAAGCATTGTTTAATGTCAGATAGTTTTATACGTCATTATTATACTTATATACTTAAACCTTTATTGCAAGGCAGCTTTCTAGTTCAAGGTTTTCATCTAATATTTTTATTTCAGCTTTATTTCAATTACTGAAAGCATTATACACTGAACTAAATTGTAAATGCAACACTTTTCGTTTTTCACCTATTTTTCACGAACCGAACTCAAAGGTCTAAGACTTTTTCTATGTAAACAAAAGGCCTATTTCTCTCAAATAGTGTTCACAAATCTGTCTCCGTTAGTGAGCACTTCTCCTTTTTCGAGATAATCCATCCACCTCACAGGTGTGGCATATCAAGATGCTGATTAGATGGCACGATTATTGCACAGGTGTGCCTTACCTAAAATGTGCCGTTTTACTGTAATGAAAAGAAATCTCGTCACGGTATCTCTGTGCATTCAAAATGCCATCAATAAAATGCACCTGTGTTCGTTGTCCATTACATACGCCTGCCCATACCATAACCCCACCGCCACCATGGGCCACTCGATCCACAACATTGACATCAGCAAACCTCAAGACGGTTAGGATGACGAACTGCAGTCAGGTCGAGACCCTGGGCAACGGGCAACAGCTCTGGTGGAAATTCGTTTCGTCAGCATGAATGTGTTTGGGATGCTCTGGATCGGCGTATACGAAAGCATGTTCAGGTCCTGCCAATAGTATCCAAGAGGAGTGGACAAACATTCAAAAGGCCACAATCAACAACCTTTTTTTTTCTCAGGGGGCCTTTTATTGTGGCCAGCCTAAGGCACACCTGTGCAATAATCATGCTGTCTAATCAGCATCTTAGTAATCAGATTTAGACTGATTTTGAGAGAAATAGGCCTTTTGTGTAGAAAAAGTCTTAGATCTTTGAGTTCAGCTCATGAAAAATGGGGGCAAAAACAAAAGTATTGCATTTATAATTTTGTTCAGTGTAGTTAACATAATAGCTAGGGTTGGGTATCGTTTGAATTTGAACGATTCTGATTCCGATTCCGATTCCTTGTTTCGATTCCGGTTTCTAACGATTCTCGATTCCGATTCTTTTAAGAGGCAGGGTCAAAAAAGTTTAGCTAACCTTGCTAACCAATGGCCTTTCTGAAGGAAATAATCCTTTCTTAAGGAAATACTCCTTCTGTAAAAATACTCCTTTTGTTGATTTCGTTGTTTTTAGAAAAGTGAAGCCACACTTTGGATCGCCGACGTAAGTTACTCATGTTCGACTCGCGTGGTTATGCCAACACTTCCGGTAGACGCTTCTTCGTTGGTGTTGTTCAGCGGTTTCTTCTTCCGCTCGGCGGACTGCGAATATCGAAACTAGGAATCGAAATTTTAACTTTTGAACGATTCCGGGAAAAACGAAAAGTTAGTCTCGGTTCCAATCGATACTCGATTCTCGATACCCAACCCTAATAATAGCAACATTATTTATAATAACATAATAACATTATTAATATTTTTGGCTGTATTTGAATAGATCTTAGCCTTTCTCACTAAATCATCTCTTTGTAGTTGTGTCAAATAACTGGATCTAAAATGGAGTAAAACCTTTTTTTTTTTTAAGAATATTGACACAAAGTTCTCAGTCATCATCCCAGTGCCTGATGTCATGTGTAAGACCTCCCATTATGGAGAGCTAAGAGAGAGAGAGAGAGAGAGAGAGAGAGAGAATTGAGAGAGAATTCATGTTTGTGTGTGTGTGTTTGTGCGTGTAAGAATGAAGCCTTGCTTGGCCATCAGAGGTGATATATGGGCCAAATTTTCTCCCAGAATAAATCAGGGCCATCAGCATGACAAGCGTTTTTCCACCTGCTATAAACATCTATCCCACACGCTCGTCTGTCCCAGCGTTGCAGAATATTTACTGGGTTGCTCCCCTGTTTACTGCTATGGCACACCTGACTCTGGTTGCCAGAAAAGTGTCCAGCTCGGCATGCTAACGCTTGTTAGTGCATGACTGATGGTCCTGTGTGTGTGAGCTAGCCAATGAGAAGACAAACCAGCCATCTGATACTATAGTCATCTGAGACCAGAGGCAGCTGCCAAACTCTATTTGGACTGGTCGATGTTACAGCATCCAGATTCGCACACATTTTTAGCTATTAAGCTCAATGTTGTGATTCAAAGTACAGCTGGGATTTGTGTCCAGGAAGAGAGCGTTTAGGATAAGTTAGGAACGTGTATTTTGATCAGGTTGGAATGGCTGGTCATTCATGGTTGGGTTGTGTTCCTCTGAGGTCCTGCCAAAGTGTCCCTGAAGTGATTTAGTACCTCAAGCCCCAGAGGGTGCTCACATCTGTCACGGGTTGCTGGAGAGGTGCTGGCATGTGACTTATGCCACGGAGAGGTCATGGACATGTTGCGTTCTTTGATATAACAGTGTGAATGCCTCTCAGATGTCTGAGTCAGGAGAAGTGAAGCAGATCATTTCCCTGTGATGCTGTGCTGTTCCAACATATAATTATGAAAAGGAGGCAATTCAGAGGCAATGGGTCTCATTCATGAAACACGAGCAGAACGAATTTTTGTGTAAATCGTGTGTAAAGTGGTTCTGACGTAAATTTTCGGATTCATTAAAATGTTCGTATTTTCCAAATATTAGTTGGTACGCAAGAAATCTACACCTGCTCCCAGCCCGCATAAATGGTGCGCTTAACATCCGAAGGTTTTGCTCATTAATAAGGCAGCATTTTAATTCACCTTAATCGGGTACAAATTTAAACAGCATTTTGAAAGAATATTTTATATAGTAATTACATACGGTTTTTCTTTTTACTTTTATTATGAGAGCCAGTAGCAGATCTGGTGATCGATGGCGGTACTTCTCCAGTTTGAATACGATTTTTCCAAAGTGAACTAATTTGTTTTTTGCTGTCAAGCTTAATGTCAAACCATTTTCTTCTCACTTCTGGGACTGTTCGATTGACAGATGAAACTCCATTAACTGCATGTGTAATATGCTGACAAGCTTCCTTTTTTTAGGACCTGATACGCCACTAGGGTACGCTTGAAAATAAAATGTGCCGTTTTGAATGAACTTCTGATAATTAAACTTCAATTTCTGCATTAGAGAAATCTTTCTTTTTCATTTGCATTCATGTTATTATATATGCCTATATGTATAGACCTTATGCACCAGAGAAACGTGGGCGCCGTCATCTTTAGAATATTGTCTTTGAACTTCCGGTTTCGCGGTCACTCTGTATATTTCTATGGGATCGCCGTCGAGGAGTAATTAGCTGGTGAAGTGGATTTACTTTTTGTAGAGTTAACAAAAGTAATCATGAGCATAGTAATGTTTATATGCATTGTAAAGCAGATGTCTTAACAAATGTCGACAAGGAAATTTTTTACCAGCAGTTCATTCATACCTATGCAAGATCGCTGTCAAAATAGACCGGAAGTCGAGTGTTCTGCGAGCGCAGCACTGAAAAGGGGCGGGGCTAAGGTCTATGTCAGTCGGATATAATGGGCGGGATTTATGGTAATTGAGAATGAACGTGCATGGGCATCCCATTTACGACTGGTTGGAATTCATTAACACACACACACACACACACACACACACACACACACACACACACATTTCACTATCACAACTGACATAGATTTTTCGGGAAAGTCTCTTTACGCGCAAATCACTCTCATATTTACTCGTATATTTATGAAAGTTTCATGAATGAGACCCAATGTTTTAAAGCTATGCACTCCTTCATTTTTTCCATAAGATTTTCCATTATTAGTTATGGCTGACTATGAATAGCACATTTCTACAATGGCATAGGTTACACAACTGTTTTCTTTTGTGTGATGCTGCATCCACACCACTAGGTGTCAGTATATGTATCCAGGCTGAATCCTGACTGATTTTTTTTTTTTTTCATTTATTTATTTGTTTTGGTTTTGTTTTTTGCAATATGGAGCTTAATTGAGCAGACACAACCTTTTCTAGAATGGGTCTGCAATTTGACAATTCTTTTAGATATAAGTGTGGTTTCTTAATGAGAGGCTTAATTAACGGCCAGCTTGAACCATCTTGGGACATATAGCCCAGAGATTTAGATGAGTTCATAAGAAGAAAAGAGGCTCTTCTGTTACTAACAACTCTTTCAGTAGTTAAGTGGTTATTGGATCTAATAAACATGTTGTCGGTTTAGATGCAACGATATGTGTATTAAGCTAGTTGTAAAGCTCTGCAATTGTTCTTGAGGGGCAAATAATTGAGGCTGAATCATAAAACCCTGCCAAAGGTCGTACATTTACAATTGTATTTCTAATGGTTTCGATTTTTCTCAGTGAAGAAATTCAGAAGTCATTACTATGTACTAAATATTACAATTGTAATATTTATTTCAGGTGATATCTGTTTATTTGTTAGTCTCGTCACTGTATAAAATAAAAACCTTGAATCATTTGGGTTATTTTATGAGTTTGCGGAGATGCCCTGCCCCGACAGCTATTTATAACAGGAAGTGCTGTATGTCAATGTGATTCTAAAAACCTCTAAATGAGTTTGTTTCTATTTGCACTCTAGTTATGAGTGTCTCTCTTTTGAGAGCTGGAGTAATACTGTTTTACCATGGTGCAGTACTTCTCTCCATTCTTTTTTAATATGATGGACAGTTTCTAATGTACAAGAGAAGATAGTGTCCATTCTGCTAGTCATTTCATCAAGTTCATTTGCGTTTTTGTTCGTTATATAGTTTATTGTCTTTATTACGTACATAAATGCACCAAGGACATTTAGAAAGTTTAGTTTTTAGGCAGTTCAATATAAATAGTCCAGTACAAATGTTACTGCCACTCGTCAACGGAATCTGTCAGAGTTGCTAGGTGACGAGAACAATCCTCCGTAGGCTAGACCGTCCCATTTAACAGCGCTCGGCCCGACCTTCCCTGCCTCCGAAGCCGTGGTAAATGTCAGCAGTACGCATATTACAAGGTAATGACATCATCATTTTGTTGTAAAAAAATCTATATCAGTAAGATCGGTGTAGTGAATGAATAAAACGATGATTGGGTCTGGTGACATTTCGATTGACCAAAATGAGTTTAGTAAGTCTGTTAATGTAACAACTAATGCATCATTTGTATTATCTAGGACTAGGTGAATGTTAAACTCTCAGACAATCAGCACTTTATCAAACTCTTTTAGAAAATCAACTTATTGGGCCTCTAAACTGCAGCCAGTGTTTTTAATTCATTCAGACAAAATAGTATTGATTTTAATTTGGTTTGTTATTAGCCATTACATGAAAATAATTATGTTTATCTGTATTGGCTAGAATTTTCACATTGGAGTATTTCTAATTTTACTGTATATGTTATCTACATGGCCACATCAATACACACGGCTTCAAAATATTCATTCATTAATAATGACCCTAACTAATGAAAAATATAATAAAATAAAAATGCACTGATACATTTCTCTAAAATTAGATTCTTGACTACTCTTAGATCATTACATCAACATGAATCTTACTGTAGCCACATTCAACACCACAGGTCCAAAATGTGTGGATTTGATTTCTCTCCCACATGTACGACGTCACACCAGGCCTTATTGAAGGAATTCCTTCTGAAACAATTACCTGAGTGTTAAGCCCTGATTGTGTGGGTATTATACGAGGAGCAGGTGTGGTAATTTGAGTCATTTGTGGCAGCGTAATGATGAATGGTGTCAGGAGTAAACAATCAGACCATGGGAAGTGGATCTACTGCAGTGTAAGGAGAATTTAGTTTCATCATAAAAGAATTCTCCCTTCCTCTATTTCACTCCGACACTTTTATGCTTTTTTTATTTTCTAGCTTATTGCGGCCGTGGGCCACGTGCTGATTTATATGGTCTGGCATGGATACAAGGGACCCTCAAGAGACCGAGCTCTCCCTCCCAAAGCTCCACATTCACACGCAGACACACACACACAGAGCTCACCCATTGGGCACTTCCCCTTTCTTCCTCTAACAAGATATTAGATTGGCGCAATTCTGGCACTGATATCCGTCACGTCGTGGGGGCTGTGTGAAACTGTGCTTTTAACCACCGCACGCGATTATTTAAAATGTGTCTGAGGAAATCGGTTATGCCCATTCATTCAGGAACAGGTTACAATGATGCCATTTTGAGTTTTGAGTGGTTGGTTTCCCCTCTAAGGGGCTCTCTGTCTCAATAAGTCTAATACAATGGGCCATAGATGAAAAGCTGCAGGTTAAGAGACGGTTAATACAAAATGTACGTGTGAAGCAAAAAACAAATGATTCAAAGCCGGTGATTGAGTGCCAATTAAACCATGTATACAACAGTGAGTACACAAATCTGATTGTTCAAAGAGTTTACTTCTAACCCAGAGCTTCATTTTCATTCCTATCAAAAATTAATATGGCGCTACCCTGGCTAACTATAGTAAAGTGCCCAACAGATGCCCACCTCACGGAAGTAGTTGGTCATCCAGGTAGTTTTAGCTGTTTACGTGAATTCGGACATATTACTCTTTCATATAGCCTACTGTATTTCTTTTCTTTACTTTTTCACCTATAGTAGAAAAGAATGCAATTAGTATGCAGCCAATGTCTTAATGAATGAGTCGATGACTATGTTTACGTGCAGCCAATTTTCAGGTTATGGTCGAGGTAAGGTCACTATTCGGATTTCTGAAACATTAGGAATAACCCGTTTACATGCGTGAGCAGAGAGAGTTTCTCCTGTATGAATTGCAATATCCCGATGTAAACGGCGACGCGGGGTTTGCGTCTACTCTAGACGTACAACCTTAAGACGCAATATGCGTCATTTCCGATTCTTCTTCCTGTATCCAAAGACAACAACAACAGCAGCACGCGGATAATGAATAGTTCGGGGCAGATATCGATCGCCTTTGTTCACGCTTTGATGCTGGTAACGTTACTGACCTCGCTCCAAAAGTATGCTGTGCTGTGTCTCGCCATGTTTACTTCTGGTATACTGCACACGGATTTTTGAATGCGCCGAGAAGTTTCTCTACTCAAAAGACCAAGATTCCTTACGAATAGAACATGCGCAGAACACAAATCACTATGGGGATATGTCGATGCGCGTTTACATGACCAAAAATTGGGTACCCCAGGTATAATATCCCGGTTTTTAAAATGGCATATTAGGGTTTTTGCCAGTGTTAACATGGCCGTTCGCGACCGGGTTATTGCTAATATCCCGGTTTTGAACGGGTTATTGGCTGCACGCAAACATAGGCATTGAATCATTAACTCAACCATTTCATTTAAAAAGGCTGATTCGTTCAGGAACAAATTTACAAAAATCCATCAAATGTCTTTTGATACTACCTAATGTTTGCTTTGTTTGAAACTATTTCGTTGACTGTAAAAACAAAGACAAAGGAACTGGCAATATTGTGTCTAAAATGTAATTGACTTACTATTAACTTCTTGTTTATTGAACTGTTTTATTAAAACAATTTAACAATCATGCCGTTTTGACTAATATTTATTTAATTATTTATGGCACTGCCAATATTCAGGAACAAAAGCAGACTTGCCTGTGTGATATTAAATATGGCCGTGAAGATACTCTCTCTGAGCACATATTTCTTTAGTACCTTGCATTCAAAGACAATTAAGGTACACACAATAATATGTAGTTGCTCTCAGGAGGATGGTATATCTTCAAGGGTATATCAACCCATTATAATGTGAAAGAATTTGAAAAAGATGATTGCCATATAAAATGTGAATCTTTACATTTGCCCTCTAGAAGTATTTGTGAGATGAGGGCAACTTGATGCCGTTTAACACCCAGCCAAATGACACTCCATTCACGAGTCACTTCACAGCGCCGCACACACGGTAATTTCTTCATCTGCTGGAGAAATATGCTCTCCTGCCCGCAGTGACGCGGACCCCATCCGAGCGGAACCAGGCAAAGGTAGCCTGTCAAGGCTGATGAATGGGGGACATGCTGCATCCAGATTCATTTCCCTGCCGACAAGTGAGTGACGGGGAAGATGTCTGGCATTGGCAGCGCTGGCATGGAGGGCTGTTTTTCAGATGGAGCTTAATGTTGAGACAGGACAGATAGACGATTCCGCTCCCCTTCAGATCCTGATGGAAGACAATGAGTTATTGCAAGGTGATAGAGCGTAGATATTGTATGAAAGACACAAGAAGCCTCTGAAGAGGATCTTGCTTGTAGATCACTGTGTGTTTGTAATTCAATTTCACAGCAAGATGGCATGTGTGTGTGTGTGTGTGTGTGTGTTTGTTGGCATTATAACAACAGTTTGTGCGACCTTATCCAACAACCTGCTATCTTTCATAAGGGGAATATTGCACCTATTTTTTTTTTTGGAGGGGGCGACAGTTGTTGTACCAGACAAGATAAGATATACTCTTATAAAAAAAGGTTCAATGGGGTTCTATAGAAGACTCTTGACCAATGTTGGGTGTAATGTATTAAGTAACATGAGTTATGTAATCGGATTACTTTCCCCAGTAACGAATAAAGTAACACATTGCTTTTATATTTACAACAAAATATCTGAGTTACTTTTGCAAAAACAGATGCAGGTTACTTTGTTTTCCCTTTTATTGACTGAAACCTCTCCTGTCCCGGGATTAAGTGCGGTATGTAAACATGATGGATATTGTAGTTCTAGATCCAATTCAACCATAATAATTAGCAAACATTACTTTAGATAAACATCAGATTTATTTTTCATTTTTGTTTTTATTGCGGAAGAAAGAGTCTTGAACTTTCGAAAACTGGAAACTGGTTGAAGAGATTGGTCTATGAGACAAAGGACATTGGCAAATTAACATTTGAACACCTCTCTCTCCCTCTCTCTCTCTCTCTCTCTCTCTCTCTCTCTCACACACACACACACACACACACACACACTCCTTCCTCGCATCCCACTCTTGCAGAGATCACCCAAACTCACACAAGAATTTATATGGCTTTAATGTGAATGATTGTGTTTAGAATCATTTTAAAGGTCTCAGGGTGACTGGTACAAATGTCTAATTTCCAAATAAGTAAAACAAAAGGTAAGGTTTTTAGTGGTCTCTACTTCCAAAAGGTGTAAATTCATGAATGCTATATTTCCACAGTTCCTTGCAAATGGTCCCCAGTAAGTTCTACCCCCAGTAACTTTCCACTGTAGACTCATGTTTTACATATCAAAGGACGTCTGGATATATAAAGAAATGCAACGGAGAGCTCAGGGTTGTTTTCTGTTTTCAGATTAGCCCGTGTGGTTGAGGGTATCGCGACTCTCAGCTCACGTAGCCATACAATGTCGGGTAAAGGATTTTCCTCTTTGTTCTAACATTTGATGGTTTGCATTGATTATCTTTCAATTGACTATGGAATTGTAATAATAAATTTACCTGACATAATAAATTGTTATATTGATTATTCTAACAGTTTTTTGACTTTATTTTCATTATCGTTAAAAGGAATAGTCAATCATTAACGTGTATTTAATGATGCACAGATATCATTGCAAAACCCTTTCATTTTATGGAGTCAGATGAGACGAGTTAATACATAAGATAAAATGTATTGCATTTAATTAAAAATCCCTTTGCCATGGGAAGAGACGGAACACGCGTGAGACCTTCACCTCTAATCGAGGGCCGCCATTGGATCGATTTAGCAGGCCTTACAGTCTCATGCGTCCTATTTTTCTGCAATCCAAAATAGCAGCACAGCTGAAAGGTTTGTTTGAGCTGCGCCCTCTATGGCGCAGGAGTGAATTTGCATTCCCTTCATCCTGAGGTTTTGGTTTGAAAGGGCATTTACATTTGCCAAAAATATAACTACTTTTTTGTTATTAAAAACAAACAAGCAAGCCCAGCCCAGGCAAGAAAAAGTAATGCATTACTTTCCATAACAAGTAACTAAGTAACACAATTAGTTACTTTTTAAGGAAGTAATGCAATATTGTAATGCATACTTTTTAAAGTAACTTTCCCCAACACTGGTCTTGACTCAATTTTAAACAACCATTTATGCCAAAAAGGTTATATAGAGGGAGAATTGTCTTAAATGAATACATTTCTTCCTTGTTTAACAGGTTATTTACATTTTTCTAGTAATTAAGTATGTCAATGTGCTGTTTAATTAATACAATTTTATCAAAATTAAAACCAGATTGATGAATTAAAACTAAATTCATAAAGATCCCATGCTGGGAACCCCTAAAAGGTTATATATGGAGCACCTGACTGAACCCTTTATGGTTTTATATAGAACCTTTTCTTCTAAGAGGTTGATAGAGTTTTTACTCACAAGCTTTCAAACTAACATAGTATATTTTTTATATTATTATGTTGTTTTATTTTATAAAATCGAGTATTTAAAAAAATACCACAGATATTATAGTTTTAGCAATATTAACAATGGATTTTATTTGGTAGAGCAACTTTGAAAAAAAAGGTCATATGAGTTTCAAATAAAATTATATTTGGAATATAAGTTTTCAAATATTTTTTTTTTTGGTAAGTTGCATTCAAAATGTATAATGTCAATTCTGAACATCCTTGCTCCATTAGATGTTAATTTTACAACAACAATCACTTATCTTGATGTGATTTCAGGGCTGTATGGCAAACATCGCTTGATCCACTACACAATACATGCATAAGCACAATAAAGGTCAAATGCAAACTAAATAATGTTAAATATGACTTTAATCTGTGTATGAGTGAACATGTGTATGTTGTGAGACAATATGCAGTTGGTATCATAAAACGTGCTGACAAGTCCTGAAGCAGATGGTGGTGTCCCCTGTGGAGTCATTCCCCTCTCCGTCACCTTTTGCAGCTTCTGTTTGTGGAGAATTCATTCTGCGCATTCAGCATGAACAGATGACCTCCACACACTACGATGAACACAAAAACACACACACGACAGAATCATCAGCAGTATCTGAAATTAACATTTATATAGGGAAAATGTTTGCTCCCAGGTTGATTTTTTTATGATGAATTTTTTTTAACCATATAAAACATAATTGTTTGTCTTCAGTGTAAATTCATTGACATATGTTTCAAATCAGATAAATAAGACTGATAATTTATTACCTATTAACAATAAATCAAATCAGAACCATCTAATATTTTATGCCATAATACACATATAACTAGGCCTGAAATAGAATATCAAGAAATATATCAAATGTCTAAAAAAATGATGATACAAGAATTTATTTGTCGAGATCTAGAAAGATGTTGTCTTCATTTATAGTATCAAGGTAAAACCCTCATACCTAGCAGACTTCACATAAACTTACTTTGCTGCACTGTAAAATGTGGATAAACAGTTAGGGCGTTCAGTTAGAATATAATCAGTTCTAATTCAGAAATCTCATGATTTAAAATAGTTAGACATTTCTGTTTTATAGAGCCCCTTGTTGAAAACCCTTAGAAATAAGACATGTTTGCTTCAAACTTGGTGAAGGTGAAGGTCTGTTCAGGTTTTAGTGCTGTCAGGACAGTGGAGCGGGACTGACAGCCATGGCCATTCCTGCTCCTCTTCCCCCTGTGGCAGCTCAAGGTTAACAGTCTGTAGAAGAGGGAAACAGACAATTACAGACTAGTCAATAGCTCTCTCAGACTGGAGCACTATCCCGCTGAAGTCAATAGCAGCATCTGAAATGGCTAAAAAGAAATTTACAGTCACAATACTCCTCTCATTTAGGAGACAGCACAAGAAGTCCATCGGGCCTGGGATTGACTATTCCTGAAAGGTGCAATCAGTCATTTTTTTTTTTCTCATTAAAAAGTGCTAAAGAAATGAATTGACAAATTTACAAAATGATTTGTTTGACAGATGTGTAAAATGATGTAAACTCATATGATTCCAGTTATATCAATAATCTAGAAAAAGCTGTTTTAATTAGCATGTAGTATAGGTCATCTCACAGAGGCTGCCATTTTGAGATCACACTACCAGCTAAACACTAGCCTAATATAACCCGTCTAGTTATTGTTAACTTTCAGTTGTAAAACAAATCATTCATTGGTGAAAAATATGCCTGTGAATAGAGTATACAACAGAAAATTGTACTGTAAAACAATTGCCTTTTTGTGGGGATTTTGTACTCCATACCACTAGGTGCCAGGCTAACGCATGAGATCACAGTTGTATCCTCATAAATAAAAATATCTGGACCTTTAAATTGTACAAACTTAAAAATGATTTCAGTTATTTCAAAGGTCCTTACAGCCTACAATAGCAAAAGAACCAAATCCCACAACGACAATGACAATGACCAAGCAAATAAATATAGTAAACAATCGCATACAAACACACACATTGTCTCTCTCCTGGTTTCTCTCCCATTCAAACACACACACAAACAGTACAGATACACACTTGCATAGAAACGTGTTGTCAGCGCTGCTCTGATGATTTTTATCAGTAAAATAGTTTAGCAACTTAAATGCTACATTACATTTCTCACAAGCGAGTTAACAACAGTGCTGTTTTTGAAGCAGATAAACTTACATGTTACTGTCGAACACTGTTGAGACAAGCACAGACTCGGCTCTTTTCTCTCTCTCTCTCTCTTTAATAACTGCATTAATAACAATCTTAGTCTGCTATCAATGTTCAAACCTCTGTTTCTAGCAAGGGGGTAATCCATCGACCGGAAGTTGAAGCCGGCCGGGTGCCGGTCTCTTGTAGCAGAACTTCACTTGCGTTAGCATCTCCATTGACTCCCATTCATTTTGGCGTCACTTTGACAGCGAATAACTTTACATCTGAGCCGTTGAAGACCCCATTTGTCCATTATTTATTTCTAAAGAAACACGACAATGTATAAAATGCTCCATTACCTTGTAGCTTAAGTTATGGCCCCGTAGAAGCAGTTTTTTGTAAAAGTAGGTTAACGATTGCATCATAACCACGCGACTCTCTGTCACACAGTAGAGAGATTACCGTATGGACAGGAGAAGAAGCTTGCGGACAATCGGGGAAACATGGAGGCAAAATGACAAAATAATTAATCAGAACACCTAGCAAAAGTTTCTCCTGCTCCTAGCTCATGGACAGCTCCTACTCACACTCTCCGCCTCTGCATGTTTCAGAAGCGAATGATTCAGATTTCTCATGCCACAGCCACTAGAAGACAAATGGGTTGCTCACGTCACATCTACGTCATCAAGCTCTGTTTGAGTCGGTTTGAGTCTGCGCGTCAGGAACGGAAGTCCTAAAAAATTGCTAAAAATGGGCTTCACTTGTCTCAATGGAGTTCCAATGAGAGGGCTCTGTCCACTTCTTATACTGTTTTTGGTTTCTAGCTCTAAAATGACGTTGTGGAATTAGCAACGGAGGCTTTGGATAGAGATGATTGAGAAATTAGTCCTACACACAAGAGTATTTTAAGGACAAAAACCTGTCTTGAAATACAACATCTGAACAAGGTCTTGAGGTGTGGTAATCGTATAATCTAAGCGAAATAATTGACCCCAGTCCATTCAATTATTAGAAAATAATGCACACTCACGTCGTGGCCACATTACCACCTCGGTTGTGCATTATTTTCGAATAATTCATCAGATATTCCTTACTTTGTGTTCTAGACACCATGCGAGAGAATTTACCTTGAAAATTATTTTCCAGACTGGAAATAACAGCAGTGGAACAGTGCATCTGCCCTATTCCTGGGCCTTGTCTCTGCCCTGAGCCCATAATTGGACTGGTCTGTCTTCAGCAGGTGAATGGCTCTCTCATTTGAATATCAACCATATCCACATGCTGGCGGCCATGACAGCTTCATTACCACCATGTGTGAAAGTGACGGGAGGGGTAATGCATACACTCATGCCCACTGTACGCTTTGCCTTCACACGCATACACCCACAATCTCTCTCTCTCACACACATACACACACACACACACACATCACAGACAACTCAACAAACCCTGTGCGGTTTAATAAGACAGCTTCAGCAGTGTGTCCTCTCAACCCCAATTTGGTGAGCTCCCTGCTGCCCTCGCTGGTCTATGCTGAGTAGAGGAGGTCCAAAGGTGACTTTACCTGTCAGTCATGCAGCCGGGAGCCCTTTGTTTCCCCGATTATGAATTTATAATGAATATCACCCTCACCTCCGGACGACACAGTAATCTAATTAATGTAGCAAATGTGTCAGACGTGTTCCAGCTAACGGCATATGACATTAGCATAGCATCTAGCTTCTTTTAGGAGTCTGTATAAGCAGTCTTTACAGATGGTGAACAAGGCTTAAAATTTTATCACTTCTTCACTTAATTGCAGCTTAAGTACACTGTAAAAACGAACTTTTTGGTGTAGTAATATATATTAAATGAATCATCATAATTTTTACTTAATAAAATTAAAATTCAATGTGAACTAGAATTTTCTAAGTAAAATTTTAAATATCTACGCGTTTAATTCATGTAATAAATTAACTGGTTGGAAAGAGTAAATCTTATTATATATTTTCTTTTAATATTTAAACGTTTTATAGTCCCTTCACATAAACATAGTAATTTTAAGTAAATTTTAATAGAAAAGCATAGCGCGTTTGAATCCGCACATGCGCGTTTGGACAAGTCTAACTGCGCACTTTGGATCTGAGACGAGACGAATTGGCGGGCTGCTGCGTGGCTGCTTTCTGTCGTGTTTGAGGTAAGTTTGTCTTTCTGTTTTACATTTAATAAAACATGAGTCTGTGTGGGTTTTGATTGATGATTCTTGTTTATTTGACTCAATAAACATTAATGCTCACCTTACAACATGGCCTCATATTAGTGCAACGCGTGTGGGTTATCCATAACAGTATACTGTATCGTTAACCCCTTTTCACTTTCTAACGTTAACGTACATTATTTATATTGAATCGGAAGTTTTCAATAGTTTTATAGATTCATAAAGAACTGTTTTTCGTGTAAAAATGTCAAACTAAGTAGAAATTAGTAGACAATCTTTACCGTTTTAACTGCTAGCTTGCTAAAATTGGGCCTTAAAATTAACAATTTAATGTCAACCGCTCTTAACGTTATACTGTTCACTATGGAAAAGTTTGAATGCTCTTGCTGAATATTGCTCAGGATGGAACGTTTACACATAAAGCTATTTTTTTTTTTTTCAATCGCACTAAATCGTGCATAAATGAGGTCTTAAAGTAAGCAGGGCTGCGTTTAATCATCCTGTTTCTAAAAGTTGATTGTAGAAAATAGAGATCGTGAGTGGCAATCATGGGCAATATTAATATTGACAACAGTAACTGATTTAGCACATGAAAAAATAAATAAACTTGAAATGTACTAAACTCAAAGTTAAAATTGAAATGCCAAATTAGTGTTTCTCTTTTGGATTTGCACATTACAAAAGAAAGTGCTGGATTGTTCACTCCACTGTTGATATCTACAGTCCTTGTATAATTAACCCTTGCTCCCTGCATCAGTCTATTTAACCAAATTTCTGCTGTTGTACTCTTGAATCATTTTGTCACATTAGATCAAGGAGGAATTCAGGAGAATCGATCATGGGGCAGAGATTCATGTTCAGACTTGACCAATGCACATCAAGACTTATTGCCCCGATGAAGGCCATGGGAGGTGTTGTGGGGACCAACTGAGGCCATTTCTGGACAAACTGAGTCAGGTGTGTTTGATCAAAAGTGTGCTTGTTCACATTTTTTTAAATAAGATATACTTGATGTATTTTTCTCATACATGCATGTACATTTATTGTATAGCTTTTAATACAATATAGATTGCATTAAAGTAGCTTTACTGTATTAAACAGACAAAAGTCAAAAGTTCAGAAATTTCAGTAATTAGAATTTTAGTCATAAATTACAACTTAAATTTCAAATATTAAGAATCTGTACTGAAGATGATAGAGTTTCAGCGACAGTTCTGCTTTGGCCAAAATGCAAGGCAGACAGGAACAGGAAGTAGAGTCACTTTGCTCTAAGTACTCAAATCAGTGTTCCTTGCGCATGAATGCTTTTGTGTTCTCACTTGATTTCATTGAGTTCATTGTGTATGAATAAAAGGTTGTGTAATGGTACAATATAAATCTGTTCACAGACACAAAGCCTTGAGATCGGAATCAGTTATCCGCAGCCTCATTCTCTACTTTGACGATAAAGAAGATGATAAACTGTGTTTTGAAGATGAACAGAGTTCTGACGGGCTCGGGACGACATGAGGGTGAGTCATTAATGACATCATTTTCATTTTCACAATCACGAAACGTCGCCATGGAAATAATAAGGAGATATATTTTAAAATGAAAGTCGCACACTGGGTGGTCAGCTAGAATATTTTAAAGTTGCGTGTGAAAGGTTAAACAGAGTCAAATTTATTTCACAGAAAACTGCACTCCAGTTTATAGCACCCTAAAAAGGATAGTTCACCCAAAAATAAAAATTGTCATTGTTTACATTGTGTAAACATTGTTTACACTCAAGTTGTTCCAAACCGTTGTGAGTTCATTTCTTCTGATGAACACAAACAAAGATATTTTAAAAGAATGTTGGTAATCAAATGACGGTAGCCATTGACTTCCATAGTAGATTTCTAATGGCTACAGTCAACTGTTTGATATCCCATTTTCTTCAAAATACAATGTATGTATGATATACCGTCCTTGCCCAGAAAAGGTAATACAGACATCATCAAAGTAGTCATGCAGTGACTGCAGTGGCTCAATTTTAAGTTTATAAAGCGGCAAGAATACTTTTTGTGCGCAAACATAATGACTTTATTCCACTATTCATTTCATGAATTCATATGCATAATGAAAGCATAGGTGCACATTTAAACAATCATTCATTAAAACGCATAAAACTTTAGTTTACAAAGACGTGAAACTCACCGAGTGGTCTGGGGTGTTCACTGATATGCTCACACAAAAATCGCTGTAAAAGATGCTTTCCAACAGGTTCTATCGTAGTTTTTGTCCAAGTCCATTTTCTTCCTGTTTTCGGTCGAACTAGATAACTAAGGATCGCGCACGCAAACTCGAACTAGATAACTAGGGATCGCGCACGCAAACTCGAACTAGATAACTAAGGATCGCGCACGCAAACTCGAACTAGATAACTAAGGATCGCGCACGCAAACTCGATAATCGACTACTGTGGATTTCGACCAAAAACAGGAAGAAAATGGACTTGGACAAAAACTACGATAAAACCTGTTGGAAAGCATCTTTTACAGCGATTTTTGTGTGAGCATATCAGTGAACACCCCAGACCACTCGGTGAGTTTCACGTCTTTGTAAACTAAAGTTTTATGCGTTTTAATGAATGATTGTTCGAGTGCACCTATGCTTTCATTATAAAGGTGGGGGGGTGCTAACACAGAATCCAAAAATTCTCGTGACCGGAGCATCTGTCTAAAAAACAATCTTAACTATTCTATTTCATCAGGGACGATCTTAAAACAGGGCTTTAATTGTAAAATACCGAACTTGTCCTTTAATGCTAGTCAAATAAAATAATTTAAGCCATTATATTTTTGTTTCTCAAAAGAATTATATTTTTTCTTCTAAATTGTATGCAGGAGGACAGCGGCAGTGACATCACTCAGCACAGCATTAAAATACTGGTCGTTCGTGGTGCTGATGGAGAAGATCCAATCGATGTATCCATCCTTTTTGAAGGGAAGGAAATGCTGGAAGCAGCAATACCGTAAAGACAGTTTTACTGAATGCACCTGTGTTAAGAGATGACTGAATGTCCATTCTTGTATGAACATTTTTGATGACAGAAAAATAAACTGTTTAATTGAATTTTAGTTGTGTGATTTGTGAAAAATATTGAGAAAATGATTATTTATTTATGTTCATGATTATTTATAAAAAAGAAATTATCAATGTTTAAATGTTTAAATATGTAGTAAATGAAAATCTCAACAAAAAAACTTAAATAATATCTACTTATTTTACTTCATTAAATGGTAAGATTTACTTAAAAATTTCATAAAAGCAAGCTTCCTAATTTAAAAACAATAAATAAACTTTACTTAATTACTTTAAATAGATATAGCTTCTAAATGAAATGTAAATGGGTATTTTTTACTTAATTTCTTCATGAGAGTTTTGTTCAAGACTAAGTAGATTTTACTTGATAATGGCACGCGAGTTGTACTTAATATTATAGCAGTAAAATTTACTTAAAATTTACTTGTGCAAATTGTTACGAGGATTTTATTAAGTAAATCTTACAAGTAGTTTTTTTCAGTGTACAATTCAATGAAAATGTACATCTTTACATATCATTTCATAATTACTTTGTACACAGCCTATGGTTAAAGTGTAGTGCAGAGTGTACTGATAAACATTTGTGGTAAGATAAAAGATTTTAATGTGATTTCTATTGAAAGTTGTATTTAAATATATTTGTAATTACAGATTTGTAATGTTGAAGTTGCAATTTAGTGCATTACAAATATATTAACTTTAAATATAATATCAAATGACACATTACAGTAATTTTGTCAACACATGAAAAAATGTACTTCTTTAAAGCACAAACAATATATTTAAAATATCAAATAACATTTAATTTGACATAAAAGTGTATTTTTTAAATGTGTGCCAAAGTCCCATTAAGAAGGCAAGTCATTTCACTCTGCGGCCATCTTTGAAACATCTCTCGGGCAGCTATTTCAGTAGTGCAAGTGTGGCTCCTATCTATTTGAATGGGGAAACATCAAATTCTCAAAAGCTGTTCACCAAGTGTAATTAAATGTCATATTTGAAATCACCAATAAAATCTGACAACATCTGACTCAAATTTTGTTTCTAAATACTTAATAAAAGCATGTGTCACCGTTATGTTTAGTTCAGTCCATGGACATTTAGTTTGTTTTCATTAGTCACTTGTGTTTAATTTATGCATTAGTTTCTATGGACACTGATTATCATCACAGCTGTTCATAATTTTGTCATCATCACTGTGTATATAAAGGTGTAGTCTGTAACTTTTTTGTGTTCAAAATTTACAAAAATTATATAATGAGCAAGTTCACTATGAATCCATTTTTCAAACCGTGTTTATGTCTTATTCTGTATCATTAAGGTACACATATGATAAGTGTTTATATTGGGACCATTTTAGACTGGTTCGGGTGGTACCACTGCACATATCCCAGCACCTACGAGACTCTTCATAGACATAAACAGAGAGAAGTAGCTCTGGCTACAATGTTCTTCCGCAAGACGCATGCAGTTCTGTTTATTAACCACTAGAGCGCCAAAAGTTAAGGACAGCAGCAAAATAACAAAAATCGACTAAAATAACTAGCTTCCGGCAGACGGCTGTAAGCAAGTCGACTTACGTCAAAAGAGTAACACTTGACAATGTATGACGTAGGATGTAGGAGTAGCATAAGCTTTGATGCCTCTCGCGGTTCAAACAAACAAGGGTGGGTAACCCCATTCGTCATTACATTGTGGGTCAAGTTCAAGGGTTACTCTTCTGGCCGTCTGCCGGAAGATAGTTATTTTAGTCGATAAAGTTTTAAATATAGATATTTTTCTTACACAAATGCATCACTTCACTTCAGAAGGCCTTTAAAGGGGTGATGAACTGAGAAATCAAATTTTCCTTGAGCTTTTGACATCTAAGAGGTCATGATATTATAAGAATATCCTGTAAGTTTCAGAACTGAAAACGTCCTTGTTAGTCCAATAAAAGCTTTTATTGACACCAGCCTCTGAAAACGACTCGTTTTTAAAAGTGTGGAACTATGACGTCGAAGGGGTTAAAACACCACCGCCGCAGAAGAAGATCAACACCCATTTCAACAGGTTTAGCCCCGCCCACCGATACGCGCATTACACGCATAGCTAAGTAGCCTAACATACATGCCTACCTCGTGATGACAAACCGGAGCGAGCTACCGAGCAATACAGAATATATCGTGCAGTGCCTGGTTGTGGAAGACAGTCTCTGCATAAGCTTCCTCTGGATTCCTATAGGACTGCATGGATAAACTTTATTTTTAATGACGTTCCACTCCAGCTGATGAGGGTAAAACATCGTCATCTGTTCGCTTCATTTCACTGAGGATTGTTTTGTAAACAAGACTGGATTTGCAGAAGATTAAAAGTAAAGAACGTGCTGTGTCACCTATATTGGATCTGACAGGAATTGTGCAACACACGGACTCTTGGTTGAACATGTATGGGCGAATGCGGTTGCCATTTGACAACATTGGACGTTTTCCCCCATGTACACCGACGGGTGAGTTAAACTCATTATAATATGCAAAACTGTAATCCACTCACAGCACTGGGCGTTTATTTCCAAGTCTTCAGTGCGACACACCCATAAAAACCGACCGTTTTTCAGGAAGGCTCACAACTTGGGTACAAAATAGCCTATTACTTATTCATTTTGATGTTTTTGACTGCAAAAACCAAGCGAACATCATAAATTGACCTCAGACAACAATATAATAACATTTTAAAAGCCAGTTAATGACCCCTTTAATAACCCCTCAGAGCCGTGTGGAGCACTTTTATCATGGATGGATGAGCTTTGATGGACTTCCCAAAAAATATACCCATTCACTCTCATTATAAAGCTTAGAAGAGCCAGGACATTTTTTAATATAACTGCGATTGTATTCGTCTGAAAGAAGAATGTCATATACAACTAGGATGGCTTCAGGGTTTTTGGATAAACTATCCAGTTCCTTTTTTTGCATTCTTAATTTGTCCAGTATTGTTTGTTTCACACGCTGTCTTGCGTGTTGACTGTCTAGTTTAGAGTTGTTTAAAAAAAAAAAAAACTTGTGTTATATTCGGTTCATCTTCGTCTGTTTGGATTTTTCTTTATAGAATACCAGACCAGAAATGAATTACGCCCCAAAATTCACTTTTTTCTCGCAGTCAACTCCTCTTATGGCGACGAGACCCTGAAATCACTGTTCTGGATTGGGGCAAATTACCATTTCTTCAACCTGTTTTTTACCGGAATCAGTTTGTTGTGAAACACCACTGTTTAAGCACTGTGATCTATTAGTTTCATTGACCTGCATGGACTGTTGTCATACTTATCATTTTCATACTTTTTTGGCAACCAAGCCTCTGGCCTCTTTTTCCTTCGTTCCATCTCGACCCGTCGATCTGTCTGCTCTGCCTTCCCAGACAGCAAACTGACATTGAATCAACGTGGAAACGACGTCTCTCATGACATCGAAAGAACGTTCATCTGGCATTGTTTTGCTCATCGAATTAACGTTGAACCAACGTCAGACGTGGCATTCTTCAAAGCTAAATGAAAATCGAAAATTGGTTTGCTTTCATAACGTTGAAACAACGTTGATTTCAAGTTGATTTTCCGTTAGTTTTGAAAGAATGACACGTCTGACGTTGGTTCAACGTTAATTCGATGAGCAAAACAATGTCAGATCAACGTTGTTTCGATGTCATGTTTCCACGTTGATTCAATGTCAGTTTGCTATCTGGGTTGGCTCCTCCCACCTTCGGCTGCACCGGGTGCCCTTGTACCACCCTTTGGTCAGTCATCACTCTACTTCCGCCACAGCTATACAGGCCCATCCCTCCGCCCCTGCGGCTACAGCGGTTTCCTCCTTCCCTTTGGCTTCACCTCTGTCCTCGGTCACACCGGGCGGCATCGCCCCAGTCCTTGGGTACTCTGGCTCCGCATCCAACGCTTGTCGCAGCAGCTGTGCCGAAGGTCTCCTGAACCAGCGCCATCACTCGGCTCCATCGACCCCTATCCGCGCCTTCAAATTCTACACCTAGTCTCCGTCGGTCGTCCTCTAGATGACATCAGCCACCACAACACCATCTTGGCTCCTCCTTCCCTCGACATTGCCGCGGGCTGTCGGCACTGGAAAGCTCTCTGTCAGTGCCATCAGGCCATTTCCATCTCGTCATCGTTCGGAGGTTGCCACTCTGTCGCCACCAACCCTCAACAGCCCTTTGCCTCCTCTTGTTTTCATCCCTTTGCCAACTCTTCTTCCTCCTTCTCCAAAGCCGCTTCCTCGGAGGGGGGCACTCTGTCACCGTTATGTTCAGTCCATGGACTTTTAGTTTGTTTCTTTATTAGTCACTTTTGTTTCTTTGTCTTTGTTTTCCACCACACATTAGTTTCAATGGACACTGATTATCATCACAGCTGTTTGTTATATTTTTTCATCATCACTGTGTATTTAAGTTCCTCCTCATGCATTCTTAATTTGTCCGGTTTTGTTCCTTTTTCAAAAGCTGTCTTACATGTTGGCTGCTTAGTTTTGAGTTGTTTAAATAAACGTTGTGTTATATTCACTTCATCTTCGCCTTCCTTGGATTTAGCGTTACAGCATGTGCTGTGAGAACACTGATTGTTTCTAAAGCATCTGGACAGAGATGGTCTTATTAATGAGAGTTACGAGGGTCCGTGGCTCTACTGTTGGAGAAAGCGTAATGCCAACATGGATCACGTGTGCCTTGATAACCAATCAAGCTTTTTTGCCAACCTTGCCTTCAAGTGGCTTTGATCTGGAGCTTCTAATGGTAGCTGCAGTGACTCATCGACTTTACCAATTGGTCATTTGCTCTTTTATTTAGAAGGCAGGACTTATTCCACCATATTGCACATTGCACTTTCTCCCATTCACATGATTGCACCATCTTCTATATCTAAAGTCTTTGAGTGTACTTAATTGTGTTAAGAAAGTAGCCTATTCTCTTTAAATATACTTAAGTGGACTTATATTTTGCTGATAGTATATCATCTGCAAGCATTTTGTTTTAAAAAATATACTTTTAAGTTTATTTTAGTACACTACAAGTGCAAATTAAAAGCAATTTAGCGATCTTTACAAGGGAAGAGGCAAATGAGTACAAATGGCAGCCATCATGAAAATGCAATCAGCTATTTTCATTCATGCAAGTACACCTCATGCATAATTAAATGAGGAAAAACCCAAATCTCAAAAAGCTGCTTGCCAGAATTACATTTTAATAACATATTCAAATCAGCAATAAATTATGAGATGAATGAAATCACTTTGTTTCTCAAATAAAATATATTTTTAGATGACTCATTTGCATTTTTTTGGTTATTATCTTGTGTAGAAGTATGATTCACAACTGGATTAAACAGCTGAAGGAGCTCACAGAAAAACAGATGCTTTAGATGGTACAGTATAATACAAATGTCACCTTTCAGTTGTTCTGACTGGCCTGCTGAATAAATAATACACCTAATGAAGATGTCACAGCAAGGGCCAAGCACGTCATCTTGGAAGGTGGACAGGATGACAGGCCGCTGACATTAACCAACACAGCAGCCTGCACTGGGACTCTGCCTGTCAACGTGGTATTGCCCTCATGCAACCGTAGAAGCGGCTTGTCTGTTTGACGCATACACACCTCCAGTTTCTTTTACTGGTATTTGTGCGTCCAGTGGGAGTCTCAGGCCCGGTGCTGCCAGCACTGCTATCAGGCAGCTGAGGGTGTGCAGAGTCTATTAAGACGGTCTCCATCGTTAGAGAGACAGCAGCAGCTGGCAGTCAAGGTTCTTTAGGGAGCCGTGGCGAGTGATGTTCAGGGGGCAGGCGATTAGAGGAACATTTCAACCTGTTGGGCGAGTCTTCACATATGAACCTTTGCCTGTTTGAAAGGTACATGCAAGGCAGGAAGAGAGGGGGGAATGGAATCTCCTTTTAGTGAAAATTCCACGAAGTCTCTTAAAGCTGAAGTGTGTGATTTCTGTGCAACTATAGCATC
This sequence comes from Pimephales promelas, assembly GCF_988280905.1. Taxonomy (NCBI): domain Eukaryota; kingdom Metazoa; phylum Chordata; class Actinopteri; order Cypriniformes; family Leuciscidae; genus Pimephales; species Pimephales promelas. The sequence continues at coordinate 15,088,072 of NC_142780.1, read as the reverse complement.
ACCAACGAAATTGCAAAAATTATTGTTTCCAAACAGGGAAACCACCTCAAACTCCCTTCATTAGTTTTTTCCAGATCTTCCTAGAAAATAAGACCAAATAATAAATAATAATTTGATAATAAATTATTTTAAAAGTCCTGTAAAATTGGTAAAACATCTGAGATACAAAGATACTCTACAGCCAACGTAATGCCCTTTTTCAGCTATTTTCAGTACATGTCCTACTTGAATGGGTAAGACAGTCTCTGAAAGTGTTTGTCAATATCACATTTATTTCATATAAATATATTTAAATAGAATAGTAATAACAATGAATTAATATATACACAACAACAATAAATGATAAACTCTTACAACATTGGTATTGTAATGTAGACTTGATAGCTTGGATTGTAACTGTTGCTAGTTGGGAATAAGTGACCACTGTGGTGCATCGGTAAGAAATAAGAATGCATTGAATGCTCGGTAACACTTTACAATCCGGGTGCACTAATAAGCATGCTTAACTAATGCACAGATACTACTGAATTAATGTGTTACTAATGATTATTTTTAAATTTATTATTTTTTATATGTGTTACTAATGATTTATTATTTTTATATGTGTTACTAATGATTTTTTTTATTTTTTTAAAAGTCTTATTTTTCATAAACTTCACCTTTATTGTCAGCCGCGCTCTCCTCTGTCCTCTAACGAGGGGTTGACTTCCTGATTCTATGAAACCACTCCCTCAGAAACACGTAGTGGGCTCAGATTGGTTAGTTTGGCCCAGTGTGTTGTAATTGGCTAAACTGTTGCTCATATTGTCTGGAAGGTTAACGCCCATTACCTTTACAAGCAAAACGTGCATGTCATGAGCTCTGGTCCAGAAGTAAATATGTGTAGAACTGCAGTATCAGTTTGAGGCATAATCAGACCGATAAAGCCGCAATGAAGAGAGTCAAGCAGAACCTCACCACATACGGCTTTTACTAAACGTTTCTGAATGATAATTTGCTACATTTTTTAACTTTATGCACGTTTGTTTTATACAATAGCATCTGACTGGCAACAATAGCAACTGACTGGCTACTATGTTATACTCAAACAGCGCTGGCAAGTTTACGTTCTTGATCAAATCGAAAATAACGTCATAAAACATATGAAAAATACATTTACAACATTAGTCCCTATACAAAATTCAGGTCCATGTTTGTATGCGTTTGTCATAGACACAAAATAGCATAACTAGTAGCCAAGTGGCTATAAAGCCAGCGCTGGCATTTGAAAAAAATAAAACACAAGGCTACGTCTGGAATTATACATGCAAATACATTTAAAATGCTGAAGTCTTAGCCTACTTACAGGTTGTGGCCCAACAACTGCTGCCTCTGGTTTTAAAGTCGGAACTGCTTCATGTTTTAGTAACAGTTTCTTGTTGAATCCGGCATTGAATTCGTGGAGATTCTGGAAGCTGTCTTCCGTAAAATGCGCAGCACAGAGAGCTAAATTACGATCATCATTTTCAGGAACATAATCAAACATAAATTGTATCCATTGTTGATGAAGTACGTACGTCCGTGGGAAGCCTATAACTAAATTAAAACAAACAAAAAAAATACAGCCCTGGCCCCAAACCGAACCAACTCTTCACCCCTCATTAAATATATTTTTTCCCTTGATGATTTCAGTTTATTGAATATTGCTTGCAGGCCTTTTTGATGGTCTTATTTTGAACTGTTTTGCTTTTGGCAATATAATTCCTTTATTCTCCTGTTCCATAATGTCTTGATGATTTGATGTAGGCCTACCAGTCAACGACTGTGAGAGCAGTGGATAATTTGAAAATGGGAAATACTGCTTTCTTTGAGGGCTTTTACTCGTTTGATTAAACATTGATGGGCTTTGCAGGGATGAGACCGACGGTTATGGAAAGACAGAAGAGCAGCGGCGCCATCTGCTGGTCAAGTATGGCCTCACACGACTGTTAAATATTTATGAGAAGGCACAATTTGTATGACATCCAGACAGTGATCTTTTATAGCTAACTATGGTAGTAAAATTGTTTGAGTAGAGATTATTATTGGGATTTAGCTCCGTGAGGTTGGGTTTAAATCACATAATGTCCTAATGCTCTGTATTTGCTTATTAGGATGTGGTTATTGCGTTTAAGGGACTTCACAATCACACGCAAACATAAATTCCCTCTCGTAAACCTCTCAACACACACATCTGTAGTTTTAACAACAAACTGTCTTCCGCACTGGCCACATTATGCTTTTATACATTAATTTGATTGCCAAGCAAGACATTAATGTGTGCGCAACTGTGGATTAAATAATGTAATTTATTAGGTTATCTTCTTCAATACAGATTTTCAGTGCTACCGAGAAAAAGTTGTATTTTGTTGTTTTACTCAACAATGAATGACAGTAACTTGTTTCATGTTTCATTGTTCCTCTTCAAGCATGAGTTGCACTTCAGCAATGCCTTTGTAAATTTAGTTAATTTGCTCCATTTTATTGGCAAGGAAAAAAAAAAGATCACTCAGATTGTCAGTGCATATCTTCCTCCTCTTCCATGTTCTCCTCCTCAGATTGAGAATCAAAGCGTTTGTTTCCTGAGCCAAAACTGTGAATGGCCTCAGACACTGTGTAGCGACTCCTGCCTTCAGCACAGGCCTCCATTTGTTTCACACTCAGTTGGGACTGTAGGAAGAGGTGCAAGCAACTGTCCGACAGCAAAACCGGACTGTGTACCACGCTGGAGGATGTAAGCATATAACCATTACATTTGCTGCATTTTCTATGAGTCGAGATATACAGTACCTGAGATATGTCACATGTTCTTAAGCTAAATGCATGCTTTTAGTCATGGTTTATGTTTAATTTAATTTAACATAGTCTTTAGGGCTATTCTGATACTTACACTTCTAGAAATTTTCGGAGTCCCTGCATACGGACTCCAATTTCTCTGGCATTGTTGAGACTGAAGAACGGGTTTTTTGGAGGAAGTTTGGGTAGATGTGTTCTGCAATTTATAGACAACCACAAAGATTCAGTTTACATGCGTCACACAGAAAGAAAACTTGAATATGTCTGCATCAACATAGCTACCTAATTATGGGAATTATCAGTATTGTTTTTGTTAACCAAAACTATTTTTATTTTGTTAAATGAAGTAAAATATTAGATAAATAAAACAAAAAACTTAAAAAAATGCACTCAAAATAAATATAATCTCTTGGCAACTAACTGAAATTGCCTAAGTTTGAGTTAAAGTACTAAAATTACAACAAAATTATTTAAACTTGAACTACTGAAAATATGTAAGCTCATTCAAAATATTGATAGACAATAAAATATATACATTACACTAAAACAATCCTTGTAATTAGCAACAATTAGTAATTTGTAAATAATAATAATAAATTACCTAAATTATATTTGAATTAATTGAGATGTATATTAGGTCAATGAAGTAACGCTCATTTATTTATTTTAAAAATAGATTAAAAATGTAAGTCTCACATACTGCAATGACTTTCATACACTTGTGTACACTCACAATCCCATATATTCCAGGAGTAAGGAAAAATGTGACAAATATATAATTTGATTTTTAGTTTTTCTTGAAAATTATATAAAACTTAAAGAAACAAACATGAATACAAATACACTGCCCAACCAAAAATAACAATAACATCACAACATTTATTTCCATCAAGAGGTGCATACATTTTTGGTCAAGATCTTGTACTCTGTCCAGCACTCTGTAAATTCTTCTTCAGCACATCCCAATGACTCAGAGGTGATTCAAATGTGAAAATGTTTCTTCATTCTTTCACAATTTGAGCCTGATGAATCTTGACATTGTCAATCTGGAATATATCCATTATGTGTCTTCCTACATACTGCATCAATTAGGGCTAGAAGAACGGTTGCCAAACATATGCTAGAAACATAATAATCACTGCAATTATGATCCAATCATATACTTTTAAGCATTTGCCTATTTAAATCTAAACAGCAACTTTTTGGCCAGGCAGTTTATATGTGTCAGATTTCGTCTTTCTTGAAAATGGCATAAAACCTTGAGAAACCAACATGAATACAAATTTAGAAACTTTTTTTTAAAAAAGTTTTCTTTTATCATGGACTCATTGACCCATTACAAACCTATAACCATCAGTGTGCAATTACTAAACAAAGTAAATAACTGGAATATGATGCAGTGTTTACATACATGAGCATGGCATTTTCCTGCAGCTTCTTTCTTAGCCACACAAACTCGCTGTATCTCCGCCGCACACAGGAACACTTCTTAGTGAAGGCCAAACTGTTTGTCTAAGTGAATATAAAATACAGAGAACGATCAGGGAGTTTCTGCCCTCTTGTTTGACTATTTTGATATACGTTCTATTGCACTTACATGTATACAGATTTCATAATCCATGTAGGCATGCCAGAAATCTTCCTTCTGGATGCGAGGGTCCCTCACCCACACTCCAGTGAATTCCTGCATACGTCCAAACGTGAAAAAAAGACCTCGCACATACGCTCACGAACTCACATTGGACAGGAACACATAGAGAGTACTCTGAGGTTTAAAAATGGGAAGAATAAAGAAGGAAGTATTTTCATGAGACATTGGTCTTGTTGACCAACTGGGGCTGATTCATGGGGACTGTATAGACTAGGGAAAAACATCAGAGCTCATTTTGTGTCTCTGACTGACAGCGGTGCTTCATTTTTACCAGCCACCAGAGACATAGCAGACTAGCAGCGTCATTAAAAATAAAAGGAGCAGGAAAAAGCAGCTGGAAAAAATGGTACCATAATCATAACACCTGCATGTTTGAAACAACTAGCAGTACTTAGACTGTTATTCAAGGACAGTTGACTTGTAGCCAGGGCCTGAAGTAACACTCGTCAAGCGCCATTTGCGAGTAAAATTTTGTGTTGCAGAGGATATGAAACAGAATATCCCCAGTAGTTCTAGAAATGCTAATATTAATTCATTAACAGAACATGTCTGTCACCAATATTTAAACCTTGCTTAAATCTTAAAGAGTTCAGATGCAAAAGCCTCTAAATGCCATTTGAAATTTTCTTCTTTAATGATGATTTTTATCAAACTTGTATATTTAAGTTCAGTAATTTCACTTAAATGGCAATGTTAATTATTTAAGTGAAATTACTGAACTTAAATATACAAGTTTGATAAAAAATCATCATTAAAGAAGACAATTTTTAAATGGCATTTAGAGGCTTTTGCATCTGAACTCTTCATATATAATTCAAGTGTCAGAAGACGAGACAGGGAAATGAATTTGTTACTTATGTGTTGTGAGTAAAGTTTTCTGTATGTAAACATCTAGCATGTACGGCAAATAATTAATTGAGTTCTCTTTCGCGTCTTGCGCTTGAACAGACATATTCAAGTCAAAATGCTCGTCTAGGCAAGTATCCTTGTAAACATAACAGAGTCAGTTATGTCTTAAAGGAGTAGTTCACTTTTAAAAAGAAAAACTTTTGCTGATAATTTACTCACCCCCATGTCATCCAATATATCCATGTCATTCTTTCTTCAGTCGAAAAGAAATTAAGGTTTTTGATGAAAACATTCCAAGATTTTTCTCCATATAATGGACTTCAATGGGAACCAAACGGTTCAAAGTCCAAAAGACAGTTTCAGTGCAAACTGTTGAAAGGGCTTTAAACGATTACAGACGATGAATAAGGGTCTTATCAAGCAAAACGATCGCTCATTTAATAAAAAAATAACAAAGTTTAAGTTTTATAAGCTCAAATGGTCGCCTTGCTCTTTTCTGTGATGCACGTTCGTGACTCTCCTGTTCAAACTCGTTCATGAACAGCTCAAGTTCACTGATTAATGGTTTATCCATGTAAAATGAATGAATCTTTTCCCGAGTCAACTCGTTCATTTCGTTCGTTGAATGAACCAAATGACACAAAAAATGATTCGTTCATTTTGATAAACGAGTTCGAACAGGAGAGTCACGAACGCGCATCACAGAACAGAGCAAGGCGACCATTTGAGCTTATAAAACTTAAACTTTGATATTTATTTTTAAATGAGCGATCGTTTCGCTTGATAAGACCCTTATTCATCGTCTGGAATCGTTTAAAGCCCTTTCAACAGTTTGCACTGAAACTGTCTTTTGGACCTTGAACCGTTTGGTTCCCATTGAAGTCCATTATATGGAGAAAAATCCTGGAGTGTTTTCATCAAAAACCTTAATTTCTTTTCGACTGAAGAAAGAATGACATGGATATCTTGGATGACATGGGGGTGAGTAAATTATCAGCAAAAGTTTTTTTTAAGTGAACTACACCTTTAAGAAACCATTGAGAGAAAAAAGCATGTGTAACAGTATATTGGACCAATGCATTAGCTCTTAAAGTGACAGCAGCCTAATATTCCTGATGCTGTCTGTGTTTTTAATGTTAATCAAACAACAAAAGACAAGGAAACAATCGCTCACTGCTCTTGACAGAATAACGTCTGTAAGTTTAATGTGGATTATTGTGTTTCATAGCTGGTAAAAAGTATTTATGGCCGATAAAATAATATAAAAAGTCTCCGGCCATTGGCAGGTTTGGCAAAAAGGTTTTCAAACCTCTTGATATTACAGACTGGTTATTTTCAAACTGAATTGAGCATTTTGATATTCAAAAGCACAAACTGGTAAGAAAACACTGCTTAATCCATGTCTCCTATAATGTAGCAAAGATTATTAGATTTTTTAAACACCTTTTTACAGAGTACTGCAAATTAACAGGTTTATAAGAATGATCACAACACTTCTGAGGTAATTTTGTGTTTATTTAAAGCACCTATAGAGATGGCTCACTGTAATTAATGTTAACAGTGATCTTTACAGAAAACAGGAAGCCAAAAGAGTGAAACTACAAGACAAAGGTCTTAAACACAAAACCTCAAAGACACTACTGCTATGAAAGTGACGCTGACAAGTATGTCGATGTTCACAAAAATGTGATTGTATAGGCTACATTCCAGAATCTGTTTTGTGCAAATCTAAGGATTTATACCTGCATGAGCCACACTTTATGCTCTCACAGATCACGGGATCCATCACAGTATAATTCGAGTAAGTGCGTATCCAGGGGGTTTGCAGTACATTTACACAACAAACAGTTCCTCTCGAGCAGGTTTTGTACATCCGTCATCATCTCCTATGTTAAATCACAGTTCAGATCATAGTAACAAAGAGGACAGAAGAATGAACATCACAAGTGAACTTTTCAAACAACAGACCAAGAGACACAACAACGTTCGATTAATAAACCACTTGTACACTACAGTAGCGCTCTAATACTCCACTCACATTTCTACAGGTTAGTGTGTTAGGAAGAGCTTCACATTGGGCTGTGGATTCACACACTTTGAAAACACGCTATGTCAAACAGTAAACTTATGCCACAGTGTTCGTGTATGTGTAAAGCTGCCAGGAGGTACAGTAGTTATCACTGCTACATATTTCCCTCTCACTGCTCGTCTTCACCATGCCAGGTCAGCTTATCCTCGTAAAAGCGGATTACCATCTGGGGCCACCTTTTACTGGCCTCCCTGGCTGACAGTAAAGCTACCTCATCTGTGTTTTTCCTGCGATGAAATAAAGAAATAATGATCAGTGTTAATGGACAAACGCGGCAAATTAAAAGCACATAATCACCGGCAACAGAATTGGAAACGACGCCATCTTTTTGCTGTGAGGGTGTTTTAGATCTTCTTCATCTCAATTTGTGTGTTGAAGAAGAGCTTAATTAACTTTATTAACTTTAAACATAAAAGTATTGTTATTGTTAACTAAAACTAAAAGGATTAAAAATGGTTTACGTTAAATTAAAGTTGAAAGAAAAACTTAAACTTAGCAAGTAACTAAAATAAAAAAGTCAATTCAATTAGGTTAATATTTAATGTAAATCCCCAAAACTAATGGAAAAAAAATGATAAATCAAAATCACTAAAACCTAAACTAGTATGTTATAGTATTTCATACAAAACAACACTGAAAGAGTATGGTCATATTATTATTTTAATATTACTGCAATAATATACTTTTTTTGTTTTAACTTTTGAATTAGATTTTATTTTTTCTATTTTTCATTTTCATTTTTTTTTTCATTTTCAACAATGTGCTTCTATTCTAATTATTTCTAAACAATTTTACAATTATGTGGTGTGAAACATACTGATTGCACAATTTAATACTAAAGATTATCGTTACAACATCTAAAAAAATGTAGTGATTTACATTGCATTTATAATGAACAAAGCAGTGTGGAATGACAAAAATCTCCACAAATGGTCCAGAGCAGAAGGATTACCACTTGATGAGAAACATCATCTCTCCTTGTTGGTCTGTGCAGCCGATGATGCGGTCGGGTTCTGGGTGGCTGGATTGTCCTGCTGGGATCTCAGCGCTGTGATCACCAACCTCCTCATTACCTCTCTCAATGAGTTCTTCCTGAAGCTGCTGGTGAGCCTGCATGGTTCCAGACACTGAACTAAATGAGCATAAAGCCTGACAAGGTTTTGGAAATAACTAAAACTCAATACTAAAGGTGCGCAATCCTGCTCATGGAGAACCACCCTTCTGCTGAGATTAGCTCCACCCTGTTCCAAAAATCCTGATGACCTTGATTAGCTGGTTTAGGTGTGTTTAATACATGGGTTGGAGCTAAAAATGCAGGAAGGTGGCCCTCCAGATCCAAGATTGGACTTCACTGCTTTCTACACAACAATTATTCATAATATGGAAAGTATTTAGCATTTTATAAATTGCAATTAAATGTATTGATATTCAGGAATTGTAATGTTTATCTTGAAACTGTGTAGTGGAGTAATACCTGTAGGAGTGAAAGTGAATGTCACAGCAGTATATAAAGACACTAACCGTATCAGCGTCTAGCTCAGTTAACTCTTGCTTGGGCTGGAACTCATGGTCTAGAGATTGACACCCCTCTTGATCTGTCTCTCCTGAGACGGATAGGTTTCTGAGAAACTCCTCTATCAGCTCAGGACAATCCATGTTGTCCTCTGGCTCCCAGGTATTCTCTGCACTGATGGAATTACTACAGACCTGTCATATACTGGTGGATATATTAAATAGATTTTTGACACACACAGGCAACATTGTTCCAGACACTTACTCTGTAAAGCCTTTCCACTTTAGATAGTATTCAACCTTTCCATCGTTGACTCTTCTGCGGATGATTTTTTCCACTGCAAACTCTTGGACAACGGTTGTCTCTTCTGCTTTCCTGTTTTTCACATTCTGCTTTTTCCTCATGATGTCCTATAAAAACACAGCATTTAATAATATTTTCAAAATCTGTTTATATTAGGTTTAGCAGACATGTACCTAATAAAATAGGATAATTTGACATAAAGAGACTTTTTAAGGAAATTAGTTCGTGACGATGATTTGGTTTTTGATAGGCCCAGATATCACAAATACTTTATACATAGAATTGTTGTTTAACAATAAAGTCGGAGGACTTTTAAAATAATTTTCCACTTGATACTTATGTATGTTTTCTGTTAATGTATCAAGCGATGTTGCACTTGACTTGACATCAAGGAAATCCTTAATGAAACAATGGCAACAATACGTTTACAATACGCCAGTCAAATCCCCACAATATTTATGACGTATCATTTCCAACTAGCTAAACTTTCACAGTCACTGACCAAGCAGGTTAATATTATGAATGGTTGTTTTGATGTATTTGATTATGTTCATTCTACGCCACTGGTATGAATTTGATGAGTGCGCGTGCCCACCTGCCGAAGCCTCACGCGCAGTTCACGCGCTATTCTTTTATTCCCACTGCTGGCGATTACTGGTCGTGCAAATGATCAGTCTCAGTACAGACAACGCGGTGCATCCACACGGAAGATCACAGTGCTGGTCAGTAATCTAGCATCGCTTACTATGTCGCCTTCACGATCATGGCTTTACTGTTGTGTTTACATAACTTTTCATGAATGAGTCAAATTAAACATGGCCGATTGGGAGAAGGGGAGGAAGTGGTTTCAAAGGGAAGAGGTCAGTTCAGGAAACCGGGGGAGGAATCCTTAAAGGCGCATCCCGAGACCAGAGCAAGACCTGGCTGAATTTCTCTGCGCACACAGACGTTTTTTTTTAGGGAAGGGTTTAATCTGACACAGGATAATGTAGCGCAAAACGCCCTTAGATTTGGCTACTATATTTTGATTTCGATGATTTGCATTCATATTGGCAACAGTTGCAGTTTTTACTGTCAGATGATTTTGTTTGTTAAAAAGGAACGTTGATTTATTGTGTATATAGAAACTTTTGCGTCTCGGTTTAGAAAAGATGTAGATAGGGAAATACCTTGTGTTGTGATGACGTCACAGTTGTAATGTAGTCGAAGGACACTGGAGGGCGCATGCGCCACTCATTTATAAAACTTTTTCTTTTTTTTTTGTGCATTTATAAAACAACCTACAGCTCGAGTTCACTGATTAATGGTTTATCCGTGTAAATCTAATTAGAAGACACTGAAAATGAACTTTTAGGGCCAAGGAATAATTCTATTAGTTTTATAGGCTACTTTATTATTATTATTTGGCTATTGTTATTTTACTTGTTTAGGCTATAGTTATAGCCTATATAAAATATATACATATATAATTAGGGTATTACGGCATTATGGCTCAAAAATTACCACATGGATATAGAATATTAGTGTTAATTAGTAGGCTATATTTAGATGGACTACAGTTCTATCATCGCAAATTCTTTGTTGATTTGTTTTGGATTAGTATTATTGTGTCGAATGACTATAATAAATACACTTTAATGCCAAAAAATGAATAATTAATAATCACATTAATAATAGGCCTAATATAATTGTAAAATGTAAAAATGATACTAATCGAGGATTGCGTCTAAACCTGTCTGCTCGGGATAGTTGAGCGAGCTTTAGGTAATAATACGGAGCTCTTTACTTTAGGAAGCTTTCTTGTAACTGACCATTGGTTTCGGTGTAGAACTTAAGCTCCTCCTATTTTCCATTTGATTGACAGGTTTCCACCTTCCAATCAGAGAGAAGGTTGAATCGGATTGGTTGAGTTTTTCACCCAATTGCATTAAAGATATAAAATTAAAGAAATAGGCCTATTTGGTTGTGTACCTTCCAAAACCAAAGTTTTTCTTTGCATTTTCCTATATTTTTCCTTCATTAGGCTACTTTTTCATTGACTTAATATTTCGTATATTAAAATTGTAAAATGAAGACCCAAAATCTGGACTTTTTAAAATTCAAATATTTTATTTGATGTTAAACCCTGCCACTTCTTAGTGGGCCCACAAGAGGTCGCTATTATCCGTCCATAAAACTCTTGGCATCGCCATTTTCAGTGGTTGTTTTGTTCCTCATAAAAAGTTTTATTTTTACGAGATAACTTATAAAACGTTTCATTAATGTGGATTTAACATTTGCTCCGTTTACTCTATAATTTATTTATTAACTTTATATCTCCTTTGACATTTATGTGCAATTTATAGCCTTCAAGACTTCAAAAGCAAGTTTTCATTATGTTGCACGAAATCAAGGCAAGTTCTTAAGGATGAAAAGATCTTTAATCCCAAAGTATCATTCTCTTTAAAAACAAAAACAAAATGTAATTCATAAATGCACATAAAAAAAGCATTTTATCAACATCAAATTGGTCAATTAGACCTGCAACATGTAGCCTAGAATGACATGCATTTGACAAATGCTCCATGTCATATACACATCATGTTGAATTATTAATTCAGAATACATCTTTAGTATTTTCATCTGCATGATGTTTTACTTTTCTTTCTGTTGAACAAAAATGACCCCTCCATTTAGGCCTAGGAGGAGCGCTGTTATTCAGCTGACGGCCCGGGCCCATAATGGTTGACAGATGGGCTATAGATCGAGAGTTTTGTGTTTAAGGAAACTCACAGATTTTTCTCTCTCACACAGTCCAGTCCTCCAGTCTGCTCTCCATCTCCAGCAGTGACAGTCCTGAGTGGGCCATATGTGAATACGTTCATTAATGCAGCTATGGCTCCTGTCAGGGTAGAAATGTGTCCAGATGGAGGGACCCCACTGTGCAGGCCTGGCCAGCACTCGAGAGCTGATGTGTGGGGTGGGGATCCGCTCTAACTGGACTCTTTCTCTGCGTGCGGGTTCCCGAGTTTTGGCACGCCACCGTCCCTCGGCTCAGGTTACAGGTACGCTCGTGCCGGCCGTGTCAGACATGTTGTTTTTTTTGTGGCTTGTCAACCCCATGAACCCTGAACAGATTAGTTTGAGTTCAATTTAATGAAAGTGTTCTGTGGAGCTTAATTCATCGAGCAGTTTGTGAAAGGGTCAGCTGATTTACACCAAGGAATCCGAAAGGCTGACATTAAATATGGTCCCTTCATCTGTGCATCTCGCAGCTGACACTGACCAGATTTCTATCACCAAAGTATTCTCTGTTATTTCTCTAATTTTGTCCTGATGGACAGAGTGGAAAAAAGTGAACCATCTTAAAATTACAATTTTTCTTAACAGGAAAAAAAAAAGCACCTTTCACCTTATTATGTGAACAATCAATAATATAATTACAAATATTAATTCACATTTATTTGGATTTAAAAAAAAAAAGTTTTATAAATCAGCACTTTATGTGAACCAAATAAAAATTAAATGACTAAAATATTATTATTTTATTTTTAACAGAGGAAAAATGACCTTTTTATTTGAACATATAATATTTGTGTTATTACTTAGGCTATTTTTGCTCTCCAAATTAGGCACAAAATAAATCACTTGAACTTGTAGGGTTCATTCAATTGTATTTAAATGTTTTAAAGTGTGTTGTGTAAATCACCACTTATTGTGAATCACATTACAATTAAATGACTAAAATATTACATTTTCTTAACACAGGAATAAGGTGTCTTTCAACTTATTCAAACAAATATTGTTATTACTGATTATTGGCTCACTCCTACTTTGGCTCATATCCATTCTATCCAGTTACTTCTTTCTTTTATTTATTCTCATTTTCACGCAGTTGAACGTGCCTTGAATTCAGCTCTCCATTGCTAACTCACTATTGTGGGTGTGATTCAACCTCAACGCATGTCGAATTCCACCACGGATGAGCCAGGGAATCTCACTGAAAGCGCCTCGCAGTCTTTCCCAGCAGTGTGTTTGTTAAAACTGTGGGTTCTGTATGTTTTACCGGGTATATCTCGCTCACCCATCGTACTCTGCCTCCCCATATCAGCACTCGGATCACCATTATCAGCGAAGTGTCGGCTACACTCAGAGCAGTCATCTGTCATTCTCCTTCTTTTGCTTTGAAAAGCCCAAACCTGACACCGGCTGACAGCCTCTGTTGTTTACCCAACTAGAGGGACACGGGCGATTGTTCAGAGAACATGACACGGCATACTGGGCGGCAATATGGCGGACGGCTGGGCCCCCTCATCAGCCGGCTCTCAGCACCTCCGTCAAGACTCCAAACCCAACAGAGTATCAGATTCACGGGCCCATATTTAAGCAATCCGAGGTTCACATGATGATTTGGGTAAGGGACTGGGGGATTGAGCCAGGGAATTGAAACTGACATTCTGCTGGGGGAGAGACGGAGAAGTTGAGGAAAGACCACCTGGGTAACCTTTCATAGAGCTGTCCTCTGGTGCCAAAACACCCTGGAATAATATTCTCCCTCGCGCTCCGTTTCACAAGTCTTGTACTAAGTGCTAAAACAGTGCCAAAACTTCTGGACGTTTTCAATTTGATTAGGATTGTTCAACAACAAACTTCGAATTTTAGAATCCTAATAAGTCTACCGCATTATTCTTCATTTGTTTACAACGGAATTTTTTTCACTAAACACCAAATCCCTATAAAAAAGGATTTTGGGTGTTACATGTTATGACATATTATTTCGAAACGTTCTCTAAACATAAAGTCATTAAAAATGTGAAAGAAAACAGTAAGGGAGAGTTATAATTTTGCAAACATTATGGGAACATTATTTTTGAATGTTCTGCTACAAGTAATAACATTTTTAAAAATTTTAGATGATTATCCAGCTAAAACATTTCAGGAAAAAAAAACAAAAAACATTCCATATATTTTTGTTTGCTACAGTGTATGAAAAATGTGACAATAGATATAGTTCACTCGAAAGATGTTACAAAGTAAACCCGAAATTACTAGCAAAACTATATCATCAATTGTTTAAGTTAAGAAATTGCAGATTTTTATTTTTTACTCATATATTTGTATCTACTCTTAACTTAAAATATTTGAGTAAGCTTATTCATTCATTTCACTTAAAATCATCGCTATACTCTCAACTTAAATATTTTTAGTTGTGGAAACTTGGCAAGCTTTAACTACATTTTTAGCTGATTTTTATCTAATCAATAAAATTGTGGCAAAATATTACAAGCAATATTATTAATTAAATTGTACAAATTAGAATGTTAATTTGATTAACTATTACTGAATTCTTATTTGTTCAATTTAATAAATAATATTGCTTGTAATCTGTTGCCACAATTTTATTGATTAGATAAAGCATATTCATTTTTACAGTGTAGTTAATTCAATAAATGCTAACTTGCTAATTGGTAACACAATGCTTTGATAGCATTTGCACAGCATAGCAATTACTGAATGAGTACATCATTATAGAACATTTAATATGTACCTCTTCTCAAACTAAGCTCATGCTCCACCAAGAAAACCCCCCAAAACCCAACATAACAGAAACTCTTCTTATGAACATAGCAAAACACATAGAAATCTCCCATTTTACTCAAAAAAAACATTATATAACACTTTAATTTAGCATGTACTCTCCCTTTCAAATGCCACGACAAAGCACGCTGCATGGGAAACAGAAATCCCAGTTTCAGTTAATTTTAAGTTTGGCGAAATTAAAAGAAGGCAGTTCACAAAACTCAAAACAATGAAACAATTCAGATTACTTAAAAAGTGTCAGTTTTGTGAACTCAAAAGTACAAGTTCTAAATACTTATAAAAGTTAATTGGATTAAACTAATTTAAGTTTGCCCTACTGTTTAATTTAAGTTAGTCCAACATTCGAATTTGCTATATCTTCTTGTTTGGTTTCACGGAAGAAAGGAAGTCATAGTTTTGGAAAGACATGACGGTTATGACATGAAATTATGACAGAATTGTCATCTTTGAGTCAGCTATCCCTTTAATGTCTTCTCCATTTGTATATGTGTGTGAGTAAGAGTGTTCTGAGAGAATTGTCTAGAAGAGAAACGTCTCCTTGGCTTGGCTTGCACGAATGTGTGCAGAATGGCAACAATGAGAGATTGTTGATATAGTGAAGTCTTATAAAGGCTTTGTGGTCATTGCGAGTCATTACGGGGACTGCGGGTGCCTTTACATACATGAATGGGGAAATTCCAGTCCGCTCTGCCCACAACAACAGACTTTGTGGGAATCGGCAGCTGTCCCACTCTCTCTATTTTGATGCCCCTCTCTTAGGTCCTCAGTTCCTTAATATATATATATATATATATATATGTATATGTATGTATATGTTATGTGTGTGTGTGTGTGTGTCTGTGTGTGATGGAGGCTTTTGGGAGAGTGAGCAGACATCCTGTGTGTGTGACAGGGATCACTTTCAGCAGAGCACTACACTCATTTCCCTCCTCCAGCCCACACACAATCCTTTCATTCACTCTAATTAAGACTGAACACTGCGTGTGTGTGTGTGTGTGTGTTTCTGTATCTAAAAAGAAAAGTTTCAGGTGTGTTAGTTCCAGTTTATTTCTTACCAGATATCTCAGGAAGATCAGGGAAGCAAAAAGCTGCAAACAATTAAATGCAACTATGGAATCGTGCTTAATTAGGATCGAATAATAAATAGGCTTCTCAATTTAAAAGGGAGAAAACGCTGTATATTTTCTTGTGTATGTCATGTGTCCAATCGACCTCTGTATTTTGGCACAAATTCCTCAGTCACTTGGTGGAAGCTTGATAAATTAAACAGAAGTCAAGATGGAGAGTTTGCATGACTTCATCCTTGAAAACCATGAACAAAGCTATGCAAGAAAATATGGGTCTATAATAAATACGGGTTCACTTGCTATCAGAACCACAAACCACGATGTTTTGCATTGAGAATGTAAAGCATGAAACCATCAAAATTCAACCAAATACTCAAAACAATAACTTTTTTTTTTATGCATTTACTAAATAGTTAGTTTTCCTATTCAGTTAATGTTATGTTAATGGTATTGTGAATTGTTGGGCATACAACTACTTCTTTGTTGTTGTTTTTTGTTGACTTTTTCCAAGATGTTTGTTCTCAACAATTTTGGCACTGTATTTTCCAGTGTCAAAACTTTAATACTTTTATTCAGCAAGGATGCTTAAAATTGATCAAAAATATCAAGACCAACTGTGTTCAACATATTAAATGGTATCATTTATTAGTAATAAATAATAAAAAATGTATCTTGAGCATACTGGTTTCTGAAGGCTCATATGACACTGAAGACTTTAGTAATGATGCTTAATAATTTATTTTAAAATATAATAATAATAATAATTCATTACATTTATATATTGCGCTTTTCTCGGCACTCAAAGCGCTTTACATATAAGGGAGAATCTCCTCAACCACCATATTAAAATAGAAAACAGTTATTTTATAATATTTAATCATTTATTTTTTCACAAGTAACGTCTCAGATTTCTACCTCATAAAAGTAACTAAGTAAGATCCTTACATCCTTCTGGCAATGCTAAATAGAATAAGGTTTGGAAGAATCAGTGAAAAAGAAAAGTACGGCCATTGTCCACTTATTACGAGCTCTTTATAAAAGCCAGTGATTACTTTCGTTGCTCTGCTCTGCTTTTGAAACCAGAATCTGTCTGTGGTGGTTTGAGCCGTGTGTAACACAGTCCAGCAGGCGACATGTTGACCTGTGACTCTGACAGGATATGCCATGAGAGGTAACAAGAGCGGTGGATATGCCTCAGGCCACTGAGAGCCTGAGCTCTCACATGCATTATTCAAAGGCCTGCCTCAGGGGACAGCAGCACTAATGGTCTCCATGAGAATGTACCTGATAGCAGGACTGTGGTCAGTTCATTTAGCATCACGGCACCTCTGGCATCACAGCTTCATGACAACATACATGGCTCAGATTGCTGGAAATCAGATTGCTCAGCCGGGAAATGGGCCGTGAGAGTGTGAGAGTGAAGTTTGGTTCTGTGGTGGAATAAAAGTCAGTGCAATATTTTGTATCATGATGAAGTAGACATTTGAAGTCTGATTAAAAAATAAAGAAAAGGAAAAACAAGTATGCAATATTTTACAAAATTGTCTTTGGACACCTTCATAATTTGTTATTTTTTTATATATTTGAAAGATTGACCAATTTTTGAATGTTTCAAGGTAGTGATAGACTGATTTTTTACCAAATTAACTGATTAACAGAAGTGTTAACTAAAAATGTAGCTATAAAAATATAGTTATATACGTATATACCAAGCCGTCAAAAGTGAAGCCAAAACGTCTCGATTGCCCCCTGTGACCGCTCCTAGTATAGGTCATAAACCCCGCCTCCCCATGTTATTCAACGGGACGTGAGACCAAATAAACAATTAAATTACACTTCACATGTCATTTTTCCAAAGATAGTTTCTGTCATTTACTGTAGTTCCTATCACGTTGATGTAATTTCAAGAATTTGTTTTTAATATAAGTTTTTAGTTAGTTATTTGATGCTATAGAGAGCCTAAGTCCCTCCCCTTCCGGTCGACCACCATGGGACCTTATTTCGGAAAAATATTGTATGGTAGTCAATGGCGAGAGACAACAAATATTTTGATCTCGTTTGAATTTTGCCCTGAATTACACATATGATGTTTGTCAATTTAAAAGATACATTTTAAAGTTAAAAAAGTTGCTGTTTGATGTGAAACCGTTGAGGTATAAGACTGTGAAAATATGTAATTACAAAGACTACAAACCCCAGAGGCGCACATTTTCTCTCAATGAATGAAGGTAACTTTACTGAGGCTGTCTGTCATTGTTTCTACAGTCTTACGTTATAATCATAATGTTACGCCGTCATGCCTGAGTGTTTTGCACCAGACTGCACACACACGAGCAACGGATCTTGCTCGTTGTTTCGCTTCCCGGGAGATGTAGTTCACAAAGCAATTTTCACATAAAACTAAATGTTACTCTTCTGTTGTATGACAAACTGCGACGTTTTTGACTTTCAGAATTATCTTTTAAATTGACAAACATCATATGTGTAATTCAGGGCACAGTTCAGACGGAATAAAAAGATAAGTTGTCTCTCGCCATTGACTACCACACATTTTTTCCGAAATAAGGTCCCATGAGCCGGAAGCGGAGGGGCGGGACTTAGGCTCTCTATAAAAACGGTGCTGTGACATCATGATTGACAGCTGTGATTGAGAGGTTCTCTGTGCGAAATAGTCACCGAAGCACCAACAGAATATTTTTCATAATGTTGACTATGTGGTTAGTAGATGTATTTACCTTATTTTAATGAGGTATTGCAAACAGCAGACACCAATGGAGAAGAACGTAGCAGACAGAGGCCACTTAAGAAAAGTGCGGGGCGTGTGCTTGCGTTTGATTCAGCGAGAATGAGGGCGTGGCCTTGATTTCGCGGCTTTACTACCTGCTCACGACTGCGTGTGTTGGTATGTCTGGTCCTGAAAACGCAAGTGCGTAGACTCAAGTCCCAAGATGTCAGTGCCATCTTTTTTACAGTATATGGTATATACAGGGTGCACAGACGTTTTTTTTTTTGTCTGGTTCTCAAGGGATCACTTGGAGATGCTGTTTGGTACTCACACTTTACAAGACACTTTTATCCTACAAAGCCTAAATATGTAATAACACTATTTGTTCTCTGTGGAAATTAAATAGGTTTATCTTTGTTAAATCTGTATTTTTGTAATTTTATTAACATTAAATAACACAGACAACAGCAGGAATAATAGGCTGCTGTCACTTTAAGACCGAATTGACACATCCGGTTTCTTTCTCAACTTTTCACTTATGAATACTTGCCAAGACAGGTATTTTGACATAATTTTGAGTGTATGTGTCCAAAAACATGTCCAAATGATACACTTTCACTCTATGATGGTTAAACTTAGCAGTTAATCCACGAATCACATGCTTGCCAAACCGTGAGGCCTAGTGCGTTAGGATCACAGATTGCGTTGCACCCCTAATAATTAATGAACACACTTATAAACATGATTGCTATCTTACCAGAGATGGAGAAAGACCCTCCTCCATTAAGCAAACGTGTCCCTGTATACAAAACGGGTATACTCAAAAGCGCTTCCCTCCACGTCTTCTATTACTGCACATCGATTTTTGTTTTTACCACACCTGTGCATCAGTTATGTGCACTCCTATATGTAAATATATATTGGCCAGTCAAACACAAACCGAATCTATCTGAATTTTTTCAAACAATTATTTGCCATCAGATTTTTTTTTTTTTAAATCTCTTAGTCCTATATGCTTATTTTTTGCCACTTTATCATGAATCCTTTATTAAATATTATTTATGTTTTTTTATTACGTTTATTATTATATTTTATGTAATGTGTTTTCATTATTTATCAAAAAAAATAAGAAACTTAAAAAATATATATATACATATATGTAGATGTCAAGATATTAAGAATAAGGTTTTACAGTGGTCACACTTTATATTGCGTGTCATACTTCTATGTACTCACATTAAAAAAATGTAGGTAATATTGTGTTTGTGTTGTATTGAAAAATAGTTTTGAGGGAGATACCGTTTAGGGACAGGTTTGGTATGGATTGTTTCAATGTTTGTGTCAAATTTGGACGAACCCAACCATTAGTTTAAACATTTTAATTACATTTTTAAACCCAATGCTTGGGTTTGTCCATATTTGACCCAAACATGTGTTGAAACAACTCAGCTGTTTTTTGAGTGTGTTTATATATACATATATGGTTCTTTCAAAAGTAGATAGTGTAGTTTTTTTTAGTTTCTAGTTATAACTAATGATGTTAGTTCAGATTTAAAAATGTACAGACTAAACAATGCCAAATCTGCATTGCAGTTTTATACTGTTAATGTCAATTTCTGGCTTTTAACACTAATATAAATGTATCTGATATAGTATATAATATATATGAGTTGTGAGAAAGGAGATAGTTTGGTTTGCTTGTGTTTGTTGAGTGTGTGTTTGTGTATATGTGGCTTTAGTGTGCGGGCTGGAAAGCGGCACTCCGTCTCACTCCAACAGGTGTTGATCTCACGGCAGGCCTTGACAGGAAGTTTCCGCAGCTTTCCACCAAACCCATTGGAGTGCACATCAGCCTGACGGATGGATGAATGACACCAATGAAAAAGGAGCGCTGTCCTCCGGGCAACCCGCTCAGGATGAGTGACAGGGTGCAGGCGGGAGAAAAGACTGTCTTTGAACCTGAAAAAAACTCTTTTTCCTCCCTCTCTCAAACCTTTTCTCCTCTTCAAGGTGCAGATTCCCCCACAAACTCTGGCCGATCCACTCTTTTCTCTATGCTGGCGTTTTGTTTCGCCTGCTAAGGGTGTGTGTGTGTGTGTGTTTGTGTGGTGGGCAGTGCAGGGTGTGAGGCGTGTTAAATGCTCTCCTTTCAGAGGCAGAATGTGTCAGTCAGCTCACAGGCCTTGTTTTGTTTGGAGCTGTCAACCCTTCTGGAAGAGGGAGAGGAAAAACCGGGGGAGTGAAGAAGGAGAGAGAGAAATCCGAGGGCAAGCGGAGAGGGACGTGTGGGTGTAGGGAGAGAGACAGCTGGGAGGCCTACAGGAGAGCCTGACCTCACCTCAAGAGCAAAGGGTCACTGGCAGGCCACGCACAACTATTCCACAAAGCTGAGATGAGTTATTGAATACTCGGTCCACAGCAGAGTAATTCATACAGCATTCAGCTACAAGAGTCAATTATATGGGAAGTATAGTAACTGACAGAAAGGTATTTCGAGAAATGTTATGTGGAAAACTTGTCATCAGTTCTGTTACCTTCATGTTGTTCCAAAGCTGTATGGACTTTTCTGTCTTCTGTAGCAGAATGTTCACGACGCACATCTTTTACATACAATGAAAGGAATTGAAAAAAAAAAGCATCAAAAAAGTAATTCAACTGACTTTCCAAGTCTTCTAAATAGCTTTGCTGGAGGAAAATAACAAAATTTAAGTTGATGTTTACGTGCCATGCCTGGTTACGTGTCATAATTTGAAAAGGTCATTTTACATGATGCCTCTTGTGTGTCTCATAACGAATCATGATGTCTTTAGAGGACGTATGGAGGAATATAGCACTCACGCCATCTGGACCACTTTCATAACAGCCTGATGCTTATTGTCTTCTTTTTTAATGTGACAGCCCATAATCGTCATTCACTTTCACTGTATAGAAAAAACATTGTGTGACAAATAATTTTGTTGTTTACAGCTGAAAAAAATCCTATCATTTTGGTATGAGTGAATGATGAGAATATATGTTTTTGAGTAAATTATTCCTTGGTAAATAGTAGATTTGAAGCATTAGCAATGAATATAACTTTGTCCTGTTAATCGCATCTAACAAACGTTTTTTGCTGTGTGTGTGTGTGTGTGTGTGTGTGTGTGTGTGTATGGGCTGTCAAATGATTAATCGCATCCAAAATAAAAGTTTGTGTTTACATAATATATGTGGGTGCACTGTAATTATTTTATATATATAAATATACACACATGTATGAATGTATGTATTGTATGCATTTAAGAAATATTTTCATGTACATACACTGTATATAGATTTATATATTATTTATATTATATATAAATATAAATATTTTTTATATCAATAATATTTTTTTCCTAAATATACATGCATGTGTGTATTTATATATACAAAATAATTATACACAGTGCACCCACATATATTATGTAAACAAAATCTTTTATTTTGGATGCGATTAATCGTTTGACAGCCCAAATATATATATATATATATATATATATATATATATATATATATACTGTACACACACACATATATTAGGTAAACAAAAACATTAATCATTTTGACAGCATACATGTATGCATATACACAAACAATTAATGCATAGATGCATACACACTCTAAAAAAGTTGTTTCAACCCAAATTTAGGTCAAATATGGACAAACCCAACAGATATTTGACCCAAATTTGGGTTGAAACAACCCAGCATTTTTTAGAGTGTATAGCATCGACAAATAGAATTGCTTATTTTCTGGATACTCACCTCATCCGCCATTGGTTGGCCAGATAGTCCTGCCCCCAAATGCACCATTGGTTAAGCTAATTGTCTTGTCAGGTTGGTGATGCTCAAACAAAACAAAAAGAAAATGTTCACAAAACAGATTCACAGTGTCTACATTTTTGGGGCTAAACAACCTATGGATGTCTTACCATTGTCTCTGAACTAGAAAAGGAGAAAGTATTTTAATCAAAATGTTAGTTTACCTTAGAGTAATAATCAAATTAACATTTACTCGTAAACCTCCCATGCGCAGTTCTCATGCCTTTGTTGGACTCATTAGTGAGTTAGCGAAACGCCACATTCTCATCAGATTGTTTGTTTTGTGGTGACTTTCTTTTGTACCAGGACCTCCTCCACTCTGGTTGGAGAGCTTCCTTTAAGGACTGCCAATCACAGTCAGGAGAATGAGGGATCACTGACAGATAAGAGGCACAGGGTGGAAGGTGAGGGTCAGACTAGTAACAGAGGACAGAGTGACAGAAAGAGAAACCGAGAAGAAGAGAAGCAAAAAACGAAATTCCTCCAGATTTCTCCAGTCCATTTGTTATTTTTCATCACCATGTCCACAGTGGTTTTAAAGTGAGGATCTGGGGAGAGGGTTTGCTGACAGACCTCCTCTCACTGGGAGAGGGACAGACTGGTATGCATCTGCTCTGGCTCCGTGCCCCACTGAGTGTCAGCGTGCAGATGGAAGTGGTTATTTGTAATAATAAACCCTGGGAATGGGAGAGATGTGTGCCCTCACAGCCTGAGACATGCGTGACTCTGAAGCTCAAACACCACTGAGGACAACACCGCCCGATCTGAACCAAGGAACTTGCTACCACTTTTGAATAGCCTACTCTTTTTGAGGCTCTATTTCAGAATGAGGCTTTGTGCATTCTGCCAATTTTTGTAAATGTAGCCTTTTTTATTATTTTGCCTCCACTTTGTTACATTCTCAATGAATGTATTAGGATTCAGTGACTTTTTTATTGTCCAGATTATTCAAAAATCTCATTAAAGTCAAAATGTGTGCAATTCACGCATACAATGATTTGAATACATCTTTAAGAAAGAGAATAGTTTGATTACTGAAATTAATTTTAATATTTTTATGTGCATTGGCATGAAGTCAAACATTTCTAAGTGATGCAACTGTTTTGATGACTTAATGGGTTAGTTCACCCAAAAATGAAAATGATCCAATAATATACTCACCGTCAAGCCATCCGACTTTCTTCTTTCAGCCAAAAACAATCGGAGTTATATATATGTAAAAAAAAAAAAAAAATGTCTCTTTCAAGCTTTATATTGGGAGTAAATAACTGAGATTTCAAAGCCCAAAAAAGCACATCCATCTGTCATTAAAGTAATCCATACAACTCCAGGGAGTTAATAAAAGCCTTCTGATGCATTTTTGTAAGAAAAATAGCCATAATTATAACTTTAGCAACTGTAATCACTAGTTTTACGATAACATCCGTTCATGAGAGTGTCAAGTGGATGAAGGAAGAAAGTCATATACACCTAGTTTGGCTTGAGTCAATTATGGGATAACTATCATTTTTGAGTGAACTATCCCTTTAAAGCTACACTGTGTGATTTTTACCCCCATCTAGTGGTGAAAAGGTACATGACCATCCAGTGAAAATTAGTTTCTGTTCCTCTCAATTTCCGATTTGGTTTTAACTCCTACGGTGGCCAATGTAGCCCAAGATTAACATGGCTTCCAGTTCGACCTCGCCCATGAGTGATAACTCAAACGTAAACGCGAAAGGCGAAGCTTGAATTAACGGGTATGTCCCTCTTTGGCTAATGTACTTTCAAGATGGAGGGACATCATGGCGACCGACATTAGAACCCCTTAGCCGTATGTATTTTCAATGGCATATTATACACTCACCAGAATACTTTATTACTTGAACGAAGTAAATATACATTAATGAGCACATATATTTTTGAAAGAACTAAGTGTTTATGGCTAAGAATAAGCTAAAAGAGTTACACAGTGTAGCTTTAAGGAAGAAAATGCCTCATTAAAAGAATGAAATTCTTGAAAATATGAAAGCTTAATTTTTAAAATATTTTTATCAAAACAACTATTTATGATTTGAAAAACTTTTGCCCACCAAATCAAGGTAATGTATTTTGATTAATATTAAAAACATGAGAAGAAAAGATCAATGCATGATCAATAAAAATCATACATTATACATCAAATGACCTCATGACTGTGTGTTAAGGTCAGTAAGATTCTTAAAATATTAAAAATTTAACCTTTTTATGAAATTGCGAGGTTAGTTCATGTTGTAAAACGTCATGTTGTGTGACTCCCCAAATATTGGTTTGGCCTTTTTTTGTGGAGATTGACAGGAAAGGGTTGGGTTGAGAGAGGGGAACGGGATGGGACCTCAAGTCGGATTTGAACCCGGGTCGGCCGGAAGCGTATGCATCATATGTCGGAGTGCTAACCAGTAGGACATCGGCCCCAACATGAATCTAAAGTCTTAAATAATTGAACTGATATTTTGCTTGAAATAATAGGCTACTTAAAACTTTTTTTTAAAAAAGACTCAAATGATATGTTAATAATTTTTATTTGATGGTCACACCACATGACATTTTTAGGGTCGGTGAATTTGAACGTTTCTTCATAATTGCCTTAAAACCATAATACCAAAATTTATACAAAGACTGCATTTCTAAGTTCTAGGCATTTCTTATTGCCCATGCATAGATTTCTATTGTACTTTTAAACCTGTAGTTCACTTGCAGCCTTTGAATTCATGTGTCACAAATATTGTGACATAGGATAAATATTTTGTTGGTTCTG
The DNA here is from genome assembly GCF_988280905.1 of Pimephales promelas. Lineage (NCBI taxonomy): Eukaryota > Metazoa > Chordata > Actinopteri > Cypriniformes > Leuciscidae > Pimephales > Pimephales promelas. The sequence continues at coordinate 15,062,866 of NC_142780.1, read as the reverse complement.
TCAGATGACTCTGCATTGATTTTGATGCTGTACAAATTTCTGAAAGCTCAAGACTTTTCCTGCCAATCACATTGAGGTTCACTATAAGGCCTCTTTAATTAGCTGTAATTTCAGAGTCTTTAAACTGCCACTGTGATATTTTGAATAAAAAACATCGCCTGCTCCAAACAGAATTTATTACTGTACACAACCCCGAGCCCAGAGGCAATATTTTGCATGAAATGATTCAAGTATTTCTTCACTTGCCGGGAATAATTTACGTCAAGAAGCGCATGGTGGGACCGCACTCGGGGACAGGACCTGAGTGAGCTCTTTTACGAGCTGAACGTCCACAACATGTCAACCTTTTCCCTCCACAAATAAATATTGCACAAACGTCAGAAAAAAACGATATTTACGCTCAGCGCATGAAAAACACACACAAACATTCTTTTTTTCAAAGACTGCATGCTTAAACTCTCATTGCCCTCACAGTGAAAACAAGGCAGGATGGAGAAACACATGCTGTAACTTTTAGTTTTGTGTTTTTAAATAACATCACATTTCTAGGCGAAAACTCCAGCAACATGTGTTTAGCACATTGTATATAATCATACGCTACTTCCTTTGAGTGAACGCTAAATCGCATTTTAAGCGAAAAGCGACCAACCCTTTCATTTGCCTTTGTGTTGATGTCATTATCACTTTATCCCCTTTCACAGAGTTCTGGTTAATTAACTTCTGTCCTGTCTGCCTTGTGGATTGGCTACTTAAGGACTCAAAGTCTTCACACTCTTGTCAATATCTTGAGCTCAGAGCTCTGATTGGCTCTTCTTTTGTTAACGAGCTGGTCGGTGCGCTGACAGCCATGACAGCGATGTGGCATGATGTCTTTGTATGGTGAGAGAGGAGTGCGGTCCAGCCAGCTCACGCTGTCACTCCGCAGCTGCTGGCTGTCTCCGGGTGGATCGCTTCGCGCCCCATCCCCTCGAACACTGTCTGTTGACCTTCCCGGCTCGGGGCTCTGTTTCTCTCTCACAGCTGTGCGCTTTGAACCCGAAATCGGTGTGTTAGAAGCAATCAGGGCCAAGCTCTGTTTTCAGTTCTTTTACCCTTAGGCCTCACAAGCTGTTCTGTGTGATCAGGCTTTTGAGCAATGAGATTGGATATGCTGGTCAAGAATTAGAGAAACAGTCATTATACAGGCAGCTTGTGGTTTGGCTACAAACAGAAAGACTTCATGGGCTGTTCTTCTCTCCAGGCAAGCATTACTGCCTTTAAAGATGAGAAATGTCTATGTTCAGAGTTAGCTTCAAATGTCGTCCTATGAAATGTTATATACGGTTGTGTTCTTTTTGCTTGATTTATAATCATGCAGAGCTGTTAAAGGGTTTCGTGTTCTCAGCTCTATTTAATTTAAAACAAAGAACTGGTCTTATGTGGTGAATTGCTTTGACAGTCATGTAACAAGCTGAAAATGTTGATTAAGCTAGTTGGTTGGTTTTTGGAACATTATGGGAAGTTTCTAACTGGTCCAAGCTGGTCATTGGCTGGTAGATAATGGACCAGTGATAAACCAGTTGGCCTTTGCAGTAGTTCACTTTTAAAAAACACTTTTGCTGATAATTTACTCATCCCCATGTCATCCAAGATATCCATGTCTTTCTTTCTTCGGTCGAAAAGAAATTAAGGTTTTTGATGAAAACAGTCCAGGATTTTCTCCATATAATGAACTTCAATGGGAACCAAACGGTTCCAGGTCCAAATGAGAGTTTCAGTGCAGCTTCAAAGGGCTTTAAACGACACCAGATGATGAATAAGGGTCTTATCTAGCGAAACGATTTGTCATTTAAAAAATAAATTAAAAAGTTTACGTTTTATAAGCACAAATGCTCGCCTTGCTCTGTTCTGTGATGAGCGTTCGTGACTCTCCTGTTCAAACTCGTTCATCAAAATGAACAAATCTTTTTTCGAGTCATGACTCGAAGGGTCCTATAAGACTTTTATTCATCGTCTGGTGTCGTTTAAAGCCCTTTGAAGCTGCAATGAAACTCTCATTTGGACCTTGAACCGTTTGGTTCCCAATGAAGTCCATTATATGGAGAAAATCCTGGAATGTTTTAATCAAAAACCTTAATTTCTTTTTGACTGAAGACAGAAAGACGTGGACATCTTGGATGACATGGGGGTGAGTAAATTATCAGCAAAAGTTTTTTTAAAAAAGTGAACTACTCCTTTAATATGACCTAAGCTGGTTATTAGCTAGTCTAAACCAGTGGTTCTCAATCCCACTCCAGTTATTTGCTGGTCTAAGATGGTTAGTAGCTGGTCTAACTGGATATTAACTGGTTGGTTATAGCTGGTCCAAGATGGCCATTGGCTGGTCATTTGCTGGTCCAAATAAGTTATTAGCTGGCCTAAATTGGTCATTAGCTGCTCCAAGCTGGTCATTACCTGGTCTAAACCCAAGTGGTCCAAGCATTAGTTGGTCTAAACCGGTCATTAGGTTGTCCATAGTTATTAGTTGATCCAAGCTAGTCATTTGTTTGCCTAAGGTGGTTAGTAGCTGGTACAAGCTGGTCATTAACAAGTCTAAATTGATTATTAGGTGATCCAAGCTAGTCATGAGCAGTGTTGTGCAAGTTACTTCCAAACTGTAATACATTAGGTATTACTTGTTACTGTTATTTAAAAGTAATTCATTACCTTACAATATTACTGTCTCAGAATTGTAATGCGTTACATTACTCATGTATTACTTTTGAGTTACTTTCACCAAAATAACTAAGTAGAACTTAACTTTTGGGCTGTAACGATATGCAATATGAAACCGAAATCGCAATTCGCCACATCCACGAACCTACAGAATCGCGACACACCTCTTCCAACTCCAGCGTTATTCTCCTTACCGTCCATATCCAATTCTGCCTTATCTTTAAATTAGGCTATTAGTATTATTTGAAGTTAACATTATAAAATACGTAGACCTACACCACAAAACTAGTTGAGGATAAATTATTTAAAATTGGGGAAGTCCAGCATTATGGACATGACATTTGCAGTCAAAACTTGAAATAAAAAGTCTCAGAAAATACATGTATTGAAACGTATATAGGCTACTTCCTTAAAGGACTCCAGACATTAGACAAATATCAGTCTATGTTTTATTTTTAATATTAGGGAAAAGACACACATTCATGCGTGATAAAAAATAGGAGGCAAAATATATTTTTTGTAATTCTGTTAATTACACTGCGCAAATCGGATGAGGAAGGGTTGGCTCTCCAGTCTCCATAGAACTTAAAATATTCATTTTATTTTAGTTTTCGTGTTCGTTTATGAGGAAAAAACAATGTTACAGACACGACCGCTCTGAACTGGCACTAAAAGACTGCTTTAAAACTTTCACATAGTCTGTTGCCTTTAAGAAGTAAAAGCAGACATTACACTGTAATACAACTGTAATACAAGCCTCACTGAACATGTAACGAGTAAAATATTACTGAAAATTGATTAGTAATGCCTTACACTACTGCGTTACAGCAAAAAGTAATATGTTACTGTAATGTATTACTTTTGTAATGCGTTACTCCCAACACTGGTCATGAGGTGTTGTAAACTAATCATTATCTTGTCTAAGTTTGTCATTAGCTGCTGGAACAACGCATTCTCATCCTTTAACGTCATATAGAACGCTATATGCAAAAACGGCGCTGTACTACGCACATGGCACCCGTTATCGTTACTATAACACGCGCTGTGAGGGCTAAGTTTAGGTGTGGGGTAGGGTCTGCGTGTCATATTCACGCTAAAGGATTTATGACGTCTTGGGTTCGCGTGTTATATTAACGATAAAGGGTGCCATGTGCGTAGTATAGCGCCGTTTTTGCATATAATGTTCTATATGACGTTAAAGGATGAGAACGGGCTGGCTGGAACCTGGTTATGCGTTGATCTAAACTGGTCATTAGCGTCTCTAAGCTGGTTATTAACTGATCTAAACTGGTCCTTAGCTGGTTGGTCATCACCTGGTCCAGGCTGGTTATTACATTCTTCAAGATGGTCACTAGCTGGTCCAAGAAAGCCCCTTTCACACAGCAATCCCGGTAAATTACCGTCAAATTGCCACAATGACTTAACACAAATACACAAATATGCTGTTCACACAAGCAACGCCATTCTGACTTTTTACCGGGAAGAGACCATTCACACATCAGCTTCAGAAATTCCGGTAATTTCTGTGATGTCAGTCATCGGAAGTGATCTTTCAATCTGTTCAATCTGGCAAAAAAAAAATTGAGTAAAAGGCATAAGGGAATGATCAACGCGTTTTTGCTCTTAAAAACATGTGACGCACATAATAGTAACCAACTGCAGAGTCTCAAGTGCGACACATTGCCAGAACCAATTTATCGTTATTTTTGAACAAGTCCTGCTCACACATGATCTCTTACCGGTAATTTACCGAAAGGGGATGTTAACCTGGTCAATAGCTAGTACTTAGCTGCTCCAAGCTTTTCAATAGCTGGTCCAGAATTATTGGTCCAAGCTAGTCTAAGCTGTCTGACCAGCACTTTATCAAAAACTATAGCTTTTAACATGGCGTTACAGGCTTTGTTGTTGTTGTTGTTGCCTACCTACCAGCTAATGACCAGCATAGATCAGCTGGAAAACACTTTCCGCATTTCAAAACACAGTTAACACCATCTTAGTCTGGATTTCCCAGCAAGACATCAACTGTGAATACTGCAGTTGTTTAGTACGCTTTCTACGTCCAGTTTTGCTACTATGGTAATCTACCACTTTGCCTTTTAAAATAAACAATGAATAGGGAGAAATTTAAATATATTTTTTCTATAGAATGCATGTCACATCTGGTCTCTGCTGAAACTAATACAAGCGTTCACCTGGCACCCATTTGTCTCAAGCACATCCACAAAACCACAGCGCCATGTTTTTCCTCTGACAGTCCCTCCTCTGACCCACTAATTGAACGAGACAGCCGTCGGCTGCAGGCCATTCCTTCTCTCATGCGTTTTGAGAAAACTTTCCGTCCTGACGACTGCTTCCAGCAATATGGCAGGACTCCAGTCATCATATTGTCAATGGATAGTCTTACTTCTGCTCTTTCTGGAGCCTGTAAACAAACAAGCCAACAATAACAGTTCAACAGTCCATAGAACAATTCAACATCTGTGAAATCCCATCAAAGATTAAACCAATCAGGAGTAAAAAAAGAAACAAAACAACACTCGGTTTCTTTCAAACTGCATCTGATTGTTTTACTCATAAATACGTCAAGCAATCAGTGTGAATTGCAAAGTAGAGCCAAAACTGTTATACGTTCCACTTGTCAGCCTCTGCTTGAACACAGCGTCGCGAGAAACTGGCAGATATATTCTTGGCTGCACAATATTTGCAATTCAGAGAAAAGGACCTTACTCAGAGATGGAAAGGTTGCTAGGGATGAAAATTTGTCTACATGTTAAGATTGCCACTGAGTTCTCAAAGCCGCAGCCTTTGGTCTCCCCGACCAGCTGTCTGGAACTGACAAAACCAGAAATGGATTTACATTGTCCATACTCCAGACTGTCTTTGTCAATTTGGGGGCCATCAAGAGGCGATCTGGAAACTGTTAGTCAGTGAGTCCTTGCTGTAATTGCTTGCAGCTGAGAATTCGGTCCTGTGTGAGTGAAATAAGGGGGTTGGGGAGAGGGAAACCTGAGATGTAACAAGTGCAATTGATCCTTTTCTGAATTCCCTCTGTGAGGAGCCACATTTGGGCTCCACACAGCTCAGGAAACAGGCTTTCTGGAAAGGAAATGAAGCAGTCGCACAGACGGACTTCTGTTTTTGTTCAAACACGCAAATACATATCGAGCACAGAGAAGAAATCAAATTTAAGGATTTAGGATGTCTTGATCAAACGTACACAGCAAATGCCCGGCAGACTGCACTGTCTTATAAAACACTTACACAAACACACACGCGCTCAGATGGTCCTGGTTAGCGCTGAGACTTAGGGGCTCCTACACTTTGTTTCCCCTGTGTGTTCTAGTAAACAGCATGCCAGTATGTTTGATTAAGGCTGCACGCTGGAGAGTGCAGGTTTTGAGGACACAGCAGGGGTCTGGGCTCTCTCAGGGGCCTCTGTGTGTTTACTCTGATTGTTTTTAAGGTCAGAGAAAGAGAGCAGAGAAACATGTAGAGAGCTCAGGAATCCCCGCTCCTTTGCCCATGCACAGCCAGCAGAATGCATTTTGCTGAAGGAACGCTGATGGAAATATGTCTGGTATCTTGCAATGATTTTCAACCCCTAAATAAATTAATAAGCACACTTGAAAAACAAAATCCTGTTATATACAGTAAAAAAAAACTGGCAGCTGTGTTTGCTAGAAATTCACTGTAATGAATTTCAGCATCGTAATTTCACAAACTGTCAAAAATTGACAATAATAGGCTATGTCAGCCTCCTGAGATTTGCTTTGGACTTAAAAATATACTGATGATATATATACAGGTGGCCACACAATGACTAAACATTACTTAAAATGGGTCTTTATTAATAATAACTATCAATTACTAACACCGACACAAAACATCAGGGTAAAGGCCAATTTATACTTCTGCGTCGAGGCGACGCCGTCGTGAGCATTTATACTTCTGCATTCAGGTCTTGGTTGCTCTGCAGTACTGCTCCGAAACGCTAGTTGGCGTGTGTTTAGATTCCTCGCGGCTAGGTTACTACAAGCAATAGCGACTGAAAGAGAGTGGATCATGTTGGAGTTGGAGCTTATTGAGGTGGAAAAACAGTTCATTTTAGTGAAATTACTTCAACTACAAGGCAGAAACGAGAGAAGACGTCGGAGGAGATGGTACGTGCGGAAACGTAGGAGGAAATGCGATGCTACCAAGCCGACCAATCACAGATCTTATGGTCCGCGTCGTCACGAAGTGTAGTTATATTTTTGAGGAGGTGCGCGTCAGGCTACAACAAAGGGTACGCGGGATAGTACGCATCTGTGTGTATGCTACGCCGTACCTACTGCGCGCACCCTATGCTGAAGAATAAATTGGCCTTAACACATAACATAATGTAAATAATGTAACATAAAAATGCTCTAATAACAGATAACAAAAAATAATTTACTTATTTTTCCAATAAATTCATATGGTGACTCATCAATTTTACCAACATATTCTCATCCCAAGACGTCATCTAACTTACGCTTTTGACCATTCGTCAACCATCTGATGTTTTAGGGTACCCTTTAACGTCAGTTTGATGACGCTATCCTAGGGTGTCACCTAACTGACGCTTTACCCTTAGCGTCAGTTAGATGACGCGCGGGTAGGTTTAGGTCTGGGGTAGGGTTAGGATTAGAATAGCGTAACTGACGTTAAAGGGTACCCTAAAACGTCGGATGGTTGACGTATGGTCAAAAGCGTCAGTTACATGACGTCTTGGGATGAGAATGGGCGGATTTTATCAAAAACATATGTAATATAATCATATTTAACAAACATAGATGTATATTTTCTAAATATAATATAGATTTCCACTATATATTTTATGATACTGTAATTCATTTTAATCTGGTCTAATAATCTGGTCCAAGTTGGTTAGGCTACTTGTATAGATCACAGTTTAGCTCAAACATATTGTTTTTTTATATAATAATCTTTCATAATGAGTTATCTAACAGTTTTAACAGGTGTTTACTGTAGCATTGTAACATTTCCTGTTAAGATCATGAACATTTTACATTGCTTACACACAATTTCTGAAACTACGGCTCAACAAAACATGCAGTCAACATGCAAAACATCTCTTGCAGACTTGCAAAAGCAAACAATTTATTCAAAACTATTTTAACACGTAGTAACTCTACACATAAACATTCAAATAATTACACCACATACACACCAAACTACACTCTCAGAAAAAAAGGTACAAAAGCTGTCACTGGGGCTGTACCTTTTCAAAAGGTACACTTTTGTACCCAAAGGCTGCATATTGGTACCTTAGTGGTACATATTAGCACCTAAAATGTACATGTTAGTACCTAAATGTACATATTAGCACCGAAAATGGACATATTAAGATCTAAAATGGACATATTAGCTCCTGAAATGGACATATTAGCACCTAAAATGTACATATTATTACCTAAAATGTACATATTAGTACCTAAGTGTACATATTAGCACCTAAAATGTCAACGCATTCTCACCCCAAGGCGTCACCTTTGACCATGCTTCAATATTTGACGTTTTAGGCGCCCTTTAGCGTCACTTACATGACGCGATCCTACGGCGTCATCTAACTGACGCTAAAGGAATGCGTCTGTTAGAGGACGCGGTTAGGTTTAGGTGTGGGGTGGGGGTAGGGTACACGCGATCCTAGGGCGTCATCTAACTGACGCTAAAGGGCGCCTAAAGCGTCAGATATTGAAGCATGTCCAAATGCTTCCCAAGGCGTCAGTTAGGTGACGCCTTGGGAGTGAGAATGGGCTGAAAATGTATATATTAGCTTCTAAAATGGACATATTAGCACCTAAAATGTCAGCCCATTCTCACCCCCAAGGCGTCACCTAACTGACGCCTTGGGAAGCATTTGGACATGCTTCAATATCTGACGCTTTAGGCGCCCTTTAGCGTCAGTTAGATGACGCCCTAGGATCGCGTGTACCCTACCCCCACCCCATACCTAAACCTAACCGCGTCCTCTAACTGACGCTTTCCTTTAGCGTCAGTTAGATGACGCCGTAGGATCGCGTCATGTAAGTGACGCTAAAGGGAGCCTAAAACGTCAAATATTGAAGCATGGTCAAAGGTGACGCCTTGGGGTGAGAATGCGTTGAAAATGTACATATTAACACTTAAAATGTACATATTCATATTAGCACCTAAAATGGACAAAAGTTTTCATTTTTAAAAAGGTACAGCCCCAGTGACAGCTTTTGTACCTTTTTTTCTGAGAGTGTACACGGATGTGAAAAATATAAAACACTATTGTCTCTTTGCTTGTTCAGTGTACAGTGGATTGTGTACAGGTGTATGATACATTTATGTGCACAAATACACTGTATATACATGTACAATTAATGAATTTTACAGTAGAACTGAACTGAATCAACACTGTGACTTGAGCCCTATAATGACAAATTCAATACAATATACAGAAATGCAAGGGTGAAAAATATATTTGTTTCCCAAAAAAATTTGTTTTGATTTCTAAGTGATTGATTTGCAGACATGGTCTGAAGATTATCTGTATGAGAATGGTTTATGAGACACTTTTAGTGTCTAAGTAATTTAAAAAAAAAAAAACCCGTAAGTTAGAAATTAAAGTAAATAAATGATTAAATCAATTAAAAATATATAAATCCAAAAACACATACATGCATTCTAGATATAGATAAACAGAAGAGTTAGAAGAAAGAAGACAGAGAAAGAAAGAAGTGAAAAGAGGTGAAGGGAGTCCTCTTGACATTTGAATGAAGGCATCTCTCTTTTGTTAGACAGCCCTCTCTCTCCCTCCCTGTGTGTGTGTGTGTGTGTGTGTGTGTGTGTGTGTGTGTGTGTGTGTGTGTGTGTGTGTTGGAGGTCAGATGAATTGTAGGGAGGATTCGGCGACGAATGCCTCAGATGGTGCACTAATGTAAATCACGCTGCTCTATCCACACATTCTCCAGCCACCGCACCTCGCATGAATCACTCTGAATCTTCAGTGTAATCTCCCACTGCGGGCACAATCACCCCGTCCCTGCGACTGCACATCTTTCAGATCTTCCCAGTGGAGGAGGAGGAGGAGGAGGAGGAGGAGGACATGCTTTAGGTTGCCTAGATGCCGATCTTGTCCTTGTTTGTCCAGCAGTGTGAGTTATATGTTGATGTACATTTGTCAAAAAAGGAGGTGCTGGGGTGAGCCTTTAATCATAGACACATCAGTTGAGGAATGGAGGTCCTCGTCTTTTTGTCCTTTCTCCCTCCATTTCCTTGTCAGGCAAAGAGATGATGAAATACAAGTGAAATGCTTTCAGTTCAAAGTAATGTTTGGGTGAAGCCTCAGTTCATGGTGAAAAAGACAGTGCATATGGGATTTGGAATGGTACACTTGCAGAGGAAGAAGACCTCCAAACCATTCTTTTTGGTTACAGTAATGTTATTTCAGAGCTTTATTGAACAAATACAGAGCAGAGTGAATGCATACTCCTTTGTCTAATTTTTCCGGTGAAAATGTCTGAAAATCATGTAAGGCATTAAGACCTTTTTTCAGAGAATACATATTCTTTAATATGTGTAATAACTGTGTAATAATATTTAATAAGTGTATAATACAGTATGTATATCATCAGCTCTCTAAAAAATGCTGGTTTGTTTTAACCCAAATTTCAGTCAAATATGGACAAACCCAAATGTTGGGTTAAAAATAGAATGTAAAAATTTACAGTTGAAAGTGAAAGTTGAAGTTGGGTTTTTAACCCAACATTTGGGTTTGTCCATATTTAAAGCTACTGTGTAACTCTTTTAGTTTATTAGCTAAAACACTTAGTTCTTTCAAAAATATGTTCATTAATGTATATTTACTTCGTTCAAGTCATAAAGTATTCTCGTGAGTGTATAATATGCCATTGAAAATACATACGGGTAAGGGGTTCTAATGTCGGTCGCCATGATGTCCCTCCATCTTGAAAGTACATTAGCCAAAGACGGACATACCCGTTAATTCAAGCTTCGCCTTTCACGTTTACGCTTGAGTTAACAATCATGGACGAGGTCGAACTGGAAGCCATGTTAATCTTGGACTACATTGACCACCGTAGGAGTTAAAACGAAATCGGAATTGAGAGGAACAGAAACTAATATTCAATGGATGGTCATGTACCTTTTCACCACTAGATGGGGGTAAAAATCACACAGTGTAGCTTTAAAGGGATAGTTCACTCAAAAATGAAAGTTATCCCATAATTGACTCACCCTCAAGCCAAACTAGGTGTATATGACTTTCTTCTTTCAGCCACTTGACTCTCTCATGAACGAATGTTACCGTAAAACTAGTGATTACAGTTGATAAAGTTGTAATTATGGCTATTTTTCTTACAAAAATGCATCAGAAGGCTTTTATTAACTCACTGGATGGTCATATACCTTTTCAATATCAATATCAATGCGTGATATATTGTCTATAAGTCTTAATATCGTAAATAGAAAGATTTAATAATGTAATCATGTTTTTAGATGTTTAGATTTTTGGATATTTTTACTGAAAAAGTAATAAAACAAAAAAAGGAAAATTTCGGAACAAGTTGTGCTCAATCAATTGCAGAATGTTTATAACAACAAGATACAATTTCATCAAGGATTGTTCAGGCACTTACAATAGAAGGATTTTAACAGAAAATGTGAAGCTTCTAATTAGACAATAATACTTAAATTATTACTTGTGTGTAGTATTTAAGTTGTAAAGCTATTTAAATCATAATTTTTACAGTCATTTTAGGGTTTAAGGTGTTACGTTGTAATGTTGCATTGCAACAAAAATCTAAAAATTGACACATAAAAGGTTAATAAGCAATAGTTTAACACTAAACTCATGTTAACATGCATGTTTTGTGACTATACTTTTGAAACAATGAGCATTGTAACATTCATTTCCTCATTTAGTGCCTCGCTGTAACCCAGATTTTAGCTTTTTTTAAAGTAGAGACAATTGGAAATTAATTTTTGTGGTAATCAACATTAAAATGCATGCCAATGGAGCTTAACATGAACTGCCCAGAATATTCCTTTAATTAGACTTGCAGTGTCAAACAAATCTTTTCATGCAGATGGTCTTCTAATGTTCCTCATTCCGAGTTATTTGGCAACACTAGTGCATTGCATGGCTGGCTTTTCATGCACGCTTATAGTCTGATTTTTCTTCACTGAGCGTTGTTGTTTGATCCGGCACATGAACTACTAAAACATTTTGTCTCTTCTCTGTCCAAATGTTAACACAGGGACAGCCATATGTTAGACCCAGATAAATCAGCCTTATTGAGTGGCCAGTCTCACAAACCAATACAGATTAGAGCATTAGAGAACTAATGAGGCTGCTGGGAGCCGAGGGCCGCTTCATGTTACCTTGAACTGCGACTCCGTGTGAAACACAAAACAGACATGCTTTTGCGTTGAAAACAGTACGGCAGCTGCTGGCGGAAATCAAACGCAACAGCTCGCTCTTTTGTGGTGAGTTCACTCTAATCCAAATGGTGCTTTTTTACCTCCACTGAAAGCATTACTGGGGACAACGCAGGAATAAAGCTGGACGCTGACTTGTATACGTGTGTTATTCAAAGCTTATGTTTCATTCAAGGTCCATTTTTCATTATAGCTTCCACAGTGGTAAATCTATCGGTCTTTGTCAATTTTCTCTCTTCACAAATCAGTTATTATGCATGTGGTGTATATGGCGCTCAGCTTATGTTTGTCTGTGAAGTATAGATCAATAAGTAAATGCATTAGGGTCATTAAGTGCCTTTTGTCTTCTGACCTTGTTAAAATATTCATATACAGCAGAAAGATTGTCTTTCACAGATGACAGGAAACAGACCATCACCGGGTCTATATCTGGCCAATCGCTGTCCATATAGCTTGAGCTTTTATACGGCCCACTGGACATCTGCAGACTGTGAGACTCCTTGGCTTTTATGGCCTTTACTTTCTCTTTGTGTTTTTCCTCCAAATTTATTCCTATGATAAGCTAGACTTTACAGCCAAATCAAGTCTCATAGTGCTTTGTACACTACAGATTGTTTCAAAGCAGTTTTACATTAATAAACAGGAAAATAAAAGTGGTAATGGTGTAAAATTAACACATTTCAATGTTGTATAATACATAATCTGTAAAGCAGCTCAATAGAAGTTAATAGTGTCATTATTCAACTCAATTTAGTTCAATGTTGTTTCAGTTAAAGAAGTAGTTCACTTCAATGGGAACCAAACGGTTCAAGGTCCAAATGAGAGTTTCAGTGCAGCTTCAAAGGGCTTTAAACAACACCAGACGATGAATAAGGGTCTTATCTAGCGAAATGATCTGTCATTTAAAAAATAAATAAAAAGTTTAAGTTTTATAAGCACAAATGCTCGCCTTGCTCTGTTCTATGTGTGTTCGTGACTCTCAAACTCGTTCATTAAAATGAACAAATCTTTTTTCGAGTCATGACTCGAAGGGTCCTTGATAAGACCCTTATTCATCGCCTGGTGTCGTTTAAAGCCCTTCAAAGCTGCACTGAAACTCTCATTTGGGCCTTGAACCGTTTAGTTCCCAATGATGTCCATTATATGGAGAAAATCCTGGAATGTTTTCATCAAAAATTTCTTTTCGACTGAAGAAAGAAAAACATGGACATCTTGGATGACATGGAGGTAAGTAAATTATCAGCAAAAGTTTTTTTTTTTTTTTTTTAAGTGAGCTACTCCTTTAACTGTCAATTGAACTGTGCACAGTTCATCAGATCAATGTTGATTCACTCAGTTCAATATGTAAGTGCTTGATTCTTGACTTTTGCACAACCGAGTGTTATACAGACAATGTGATGGCGGTCTGACTGCTAATGCAGTGTCTTTTCATTACTTACCACTCATACATCAACTTAACCAGATTACCCAATCTGAATTTAAATATTTTGAGTATGGCTAATCAAAGAATTGTTCATTTATGGCAAGTTTTAGAGAGATGCTATAGAAGGATATATATCTCAATCCACTTTTGTTCAGCCGTCTGGTTTTAAGCAGTGAATGTATCTGCCTGAGAGAGGTTACCATTTGAATGGCAGAGGTCTTACACTTGTAGAGTTAACGCCTCGCTTGTTACTTTCTGAGGTAAAATACCCACCCGTCTATCACTCTGACAGCTCTGACAGCCATTCAGGGAACCCTGAGGTGCCCCAGTGCGCAATCAAAGGGCTTTTATTGAAAGAATCCAAAACTAGCCTGTCAGGACAGAGAGGCGGGGTCAGCTGTCATGGTGACATGGCCCTGCAGCGGTAAATTATCCTGAAAGAGAGAACTCTAAGATCCTGTGAGGAGAAACTCGGTGCAACTTGCACTGCACTTATCTGTAACAAATGCCAAAAAAAGAAAAGCGTTGCTCTGTTTGAAAGGGGGTTTCTGTCTGCCCTCCATCCTTCTTCATCTTATTCCTACTCTTCCTCTGAACAGAACATAAATCAGTAGTTATGTTCTCAATTTTTCATTTTTACCACTGGAGGACACTACTGTACAGCAAATGAAAATTATTTTTTTATTACTTTTGCATGCTTGTTAAGAGATTATTAATGTTGTAAATTATACATTTATAAAGCCTATTTTTGGTTACTGCAGATAAAAAAATCTTTTAGGCATATATATATATACATAATATATATACATATAGCAACTGCAAGATTTTTATAGCAGCCAAAGCAATTGTAACAGGGGCTGGGTGGTGGAATCAATTGTTCTGTCATTTATATGCCAAGTTGCCAAAGTTGCCTTGTCATTTATAAGAACTGATAAAACATTGAAAAAAAAAACTGCTGGAATCATATTTAAAGGCTGTGACTTCAGCGAAATCTGTGAACGTGAACATTCAGAAAGATATAGTGCTTGCATTTCCTCTTTCAAAGAGTTTTTCTTCTTTAATTTAAGAGAAAAGCATACCCTAGAGTTCTAGTGAATCTGTGTGATGTCGTTCATTACTGGTGTAAAAAACGACTTATACTTGCAGTTTCGTCGGCAACATAATACGAGTTCTGATGAGGCTTGCTTGGAATCATACAGATGGAAATAATAATACAATTTCCATCAAAATGAGGGCAGTGCTCTAATTTTCCAGGTGCTTTAGGATCAGGGCTTGGAACTGAATTGTGTTTATATTTTCAATACAAAGCTAATGTGTGAAGTGCTTCTTTCATCTGGTATATCATTTCATACCCCTCTATTGAAAATGGTTCAGGTGTCATCACTCATCATCCATGAGAAGATGACAGCTCAGTGTGTGTAAGCCTCATACACTCATGTTAAGTGTTGAGAATTGGTGAAATAAATCTCCCTGTAAAGTCATCCATAACATACTTCTAGTGATATAGGTTCAAATAAAACAAAAGCAATAAAACATCAGTGTTCAGTAAAGAGTGTGTTGTTTGTGTGAAATGTCAAGAAACTTTCCACACAATGCAGATCGTTCTGTCAACAACCTTTCAAAAATCCAAGGCTATTTATTATAAGTTAACTCAATATTTATCTGTTTCACATTAAAGTAACGATTACTTACATGTCTCAATTCTTGTGTAAATGACAGGTGGATTAAAACACTATATTGCCATCTGTGGTTGGAATATTAAATTACATGTTAATTGCAGAGTTTGTTGTTGGTTACTTCCGAAAGCTTAAAGGGTTAGTTAGTTCACTCAAAAATGCTGTACCAACCCCGTAAGACCTTCGTTCATCTTCGGAACACAAATGAAGATATTTTTGATTAAATTTGAGAGCTCGATCACTACCACACAGGGTGCCTGAGGGATCGAAACTTGACGGCCCAGAAACTCAATGAAGAAAATGTTTAAATATTCCATGTGACTACAGTGGCTCAACTATAAGTTTATCAAGCGACGAGAATACTTTTTGTGCGAAAAAACAACAAAAATAACGACTTTATTCGACTATTCCTTTTCTTCCTTGTAGGCTAGGCCTGAGATGAGAGTTCAAGACAGAGATTTCCACAACGCATGCGCGAGAACTCAACTAGATCGGAGTAGAAGAAGATCGCAGTTCTCACGCATATGTGTCGTGGAAATCTCTTGAACTCTCGTCTCAGGCCTACAAGCAGAGCCGGCCCGAGGCATAAGCGAACTAAGCGGCCACTTAGAGCCACCAGTGGGCCCCTTAATCTGGGTTATTTTTTATTTTTATTTTTTTTAGATTACTTAAACAAGTGACATAGATCAATGAATGAATAGCCGCGTTTCCACTGCCGGGCCAGGGCCGGGCCGTGCTAGTGCGTGCTAGGGCCAGTCGCGTTTCCACTGTCACTTCCGGGGCTTGATCGGGGCTTACTCAGGGCAAAGAACGTATATTGACAAGAAAGTGAAAGCCAATAGAACGTTCCATTTCAACACCAGCGCCCAGCAGCAGCCCTACGCTTCCGCCATTCCGGGGTGAAAGTGACTCGGCAGTCATATAATATACATTTAGTCCAGTGCAGAGATCATTTTTAGGTTGAAATAATTAGGCTAGGTAATTATTTAACTCACAACAGTTAACTTTATAGCAGTTAAAAAAGAAGTTGCTACTTAACCAGGCTTTTGCCCCCACATAACTTGAGACAGGGAAGTTTGAGGATTTAATTCATTACACTGTAAAAAAAATCCGTAAAACTACGGTACAATGTAGCATAGGCTATAAATTAGAAGGATTTTTTCCGTTTTTGTCTTTTACAGATCATTTACCCGTATTTTGAATTATGCGTTGCATTGTGGGAACAATAACCTGTCGGCGCGAAATGTTTTAGCCACAACCGCCATTACACACGCAGATGACCGCGGCCAAAATTGCTCATTAAAGTCGGATTTCGAGTGTGTGGAAGCCATTCTGACACGTCTGTGGTAAAATACGACATTTATGTTCAAATAAGCTGTTAACGTAACGTCATTTATTTGCCATCTGGCATGTTGGGCAAAATTAATGTCGGATCGGAGCTGTCGCGTTTATCATTTTATGCATATCGTCACACATTAAACGATTTAGTATACACTCGTGGAGGTTCCCTGATATGTGTTATTCTAGTGTGTCCTCGTTTTACTTTGGTTTATTTACTTTTATTTGTCGGCGATGCGG
Organism: Pimephales promelas; assembly: GCF_988280905.1. Classification (NCBI taxonomy): domain Eukaryota; kingdom Metazoa; phylum Chordata; class Actinopteri; order Cypriniformes; family Leuciscidae; genus Pimephales; species Pimephales promelas. The sequence continues at coordinate 15,046,024 of NC_142780.1, read as the reverse complement.
TTTATTTCTTGACGAGCGAATCCGTTAACCAGTTGTGATAAAATGCAGTAACGTTAACGTTCACGTTGCTAACGTTGCTGTTTTTGGAGCAATGGGCTATAGACCATTTCACAAGATGTAAACAAGACTGGTCCTGAAGCACTTCCTGTTTCAGTTTGTAACTGTTTTCTTTATTTCACATGTAAAGAAAACATATTAAAGATGTTTGTTTAACTTTTTGATTCAGTTTTAAGTGTTCTGTTAGTTGTATTTTATCTCAGCTTTTATGTAGTGTTAAAAAACTGAAACAGGAAGTGCTTCTGGACCAGTGTTGTTTACATCTTGTGAAATGGTCTATATGCACGCATAAGTTCCGCATTTGACGTAAGGATGCTCGTCCATTTCCGGTTGTGGAGATTAAAGCGGAGGAAAACCGGAGAAAACGGGATTATGGCAGAGTCTTCAATATTTACTGTCCTCCCGTCTTTGAAACGAAACGTACATACGTTTAGATGTAATTTTATATATAGTTATGTTTATTTAATATAATTTTAAAAAGAAGCATAAACACAACGAGGGGTGTCTGTTTTATCTGTTTTTGTGACTAACGTTTCATTAGTATAACCATGGAGTATAAAATTCAATATTAATTCTCGGTATTGCATTGGACTCTATGATCGGCGGAAGTTATCGAGCATCCTTAATCCTTCACCGGAAATAACGCCGTGCATAGAGCCCATTGAATGCCTTTTTTAAACAAAAGCTAGCAGAGGAATCGTCAAGAAAAGTAAAGGCCGTCAAGACTTGCTTGATGTAAAAGGCATGAAGATACAACGTGAAGATATTGTGTGTGAAGATGCAGTAAGATTTGGATCAAGGAAAACACCACCATCCTTTCTGCCAGATGAGGTAAGTTAACGTTATGTTTACGTTAAACTTGTTTTTGTTTTAGATGACACGACTTTTAAAACTAAAATATTGACCATGAAATATTAATTTACATTTAACATGACTGCTATTATCTACTCTTCTGCCTGTAACGTTAGTCATTCTTTACCAGATCCCTCCTCAGTTTGTTTCATAGTGTTTCTGTTGTTTTTATCTATTGACAGGAATTTGCTGCTGTAGTTTGTATCCCAAGCACCACCTGCATGCTGTTTAGGGGTTAGTATTTTGTTTTATTAGCATTTTTTTTAATTATTAATAACTATGAGTGTTCAATACTGCCAACAGACATTTAAATTTACATAAAATCTGAGGAAGAATGTTGATAAATAAAAATGTGGTTGCTGAATACCCCCTTCAAAGATGTGTGCTTACATGGTCAGTAGAAATGCAAAGTGTATAGGGAAGATTTAAACAATTATTTTTAAAGGGATAGTTCACTTAAAAATGAAAATTCTGTCATCATTTACTCACCCTTAAGTTGTTTCAAAGTTCAAACCTGTATGAATTTTTCTTCTGCTGAACACAAAGATATTTTAAAGAATGTTGGTACCAAACCATTAACGGGATCCATTGACTTCCATAGTATTTTTTTTCCTACTATTGAAGTCAATGGCTCCAGTTAGTATTTGTTTGGTTACCGACATTCTTCAAAATATCTTTGTGTTCAGCAAAAGAAATATTCATACAGGTTTGAAACAACTTGAGGGTGAGTAAATGATGACAGAATTTTCATTTTAAAGTGAAATACCCCTTTAAAGCGGCTTTCTGAAGTGATCGTGTAATGTAATATCTTTATTAATGTAATATCATTTTGTAATACATTTTTTCGTTTTTTGTTTAAGATCGGGTGGTGGACATTCAGGATTGCTGTCATTCAAGAAGTTATTACTTACCACATCTCTACCCCATTGAGGCAGTGAGCTACAAAATACCTGAAGAAAAAGGCACTTATCCTGGAGTTCATATAAAGGTAAGCAACACATGTTAATTAATTTAATTAAATGATTTATAGATTATGTTATTATGTTTCTGTTTATTTAGTTGAACATAATTAAACATATTATAATGTATAGTTGAGCAGACAAGCTAATGCCAAGTTCACACTACAGGATTTTAAGCCCGATTTATGCCCGATTTGCAAATCGTTGAGAACATTCTGGGAACAAAAAGAAAACTACCCGCTGAAAATGTTATAAGAACGTCAGGGAATAATGTTCTAACAATGTTAGCACTAAACATATTTAGAATGTTTTTAGAAAATGTTATTGGAACTTTTAAGAGAACATTCTGGGAACAAAAAGAAAACTACTCGCTGAAAATGTTATAAGAACGTCAGGGAATAATGTTCTAACAATGTAGCCAGCAGTGTGTATTATCAAAGGTTTATAATTCCTATACCCTCTTCTGAAGTCTTATGCAACATTGCGCTAATAACCTATCATAAAGAAAGAGAGACAGACAGATAGAGGAGTAGTCTCCAGTCCCTATAATTCCATCTCTGTCTGGATCTTTGTTTAAGCCTGTTTTTAAATGCACAGAAGAGCCGATTAAGAACTAGAGTTGCGTAACTTCTCTCACATGAATTTTTCAGCAAGTCAAAGCAATGAGATCTCTTTGATTGTGGTAGGCGTGCAGACCCAGGGTTCCCGCGGGTCCTTAAAAAGTCTTAAAAAGTCTTAAATTAGATATTTAAAATTTAAGGCCATTAAAAGTCTTATAAAGTCTTATTTTTAGGTATGAAAGGTCTTAAATTTTAGATGACACTTCGACTTAGTCATATCTTAATGTTTTCCAAATTAAAACCATCTCATTTGCGTACGTATTAATTTTTATCTATCTTTGTGGATTTGCTCGTTCACGTGACAATTCGCGTCACATTCGCGGTAGAATAACGTCCGTCTCCTGCACGCGAGACAGGAGAGGAGGAGAGAAGAAAGTTGGCAAATGTCAGTTAAGTCCTGAGTTAATTCTTTATGTGCGTAGAGGTGTGCGATGTGTATCGTCTGTTATGATATTCTATTGTTTTAACGATGGACGAGGCACTGTGTGAGTGTGAGCTGACATCGCATTTGTCTCTCGTTTTTTCACTGCGTGATGTGTGCAGTTAGGCATAAGTTAGACATGTATTTATGGTTATAGGTATGTCCCCAAATTAGTTTTTGCCTTATATTTATATCATGTTATTATATTAGAATATCACATCAGTAAGAGTGCCGTTTTCCCATGCACAAGTGTGATATTAATGTTATACAATAGTTAAATTAAAAATAAATTGACATTGTGAGTTCGTTTTTAGACATAACATTATCAATATTGTTTGTTTTCCCTTTATTTCGCCGACTAGAATTTCAAAATGAAACCGTAGCAGAGTCTCAATGCAACAGACAGCGATTATTTCTTAAAGGAAATCCGCGTTTTGAACGAGTTATTTTAACGATTCAATCACTTGCTTCTTTCCCGTTTGAACAAATCGGTTGAATGAATGACTCCCTCATCTCGCTTATTAAGACAGCGATTTGCCGCCGCCTACTGACGGTTTTAGTTTCATATTAAAAGTAAAACGTTAAAATTAGAAATCATTTCACATTTAAATATTGAATATTGATTTAAAAAAAAACCTTATAGCTTGATTTTGCAATTGTAAATGGAGTGTATATATTAATGCCACTTCTAATGCTGCTTCTGCGTCACCTCTGCACTGCAAAGATGGATTTTTTGATTGAATGATTTAATTTGACTGCTAACAGTGGTACTGTATAATTATTGTGTAATTAAATATTATTGTATAATTACTGTATATACGTGATGCACGTGATGCATTACTCTAAATAAGTTTAGAAAAAAAATCTCCATAAATAGGTGAAAATGCCCCTGGAAATCAATTTAAGGTGGCAAATATTGCACATTAATTAATAATTTCTGTCACTGCTGTGAACTGACCACTGCATAGAATATGAAAAATATAAATATCTCTGTGAGTCTGCTGTCAACAACAGGCCTAAACCAGCCATGGCACCAGCACAAAAACACAATCAGTAAAATATCAACTAATTATTGTAATTAGTTGATATTTTACTGATTGTGTTTTTGTTTTGTGTTTATCAACAAAACGTTGAAAATATCGAGATATATTTTTGTCAGTATCGCACACCCCTAATGTATGGCATTAATTTTGATTTCTTCAGGTCTTAAAAAGGTCTTAAAAAGCCTTAAATTTTACTTTAAAAAGTGTGCAGGAACCCTGAGACCGAAGAGGACAGAGAACGGCAAGGGGAGATAGGCACGCGCACACTTTTCCCCACCCGTAATTGATTTGTGGACTGGAGCATCTTCATAAAAACATCTACAGTAGTTTTGGGATTATATTATATTGTTAACTCAAAGGCCAATGAGCCGTGGGGCCTGGCGTGAGTAGCAGGGAGTTTTCGTCCTTAAGGGAAAAGCATATGAGCAACATACTTATATAAGCCTGAAGAATCTGACTGTATTGTTTCAGTATAAATAATCATTGAACTCAAACCTGACACTGGCAGCTTGGGCCAATTAATATAGAGTTCTCTGTCAGGAAGGTTAAGAGCAGACAGGGTTGGACGCACTCCACTGTCAGCACTCAAGCTGCAGAAAACACTAGCTGAACTTTATTGGGAATTCTAGAGTGCGCTTTTTGACTTTCATGTGTGCGGTTATAAATCTCAGCTTATGCTGTGAAAATAGAGCTTTTATTTATTAGATGCTCTGTATTTTTTTCAAAACAAAAGGATTTGAAGATGCACATGAAATGACTTTTAGAGGCTTATGAGCTCAGAGAGGCATTGCTTTACATTGTCTTATTGCATTCACTTAAAGGAGAACTCCAGCGCAAAATGAACCTTTGGTCTAATAAAACCTGGGTACCTAGTCAACCGTTCTCTGAGATTTGTTTTCATGATAATCGAATGTAAAGAGTTTAATCCAACCCGATCTCACGACCAAGTTGTACGAATTTGACGAATGATTAAAAAGTGGCTAAATCGTAACAATTCATACGACCTCACTCGTATGAATTAGTACGATTTTGCTAAATCGTACATATTTTACGAATTGGCCAACTCGTATGAATTCATACGAATGACCTACCCCTTACCCCGCCCCTAAACCTAACCATCAAGTGAGACAAATCGTAAAAATTTGTACGAGTGAGGTCGTACGAATTAGACACTTTTTAATCATTCGTTGAATTCGTACGAATTGGTCGTGAGATAGTGTTGTTTAATCTCTAAAAACTGTTTAGCGTATAACGCCAGTAATGGGGACATTTACTTAGTAAAAAGAAATCGCTAGTTTACCACTAACAAGGCTCAAAATAGCCCATTACATGCAAAACGAAGCATTGAGCAACTCTGTAAGCAACTTTGTAAGTGTACAGACTGTTTAATAAGAAGATATTTTATAAAGACAGCCATCTTGGGAAAACAGTCACGACAAGTCGAACCATGAACAACTTGCCAAGTGAGCTGAACTGTATGAACGGTGTTCGTGGTTCGACTTATCGAGACTGTTTTCCAAGATGGCTCCTGTCTGTATACGCGAAGTGAACTTTGTCTTTTTAACGTATCTTCTTATTAAACGGTCTGTACACTTACAACGTTCTCAATGCTTCGTTTTGCATGTATAGACCCTCATTATGTTACTGTGTTAGTGTGAGGCTATTTTGAGCCTTGTTAGTGGTATAAACTAGCGATTTCTTTTTACTTAGTAAATGCCCCCATGTACTAGCGTTATATGCTTAACAGTTTTTAGAGATAAAACTCTTTACATTCAGAGAACGGTTGACTAGCTACCAATGTTTTATTAGACCAAAGGTTCATTTTGCGCCAGAGTTCTCCTTTAAGGCAAAATGTTGAACTAAAAACAGTTGGAATTTGGGAATAACAATGTAAGCCTCTAGAAAGTTATTATATCACTTTGGACCTTTCAATAGGCTCTTGGACTTTAAATACAACAAAGGATGACAAACAATTAAATGTGACAACATATTTGTATACATTACACTCTTTTAAACAAACTCTGAGCCTCGTGTTCATCTTAATTGTTAAAAGAGCAAAACATTGAACCACAGGATTGAACTATTTATAGGCTATATTTAGTATACATTCAGTAACTGCTGTGAATAGACTCATGACCCTCATCCATTATACTGTTACTTGAAGAATATTAAAAACACAAGCAGACTGCATATGCTTTTGATTATCATCCAGACTTATTTTTGCAAACTATACCTTCCAATTAATTTTTCCACTGTAATGTATAGCAACAAGATGAATAATTCATATATAATAAGATTCTTTATTGTGTGTTTTAGCAAAGCTCAAAGTAATTATGACATAAATCTAGACACAGAAATGAACTATTTATATGCAAAATTAACTTGTCATTGTCAAGTTTCCGGCGCAAATATGCATACATTAATTTTAATAGCCTATTTATTTCATACTGCCTCTAGTTTAGCAGGTTTCAGTTCTTTATATTGATTCAGTATCATAAAATAAATTGGAGCTTTTCTATATTTCTGCTGAATGTAATTGTTATTCCAGCATTGTTATTATAATATAAATACACTCATCATAACATTATAATTTTCATCTCCCTCAGCCTATTGGTTGTTTTCTGTGATGAAGGCGTTTGCAATTACTCAAGGAGATATTGCTTTCTCATGAGTTTAACAAAGCAGTTTAGCTTTTTAAAGAGTACATTGCCATACTGTTTGTTATGTTATATTCAAGTGGCCCATAATATATCTTATATTTTTTGCCTGTAATATAATATTATCATATTAGCAGAATAATGTAAATGAACATAAAGAAGAGGCATTTTATGTGTGAAATTAGATTTCGTGGAATATACAGTGTCTTAAAATGGTATTGAAAACCAATTAAAAAAAATCTTATTTTTTTAATTATAATATAAACAACATACTTACATATAAATACTGATTTGTTAGATAATATTTTAATTAAAATAAATAAATGAAATATTCTGTCAGCATTATAAGATTGAACTATAATTGTGTATTAACCATATAGCATTTTAAGAATAAAACCACAGTTTTAAGGGATCTCTCAGTCAGGCCTGAAGGAAAGCTGTAAGTAAAAGAAAAGACAGCTAAAACAATTTAATGAATGAGAGCAAAATCAAAACATTTGGATATGTGTCTCAACAATGCCATTATTCCCAAAGAACCAGTATAAGCAAGTGTGGAAATTGCCAAAAACATAATAACAAATAATGCCATTTGAAATTTTCTTCTTTAATGATGATTTTTATCAAACTTGTATATTTAAGTTCAGTAATTTCACTTAAATAACAATTAATAGGTAATTATCATTTCCATTTAAGTGAAATCAATGAACTTAAATATACAAGCTTGATAAAAATGATCATTCTAGAAGAAAATTTCAAATGGCACTTAGAGGCTTTTGCATCTGAACTCTTCATATAGTCATGTCCCACACCAAAATAAAGTCTAAAATCGGACCCGGACAGTGCGTAAATCTGGAACATTGCTTTATTGTTGCAATCAATGTCTGTGTAAGCTATTAAAATGTGAAATTAAAAAAAAAAATCATTCAATAACAGAAATATGTTTAAAACTTATTTAAGTTTAAGCTTTGGTTCTTTTGTATATAGCTAAAACACGATGGAAATTTTAGTTAGTCAATGCAAGAACTGGTTCTGAAAATGTTAGTAAGGCAGAGATTGTGTGCTGAAACACACAGAAGTGAAGTTCTTCTGCTTCATTCCTGTTTTCTCCAGGTTTTAAAGCCTCAGGAAGGCAGCTGAATCCCCATTGAATAATAGATCACAGAGAGCAGAGCTGGATGCAGCCGGCCACGCTGCTTTTGTATCAGTCGGCTTGTCCGGCACAAAGCCTCTCTCTCTCTCTCTCTCTCTCTCTCTCTCTCTCTCTGCGGCCACAACTTCAAACGCTCGCTTTCATCAGTCCTCACACTTTCACCCAGGCCAAATATTTATGCATATTCTGTTTTCCATAAGCGATATGCTTGCTGTTTGCGTTCTTGGCTTGTTAAAAGCAGCATATCTGTTATGCAAAACTCACATGCATGAAAGGTCATACTGGGAATTGAGTTTGGAGATTTGCACATAGTTATGTTTCTGAATTATAACATGACTTATGAGACATTTACACGGATTTCATGCAGCCAATCACGGATCACCACACCCGCTTGCATCACAGTGTTCTTTATTTACAAAACAGCCTGAGGAAAATGACCAGCTATCAGTCTGGCAAGAAAAGACCCATGTGCACCTCTTACAAACCGGACAGGCATTTGACGGATATATGATCCATTGAAATACAGTATGAGAATTTCTCTAAAAGAGTCACGCTGAGGCACCAAGTATGATATGAACATTGGATGTTATAGCTTAATCAAATATAAAAGCTATTTCCGGCCTTCTTTTTAACGGTATGAATATAAATTCTCTTTTGAAATGTCGAATCATAATAAATGCAAAAATAGTTACATTTTAATAAGGCAGACAAGCTGAACTGAATGAGCATAATCTGACTGTGCACACACCGATAAACATCAGTAGCAAGACTGCAACACAACCCGAGAGTTTAACTCCCATTTAAAGCAGAAAGTTGCTTTTGTCAAATCTATACAACATGCATTTCATGGCATTCAGAGTGCATTAGAAAAAAAATCAATACATTTCACATACTAAATTTCAACATGTAACAAAAGTAAACTTAAACTCCCATGCCAGCAACAACAGATGTCTGTTTTGCATGCAACAAATTTAGGTTTTTAGTATGTGACAATTGACTTTGGTTTGGAATCAACCATCAAGGATGTATCCCTGATGGGCTTAAGACAGTTTATTCACATTCAATCTTGTGTTTGCCATGTGAACAGTTGGAATGCAATCATGTGCCAAACAATGTTCATACATACAGAATATACTGTATTTTTTGCAGTGAAAGTTTTAGTAATGTAGCTATAATTTTTTAGGATTGACAGGTACATGAGGGTATAAGGATGCATACTCAAACATTAAACAATTTGTAAAGTTGTTCAATATAAAATTTTAACACAATCAGCAGTTGCAACAGTGGTTCCATGCAAGTCAAGAGACAACAGCAACAAAAATCACAGTGATATTAATTTATACATTCATCATTCTCAGTTTCTGCATCTCAAGCTTAGGAATCCTAGTAGCAACTTTTGCTTTGTAAAACCAGACTCATAACTTGCAATATAGCAGCACAGACTTGTTGGACAACATCTGAGCATTTAAATTCTGACATTCAGATTTTTTTGTGCACCTGAATTTTAAGTTTTGTCAAATATGCCATTATACATTTTTTTCCAAGACAAAATCTAAAAAATATGGGTTCTTAATAAACATTTTCTTTTTAAAACCATGTAGTCATTAAATTGTGCTGGGGTCCACACACAAATGAAAATTCTGTCAGTATTTGCTCTCCCTCATGTTGTCCCAACCTGGTCTTTCAATCCTCTGCGGAACACAAAAGAAGCATTTTGAAGCAAAAGAAACAGTTTTGATTATATATTTTTTTTATCAATACAATTGAAGTCGAAACTGGTTACCAACACTCTTCAAAAAATCTTCTTTTATGTTCCACAGAAGAAAGTCATACAAGTTTGGAACAACATGAAGGGTGACTAAATGATGACAGAATTATTATTATTATTATTTTTTGGATGGACTATCCCTTTAATTTCAATAAAAATGCTGTCAGTCTCAAAGCAACCCATTTAAAAAATGAAGAAAAAAATTTTGGTTAACTTAGTGTAAACAGTAAAGCTGTAAAAGTACTCAGTGGGCCGTCCTTTAATTTCCGCATCACGCCTCTTATTTGCAATTGGCTACTGGGGGATGATTTGGCTCCACACAGTGGGTGGAGTCTTCGCTCTGATTGGTTGCTTCACTCTGACTTGACTCCGGCCCGTGGGCGGAGTCTTCACTCTGAGAGGATTGTGTCTCTCCTGCCTTCAGACTTGAGAGACACTCAGAGGCTCTCCGTGTTTGCTGATAGGACAGACAAAGCTCCTCCCACTTTTTTCGGTTGGCATCAATTCCATCTGCCATCGGTTGAAGCTTCCTATTCAACTTCACAAGAGCCTGTAAAATACATTATCATCAGTCTATAAAAGTTAATTAGCTATGATAATTCAATTTGATTTATTTACTTAACTGTTACCTCATATAATGGCTTACAAATTCCATCAATCCATTCCACCTGAAGCACAGGAAGCTCATCTTTACGATTACGGTCAAAAATGGCCTGAAAACAAAATAAAAATGTAAGCAATCGTTTGAAAAATCAGCCAATTTTAGAGATATGTGTTGGTGAGAGAATATACGTACAGCTGGTGTCAGCTTCAGCTCTGATCTCTCCCTGTCACCTTGTTCAAAGAATTCACTGGTCACTAGTTCAGCAACCTGGAATTAGAAACACATAGACATGACATTATTTTAATGTGCACTACTATGGTATTATCCCAACATACCCTGCAATGAATTCAGAGAATACACAGTATAATTTTCTGACCTCTATCTATCTATCTATCTATCTATCTATCTATCTATCTATCTATCTATCTATCTATCTATCTATCTATCTATCTATCTATCTATCTATCTATCTATCTATCTATCTCAAGTCATATCTTACACAGTATTGCTTCTCAAATAAATGGATCATGTTTTAAGGATGTTTTTTTTTTCAAGGTCTGTCTAACCTGTTTTGAGATCTCCCATGGCCGAGTCACTGCACCCAAGTCACAGGCAGTCATCAGCATTGACCTGGTATGTTTAAATATGAAGACCATTTACAGCAGCTCCTGGTATTTCTGTTATCAATTTTAAAAGTTGTAGTCGCTCACCTGAACATGTCTCTATGTTCCTCATTACTCCAACTGAACTGTTCAGAGAGAACACACTCAAAGAACTTGGTTCTTCTTCTTTTGTGTCCGATGGAAAACAAAGATCCACAGAAAAACATTTAAGGTTCTTTCACCGCATTCAAGTTAATTTTATTCAATATTCCTTATGGTGAAGATCTTGTAGATCTTCATCAGGCTTTTAGGATCTGAACAAAAGCCACAAAAGGGGCTTTATATCACCTCTTCTGCCTCTTTCAAAGGGCTCCTCTGTGTGGCCTGAAACATGAATTACATGCACCTGCTGGAATATTTAGAGCTGTTTGAAGCTGAAGACCACTACCTCTTTTAATAACTATTTAAACAAATATTCCACTTAAGTTGACGCTGTGACTTACTTGAAGTACAAGGTGAGATCTGTGGACAAAATGGCCTGTTTCAATATCTGCATCATGTTGCTGTACTCCTTGGAGCATAGATTCGCAAAAATGTTGTGACCCTGTGGAAGGTTAGGCATTATTCAGAAAACAATGACAAAGAGATGACAAAGTTGTCAGAATTGTTATTTGCAATAGGGCAGAGTGGGGCAAGATGTGTAATCTGGGTCACTTATATCACTTATACTCCCCCCAGTGGAAGGAGCAACATTTCATATTTCACGTCCCACATAATCATTTATGTCCACATTTGTATTTGAGAACATAACCCCATAAAAGCTGACATAGGAAATAATAGTAATAAAAATCTATATAAAGGGACAGGTTTTGGACAAATTAATATTATTATTATTTTAATTTATTTGTTTATTTATTTATTTTTGCATATGCATCAGGTTTTTAGTATGATATAGTGAGAATTTGAGGCTCGCACTTGTGGAGGAAAAAAAACTGTTTGGTTGCTGATATTTATGTATATGACTGTAAAAAAAAATAGTGTTGGTTTAACTTAAAAAATGAAGTAACCTGGTTGCCTTAACTTTAAGTTCATTGAAATTGAAAAATTGAGTTAACACAACAAAGGAGATTGATTTAATAATCAGAAACTCAAAATATTATGTTATCTGAACCACATAAATTACAGTATCTAAGTTGAGTTGACAAGAAAAAATATTATGATAACAAATCATGATTTTTTTTACAGTGGCTGAACAGTGTTGCTGCCTAACATTTTTAAGTACAATCAACTTACATGTTTAAGCCATTTCAACTTAAATTCCATTAAACTGACTTGTTGAATCTTGTATAACATATAAAAGAAAGTTGAAAATTGCTTAACTTATTTAGATGAGTTAAAGCAATGTAAAAACACATGTTGTCTTAACTTATTGATCACATTTTTTTTTTTTACAGTCTATGCAAATCAATGAGATCCAACATTCTAACAGACTAAAATATATAGATATTAGTTGTCATATGTCTCCCAATAATGACTTAGGAAGATATTTAAATGCTTAGTTTCACATCAAAGCTGTGTCGTTTTTGTACATTTATGATTGAGATATGTACAAATAAATGTTCCTCAAAATCCCGATGTATCATATTTGATACTCACACTTTATCATGTTTTCCTGAAAATGATGTATGTATAATCAAGTAAACCTAAATTGCTTCAGCCAGTAAGTGTTGAAGTGAAGATTTTTTAGAATTATACTAAAATGTTTTTTCTTGCAAAAAAAGGATAAACTGTCTGTCAATAAGAGGAAAGAAGGCATGTCGTAGATAAGTTTTGATCATGTTGAAATTGATAATGTAGAGTCCTTAGAAATTTGCTCATAAAATATGAGACAGCAGGTTTTACAGGGTTAATCACATCCCTTGTTCCAAGTTATATTACTCAAACAAAGCCCTGTCTTTTCCTCTGAAATACAGCCAATCACGAAACCAGGAATCACTTCACACCCCTGAGTATCATTCATAAATAGTGTGTCTGCAAAGTTCTCAGCGACAGAAAGCAATTTTTGTTCTCTCTTTGCTTCAGTGCAGCTGACCCAAGAGGGGAATCTCCTTAGCACAGTTAATTGGTGTTGGTTAAAAAAGCTCAATGGACGCGTACAGGAAATCGATACAGAGCTTGGTCATGATTAAACAGCTCAGAGCGAAATCAGCCTCTTTAATCAAACACTGACAGCCATTTGCATTTTTTCCATCCACTGAGACATGCAAATGTGGACAGGGGTAAAATGGGTCATTTCTGCAAATCCATTACAAGAGAGGTGTGAGATGGACACAGTATTAGTCCATTGCTTTGACAATATTTGTTCTTTCTAATCCTCATAATAATGCAATTCAGTGCTTTAATTTGCTCTAGATCACTGTGACCTGACCAGAAAAGACAGGCTAGTTCACGTCATTTAAACATTACTCACCTCACTCTGCAGTATCATGACAGCGTGGTTGAAATGATGATGCTCAAGTGTGGCAGATGTTCCGTACAGCAGCGCCAGTGCTGACCCAGACCTTTGGGATCACAACAGAGATAAGATATAGTACAGTAAGAACATCATGTTGTTCTACAAACATACAGGACACGCTAAATAGAGCTAATTTCTTATTTATGAATAAGGACTGCACTAAAAAAAATATATTTTCTTAATTACCATTGTATCTTGTACATTACTATTGTACCGTTATATCTTTTATATATATATATATATATATATATATATATATTAATATTTCAATAAAAATACTGAAGACATACTGTACAGGTAACACTTTTTTCGAGATATTATAAGTAACTTTTCAACTACATGTCAATTAACTCTCATTAGAGTATAAGTAGACTAGATGCTTAATGTCTGCCAACACTTTATATTGATGCTCCACCAACAGACATTCTACAAACTATAAATAACTTTGTAACTACATTTCAATTTATTCTTACCCCGAACCCTAACCCAACACTCTACTAATACTCTAATGATAGTTAGTTGACATGTAGTTGCAAAGTATATGGTTCGTAGAGTCTCTAAAGTGGACCATAGAAATAAAGTGTAATCGACATATGAAAACAATGCGACAAAGTAAAAAATTAAAATAAAAATAAAAATTGCAAAGTTAAATGCAACCATCCATAATAACTATGATAGCATAATAATAAAAAAAACTTTCTTTAAAAAGGACTTGAAAAAACTTCTTTATATGTTGTTTTTGATTTTAAAGGCAGTGCAGCTATAATTAAAATCCACAGTATTGGGACAATTCTGTCAGTTATTAGAAGATATTAGGATATTAAGTCATATTAGGCAGATGTCAATATTGACAGTTAGCATGACATGCCTTATTCTTGAACATTAAGAACAACTTTATTTTTACATGACAAACAATTTTGATACTTTGTTGGGTGTGATTTGATCTGAAAATCTGTGATTTGAAATTTTGTGTTAAACCAGCTGAGAATCACTGATGCAATGTACATTGACTGTTGACTCACTTTGCCTGAAAGGCGTTATTTGTGCCACGATGGTCCAGGTCATGGCAGAAACACCCAACCATTAGTGCGAGAGTCTCGGTGTCTGTCAGCACCTCCTGTAACCCAGCGGTCTGAAATCCACAACAGAGAAATCTACTGCGGTCAATCCAGTAACAGAAATCATCAAATTCAGTGATTAATTATGGCTTGAAAGATCATTATTTATGTACATTTACAATCATACAAATCATTAGAAGAATAGTTCACCCAAAAATAAAAAACCCTATCATCATTTACTGACACTCATGCTGTAACAAACTCGTATGACTTTCTTTTTTCTGTTGAAGAAACTGAAGGTGTTTATCCATTACCTAGAATAAGTGGATAGGAGACCAGGGACTGTCAATCTCCAGAGAAAAAAAATGACTATATACAATATTACAAATTACAATAGCTTTGAGAATTCAAGTTCCCTTTCGTTAGGGAACTCCAATGTCTCGTCTGAGGAGTTTCCAATGAATTGGGATCACGATAGGGAGACCTGCGATGATGACTCAGCTGCGCTGCCCCCTTTGGGTGTGGTAGTGTTGTCCGAGCCAGACCCAGAGATGACTCGTATGCTCATGGCTGAGAAGGTCGGGCTCGTGTGGAACCCTCCACTGCGTCCCGAGCCTTCTCGGCTCAATGATTGGTTTCTCTGACCCAGCCCGTGCTGTTTCTCCGTGCTCCGCCCCAGTTCCTTTCTTCCCGGAGGTGCATGAGGAGTTGACGAGATCGTGGACGGCCCCTCTGGTGGGCAGACACAGATCGACTCCCACCTCCTCCCTCACCACTCTCTATGGCGGAGCAGTGAAGGAATACGAAGGCATCCCCCCAGTGGAAAGGTCTGTGGCGATGCAACTGTGTCCCAGGATCACCATCACCCCACGCCCCCCCCCCCACCCGCATCTAGGTTCTCTTAGGTCTCATGTTGGTCTGACTGGAAAGGCTTATACTGCATGTGGCACAGCAGCTTCTGCTCAGCATGCCATGGTGCTCCTCCAGGTCCAAAAGGCCCAGGCGCTCTGTGACATGCAGGAGAGTGGTACCGATCCTGGGTTTCTCCAAGAGCTGCGTATGGCGACGGACCTTGCCCTACAGGCGGTGAAAGTCACCGCACTTTCCCTGGGTCAGGCGATGTCCACTTTTGTGGTCCAGAGGGACATCTATGGCTCACCCTCAGGGATTTGAAGGAGCCGGACAAGAGCAGGTTCATGAACTCCCCCATATCCCAGGGTGGCCTCTTCGGTGATGTGGTGTAGAGCTATGCCCAACAGTTCTCCACAGGCTGTGGCTGCCCCGTCCCCACCGGCTGTGCCTCCGGCTGCTCTTCGCTGAGGGCGCCCTCCTGCCATGGGCCTTCTCTGCCATTTGCCCCCCGGTTGAAGCAGGTAAGTGTGGCACCACACACCCAGACCCCTTTCTCGGCCGCAGCACTGCTTCAGGAGTCCAGTCCCTGCTTTCCAGCTCACTACCCCTCCTTCGGGTCAGCTCGTTGGTACGGTTTCTCGGAGCCTGGCTAGCGCTTCCGAGGCCATCCTGCTGGCTCATCCGTACCATCCGGCTTGGCTATGCAATACAGTTTGCCCGCCGGCCCCCCGGGTACAGGGGCGTCCTCTTCACTCAAGGTCGAAGTGTCAATGCCCCTGTCTTGAGGAAAGAGATTGTCACCCTGCTGGTGAAGGACGCGATCGAGCTGGTCTCTCCAGCCGAGATGAGGTCTGGAATTTACAGCCCTTAATTCATTGTACCCAAAAAAGGCGGGGAGTTACGGCCGATCCTGGATCTGCAAGTTTTAAATCAGGCCCTACACAAGCTCCCATTCAAAATGCTCATGCAGAAGCGCATCTTCCAGTGCATCTGTCCCCAGGATCGACCTGAAGAACGCATACTTTCATGTCTCGATTCTTCCTTGACACAGACCATTTCTTCGGTGCTTGCTTTCGAGGGTCAGGCATATCAGCACAAGGTCCTACCCTTCGTCTGGAGTTGTGGAGGTGGCCATTCCCATTAGAGAACGTGGTGTTCACATTCCCAACTATCTCGATGACTGGCTGATAGCTCATTCACGAGATCTGTTGTGCGATCACAGGGACCTAGTGCTTCGGCACCTCAGCCATTTGGGGCTTCAGGTCACCTGGGACAAGAGCAAACTCTTCCCCACGCAGAGGATATCTTATTTTTGTATGGAGTAGTACTCGGTCAGTAAAGCTGCGTGACTCACCGAAGAGTGCATCCTGTCAGTGCTCAACTCCCTCAAGTCTTTTCGGGGCAAGTCAGCGGTCCCACTGAAACAGTTTCAGAGGCTCCTGGGGCATATGGCAGCCGCAGCCACGGTAACGCCTCTCGGCCTACAGCATATGAGACCGCTTCAGCGTTGGCTTCACGATCGAGTCCCGAGATGGGTGTGGTAGAGCGGCACATTCCGGGTCAACATTACCCCCGCACTGTCGCCAAACCTTAAGTCCTTGGTCGGACCCTGCCTTTCTACAGGCCAGAGTGCCCTTAGTCCCCAGGTGGTCCACCTAAAATGGGGAATCTTCGAAGCCGCTCAGATAGATCTGTTTGTCTCTCCAGACACGACCCATGACAGTTGTTTTATTCCCTGACCGGAGAATCTCTCGGCACAGATGCACTGGCGCACAGCTGGCCCCGGGGCCTTCTCAAATATGTGTTTCCTCCAGTGAGCCTTCTTCCACAGACACTGCCTCCCTCCACCCCAAAGTGTACGTTACCACAATAGCCGCTCATCATGATGCAGTAGATGGTAAGTCATTAGGAAAGCACAACCTGGTCATCAGATTCCTTGAGGGTGCTAGGAGGCTAAATCCGCACCCCTTAACCTCTTGGGACTTAACTCTAGTGCTCAGAGCACTATAGAGGCCCCCTTTTGAGCCCTCGTGTCTTCCCCTCGACAGACCAGTTCTGTCATCCTTGTTGAGTACGCTCCCACCCTACAATCCCACAGGCTGGGATTACCTCAAAGACTGCCGTATGTTTCACTACCCTACGGGCTAATACATACGTGTATTCCAGTGCCTCTCTTCGGATGGGCAAGAGACACCGCAGCATTCCCTCCTTCAGGTAGGGCCCGCTTTCCTAGTGTTATCCAAATCCAATGAGCGGGTCTTGCGAAACAGCAGTGTGGTTCTTCCTAGCTAGCTCCTGCCATAAAGAAAACTAAGAAACTGCTTTGGCGGGAGACTAAGCTAGGGGCTGGAAGGGACCATGGCGTGTTGTTAGGGATCCCAATTTGTTGTAAACTCCTCCGATGACATGTAGGAGTTCCATAACGAAAGGGAACGTCTCGGTTACGTGTGGTAACCCTCGTTCCATGAGTAGGGAAAGGAGACGTCTCGTCCCGTCGCCATGCTTGCTGTACCTTCTCGGAGGACTGGACACCGCCCGGCTCCTCAGCGTAAAGCATGTGTGTGTGCTCGTTTCCACTTTATACACCCACTGGCAGGCGGGGCGCGGAATGCAAGTCCTGCATGCAAATATTCATTGGCTCGTTTTAATTCTCTCAAAGGCAATTGGTCTCCCTAGCGTGATCCCAATTCGTTGGAAACTCCTCCAACGAGACGTCTCCATTCCCTACTCAGGGAACGAGGGTTACCATACGTAACTGAGACGTTATGAGAGTCATGAAAGTGTATTCTTTTTAAGCACACTTAGTAAGGTTTTTATTAAATATATACTTTTAAGATTTGAAGTACACTACAAGTCCACATTAAATACAATTTCTGTTATGACGGGTATAATGGGTATGACAATGTTGATATGTTTGGTCTTGATGGAATAGATCTTCTACACTGCTACAGCAAAGCGAGTACTGCACCGATACACTGCACGCTGCTTTCAGCAAGTAAGACATTCTGCTACTGTGAATTATGAATTACCCATAGCAGATCTATACAGGAGGAGCTGGGGAAGAGGGTGGGTTTCTGAAAGCATGCTGCACTGTTAAGGCAAATGCTTACCAAGTATTTGAAGGGTTGAGCTCACAAGCTCATTGGATATAGGAGGACCAAATCAGATGTGCCTTATAGAGAATGATGTGATTGCAAGCAGGTTGAGTTAAGGACCTATTAGCCTGAGCCAGCTAGAGTTTCGTGACAGAACTTTGCATTAAGCATATACTTATTTTTCCCAAGGTTTGAAATACTTTTTGACAGTCATGATCACCATTCTCTTTCATAGTATGGAAAAGAGCTGCTTAGACTTTCCACTATTTTTGTATTCCACTAAATTCCAGGTTTCAACCGACATGTAAATTAGTAAATTAGGACTTTTCATTTATGAGTGAACTATCAAATCCCACATCATCAGTCCAGAAGGCCACTTCGATCAGCATCTGAGCTTGGTGACTTACGGTAATCATAACAAACATGCACTGCGAGACGTTGAAGGCATGCCTCCAGTTGTGGTAGGCTACGGTGCGGTAGTTCTTCCTCACGGTGAGCAGCCAGCGGCACAGCACCTGAGCAGGAAAACAAAGGCTGTAATATTCACACACCATAAAGTGGCTGCAGACCCCCCCAGGGTGTTTCAGGAACCAGCCTTCAGCACAGTAACTCACCAATCTATAACCCAGCAGTCCACCCTCAACACTGCATACATATGTAAGCAGCATTTCACTCTTTCAGTCAGTAGGGCTGGCATTTCGCCCCCTCTCTAATAATGATTGCCTCACCTCATAATCAATTTTGAATTTCTGCACGACACCAAGCTCCAAAAACATCCGCAGGGAGGCAGTGATCATGGCGTCGTTGTCCAGAGAAAAGTCATTAAAGTGGAACTCATCGATCCCGAGCTCACTGCTTAGGGGAATCTTAGCAGCCTGAGAGAGGAGAGGGGACAATCTCAGTGACTCCAGTAGCAAGGCAATTAAACACCAGAGCAGAACCTGGTCCACTGAGGGCTCAAACAGAAAGAGTATATTACACTCTCCCATTTCAATTATTAATACTTTAGCTCTCTCAAGTAGGACCCACCAACTATATATTTCTTGGAAACGCAGGGGTCTGAGATGTTTTTTTACTTATCTATCTCTTTAATGTATGAGTTTAATTTGAAGTTTTCATCTCGTCTCTCTCTGGAGAAAAGCTTTAAACATTCTATATTCTACTGATCTGTAAATCTTGTGCCACCATTTAAGGTTGTGCAGCACAATGCTGTATAGATAGTAACTCACAGGTAAAAAAACAAAACAAAAAAAACAGTAAGTTTGATATTTTTTATATTCAAATCAAATGTGCATAACAGGCATTACAGTGTATTGCCAAAGCAATTTCTAATGTTTAGAACGAATCTGTTTTGAAAAAAGTCTCTTATGCTCAGCAAGGCTGCATTTATTTATTTAAAAAATATACAGTAAATCAGTATAATGACCTAATCATAAATCATTCTAGTATGCTGATTTGCCGCTCAAAAACATTTATTACTTTTATTACATTTATTATCGATGTTGAAAACAGTTGTGCTACTTAATATCTTTGCAAAACATTTTTTTTTCACAAAACAGGATTCTTTGATTAATAGAAACAAAATTTATTTGAAATAGAAATCTTTTTAATGTTTTTAATGTCACTTTTGATCAATTTGCATCCACAAGAATATCTAAAACTTTGTTTTAGATATAAATTATGAATTTAAAACATTAGTATAATTTCAGTGCATCTAGTTAGTATGGACTTAATCACCATATTTTATCTCTAGTTTGACGAGACTTACTTTCAGTCGATCAACCTCTGCCTTGGAGCATGTAGCATGATAAGACAACATCTGGGAAAAGACAGAAACAACAATACACTATGCATACAAAGTCTTTTTTAATACCCACACAGATTGTAAGTTAACCACACCATCTGATCTTATGAGATTGATATGCAAGCAAAATTTTAGCTGTTATGATTATGAGCAGCTTAAAACAGAAGAAGAAGGAATATTACGATTACACTTTATTTTAACGTGATGTAGTTACATTGTTCAAATAAGTACTGAGTAATATAAATTTACATACCAACTGACTAGAGTTATGGTTCGGGTTTGGTTTAGAGTTAGTTGTAATTATGCATAATTTACTGTTATTAGAAAGTACATATTGTAGGCTAATGTAAGTCACCTTAAAATAAAGTGATATTACTCACATCTAAAGCCACAGACTGCTTAGCCCAAGTCTTCTTCACCTGGTTATACATCATTGTGTTGTTAATGCCCAAGCCACAGAAAATAACAAATGCCTGTGAGGATCGACGGACATGAAAATTATTACTCATCATGTGTATTTATGAAAGCATCAGTAGTAGAAGTACAGTATGGCTCTAATTCGCTTATTAAAATATTCATTTTATTCCAACATCAACAATTCTAATAAAGTCACACCTCAAATAACCTTTGATCTGCATCATTAAATGTCTTCCTGTCCAAGCGATTCAGAATCTGGGCAACACCTAATGAAAGCCAGAAGTTATTTTAGTTGTTGTTTTTGGGGTTTGTGCATAAACAATGAAGCATTTGCGTAGGGAAACTCACCAATAATCTGATGTGTCCGATTCCAGATGGGAACGCATAAAACTGATCTGATATGAAAACCAGAAGCCTGGTCCGCCTGAGTAAGAAACACATAACTTGCATGATACAACTGACACCATGTGAATAGACGAATCAAACTTGTGTGTGGGCCAAGCAATCAAAACGAGTCTGCTCACCTCAGCATCAAAGCGGGGATCCTGACAGACGTCACTAATGTTAACTGGCAGTCCGGTTGATGCTACCAGCTCAGCGATGCTGTTATTGATTAGCCAATCCGAACAAGACACCTTCTCCATGCTGACTTTGTCAAATGCACACACATACACACAAACACACATACTTAGCATGGTATACAGTAAAGTCACCATGAAATCAAAATGGATTCTACATTTTTTTTACGGAATGTTGCAGAGTTTATTATAAAAGATTAAATTGCACTGTAACCTTTAACCAAAAAACGTAAACCTCCCTCCCTTTGAAACGGCATCTGGTCTCTTAATGTAGGCTATGTCTAGACGGAAAGTGGGACTTTTGCTGCCTTCACATGCTGTCGGAAATTTCAAATCCTTTTCAATTTTTCAAGTGCTTTGTTGTCGGAAAGAACAGGAATCATGGAGGTTTATTCTTGCTTATTTATTGGGTAAATCTTAGTAAAGCCTAAATGATGTTTAAAATCCCATTCATTTCTGACAATATAAACATTCACTGTGCTAGATAGATTTTATGGCACGCCTAACTAAGGAACTCCCTCTGGTAAATACGACTTTAGAGGGAATTCATGTCCAGTTTTTAACTCCTCATATTTACGATAATTACGATAGCACATGAAGGCAGCATTAATATCCTCCACAAATAGCTGCAAACAAACTTTCCAATATGCCTACATTTAGTTAGCAACTTCCTATGATCCAATCAATCCCTCAATCCCATAAATATTAGTCTGTTTCATGCTGGCTTTAATTGACATGCGGCCCACATTGCATACATTATAAACACACATGTAACAGTATATTATATTATAGTCCTGTTATTCTCACCTGATGTCATGATCGACGCTGCACAGCGGTGACATAAGCTCAAATGTCTGGGAGAACTTTACTACCTGAGAACACAGTAAAGAAAAAACAACGCTATGGTGATTTCCAGGACATTGCTAAGGTGTTCTGAGCGGTTGCGGTTACAGTAGATGTTTTCTTGTAGTCTAAAGTCTGATGTATTGTGATATTCTATCTATATTATAGGGCTCTGTTGTATTGTTTGTCAAGCACTGTAAATAAAATTGCCAAGAAATGCATGATATGAGGAAGATTTGTGATCGATTCTGAATACACTGTTTGAAAAGGCACAAATAAATACTTTAAAATAAATGACATGAAATAATCTAAAACTAATTATCCAATTGATTAGAATAGGGATATTTTAATGAACATATCTAAAATTAAGAGGACAAATTACAGTGATTTTGATTCTAAAACAAAGCAGACAGTCATTGTAATATCACATTCAATATGCAGGAGCATAATCTTTAATCCCTATTCTCTTTAATTCAATGTAAACTCTGGACTCTCAAGCGCTGAGGCACAGTGTCCTCTACTGGCTGAACGATACAGTAAGTCCCCTGCAAAAAACAGACTGTTGTTCCTTTAAGAAGTCACGTTATTGAGCGCTGAAGTGAAGTAGCCTATTTTTGTAGGCCAACCTGGAAGTTAGCACTGACCAATAAATATGATTATTTTATGAACACAACTTTTATAAATTTTGAAGCCTATACAATCGGTACAAGTAAAAAACTAAACTTAAGCTATAAACAATCTACACCATGGTCACATGACTTCAACTTCACAGCCACTAAGCTTCTGACTTCCTATCTTTATTTAAAAAAAACAATTTCCCTGAAAGTTTGAGTTAGAATAGATTGCAGGGGTGTGTCTATAGACACAAAGCTGTAAGAGTTTAACTGATCAGTGTGAACCTCTGTAGTCCCATTTAGCGGTTTGTAAGAAATTGCCTTTTTCAAGACAAGGAAAAGCTTTTAAAAAAGGGGGAATTAAAGGACAACTCCGGTGCAAAATGAACCTTAGGTCTAATTACAGATTGGTACATAGTCAACCGTTCCCATTTGTTTTCATGATTATTTAAAAACTGTTTAGCTTATAACGCTAGTATATGGGGCATAGAGTAATAAAAATAAAAATCGCTAGTTAAAGGGATAGCTCACTTTGAAATTATTTTTTGATATGTTTTAGCTTACCTCAAGGGCATCCAAGATGTAGGTGTCTTTGTTTCCACAGTATTTTCAATTTTGATATTTTTAGGTCAAACCGTTCTTGTCTGTCAGTGATGGAGGTTTAGGGGGTCCACCCTGGGTTCACCTCAAAAAGCATGCACAGAGAAGTCCGAATTAAACATGATTTAATGACTCATAAATGTAAGTACACATTGATGGCCTAAGTGGTTTGTGTGAGGAAATGAACAGTATTTATATATTGTTTTTACCTCTTGTAACCACAGCCATGTACAACTGATCTGACGGCACGGGCGCTTCGGTCTGCGAATGCGCCGGAAGTGATCGCTTGCGTGTGTACGTCACTCATTGTTTACACAGAGATTTCGGAAGTTTTACCTTTCACTAAACATATTTCGATATATCGAAATCATCTTCCATTGCGATTTCATGTATATCTAAATATGTTTAGATCTTCACAGTGAAGGGCAACACTTCCGAAATCTCTAAAAACAAAATAAATACTGTTCGTTTTCTCACACGTGTCTTAGGCCATCAATGTGTACTTACATTTACGAGTCATTAAATCATGTTTAATTTTGACTTCTCTGTGCATGCTTTTTGAGGTGAACTTGGGTGGGCCCCCTAAACCTGCATTATATGACTGATAGACAACAACGGTTTGACCGAAAAATGTCAAAATTGAAAATACTGTGGAAACAAAGACACCTACATCTTGGATGCCCTTGAGTTAAGCTAAAACATATAAAAAAATTATTTGAAAGTGAACTATCCCTTTAATACCAGTAACAAGGTTCAAAATAGTCCAACACTAACACTGTAGCATAATCAGGGTCCCTACATGCAAACCGAACCATTAACCAGAGACCTAATTTTAGGCATTTATCCCAATACCAATAAAAACCCAGTGACTTTGGGACGATGGAACGGAAAGTGCTAAAATGCTAACTCGTTTCCAGGTTTTGGCCAACAAAAATATGTAATTCCTGCACTCCGCTGTCATTATATTACAGATTAAGAATGTTAAAAAAGTTAAAAAAAAAATAAATAAATCTAATAAAAATAGAATCAATAATTTAATTATTTATACAAATCAATCACAACTTCTAAATTGAAACTGAATGGAACTGAGTAACAAAAATAATCTTTTCGTTTTGTCGCACTCCCACTTTAAGCCCCGCCCACATCCACATATAAATTTTGACTGCAGAAGATAGCTTGGCTGCACACTCCTACATGAGGAATCATTCATGTCCATAGCACAAACAGAATATGTTACGTGGCACATTTCAATGCTTATGTGGGAAAAAAACCTAAGAATGAGCAATAGTGATGTTCTCTTTAGCAAGAAAGAGCATAGGAAATGAAGGCTCATGTGAAGGCCAATGAGAGGATGCCTAGTTTAATTAGTCAAGAAAGGTGGAATGTATAAAGAAAAAGATGTAATAAAGATTTTAATAAAGACTTAAATCATGACAGAAAAGAGAACAGGAGGACTGAAAGTGATCTCACAGGGGAGTGGATGTCTTCTAGCAGAAGCACAGAGCAGCGCTCACACTGCAGTAATGTCAGCGCACGCTGCATGATCTTTCTCACAATCTTCTCCAGGTCCGTCTGCTCCTCGAACAGGTCATTCACCACCTCCAGCAGCGCCTTGAGAAACAACAGCAGCAGCTCCAAATGCATTCAGAAAACGCAGGCCTTCAAGCTTTACACAGGATTATTAAATATTTGAAACCTTGACCTGATGATTGTATGCAATCTAACAAGCACTGTCCGAGAGGTCTAGAAATCTGGAGGCAGATTTTGAATCATTCTGAAGAGTTTTATTAAGCAACATTTCTGCAGATCTTACCCTACTCCTCTCATACTCCTTGCGGGATTCGGAGAAGAGTTTGGCGTTGGAGATCGATATTCCGCAGAATGGTAGATACATTTGCAGGACCTGTAGAGAGAAGTTTGATGCTTTCAAAGCTTCAGTCAGATTGATGCGTGAATGTGAGCTATTGAGAGGGGAAAAAGAACTGGAGGCATCACATCAGTTCTGCTTCTTTGTATTTCTAGGGCATTTATATGAGCACAGCGTGCTTTCTGCTTTGAGTGCTACTTGGCATAAATAATTCTAAAGAAAATGTCTGTGCTATTAATTACTATCTATAGAGAGCTGTTTTGAATCACCAATGAAAGTAAAGGAATGAGACGAACGGGTACTGACTGATTTGTGCCGAGAGACTGCAGTGCTGGATCTATATTTTGTATTGATTCTGAGGTGTGCCATTTACATGTGCTGATTCAGTCAATGATAATGACTCTGTTCACAGCTTAAAGGGTTAGTTCACCCAAAAAAATTACTCATGTTGTTCCAATGACGTAAGTCCTTTGTTCATCTTCGAAACACGAATTAAATGAAATCTGAGAGATTTTTTTCCCTCTATTGAGGGACAACTACTACTTTTCCGCTTCAAAAAAAAAAAAAAAAGTTCGTAAAATTAATCCATATGAATCGAGCAGGGGTGCGTTTCCCGAAAGCATCGTTAGCCAACTATGGTCGCAAGTTCCGTCGTTATCAGCATAGTTCAACGAGTCGGTGTTTCTCGAAACCATCGTTCCAACGAACATTCGCAAACATTCTTGCTGAAGCTCAAATGTGATGCGTAACACGAGAATGAACCTCATTGCTTCTTGCAGAAGCTCAAATGTGATGCGTAACACGAGAATGAACCTTACTGGTTCTTGCAGAAGCTCAAATGTGATGCGTAACACGAGAATGAACCTTACTGGTTCTTGCAGAAGCTCAAATGTGATGCGTAACACGAGAATGAACCTCATTGGTTCTTGCAGAAGCTCAAATGTGATGCGTAACACGAGAATGAAACTCATTGGTTTTCGCACTTCAAGTGAACATGCTTGAGCATCTTTTTATCATAACTGATGTGTGAGTTGATGAATGTTTCTATGTGAATAAAAGCCTAAATTCAATCTGTTCATATAAAGCGAACGAGTCTCTTCAGAAAATTTGGACTAAACCACTCACTTTATATGGATTCGTTTTATGATCTCTTTATGAACTTTTTAAATCAGTGTCAGTTGCGTAGCTGTCAATGGAGGAACAGAAAGCTCTCAGATTTCGTTAAAAAGATCACTTGTATCCCAAAGATGAATGAAAGTCTCACGGTTTTATTGGAACAACATGAGGGTCAGTAATTAATGACAGAATTAACATTTTTGGGTGAACTATCCCTTTAATTTCAGTGTGAGCAGTTTTACGAAATTCGGAGAGCAACAGAGTATCAGATCTAGCTTTGATTTATGCAGTCGCTTAGTACAATGAATACGTTTTCTCATATAAATAACTAATTTTCTAAATCTACAACTACTCCAGCATGGCAGGATATTCATTAATTGTTCATTCAAAGATCTCTTTTGATTTAGCACAGTAATTATCACTCACACTCTAGAGTTTCATCCCCATGCAGCAAAAGTTTGGGCAGTAATAGGCATCAGGAGAATGAAATAGGCTATAAATCCAGTAGCTGGAACATATCTTTAGAATTAAATATCGGCATGAAGCCAAGTGAAATGGAGAATAGAGCTTACCTTCTCATTGTCCTCGGTGAATGGAGTTCCGCTGGGGTTCTTGTTGATGGCCTGCACTACACCAATGACTTCTCCGTCACTGTTATGGATGGCCATGCACAGAATGGACTGAGTCTTATAGCCAGTCAGCTTGTCAATTTCATCACTGAACCGATGGTCCTGCACAATACACAAGAGGCACAGCACTCTTAGAAAAAAAGGTGTAATGGGTTGTATAGAACCACAGGGTTCTTGATTCAATTTTAAAGAACACTTTAAGCCAAAAAGGATCTAAGGGGAAATGCCTCACATGATTGCATGATACTTTCTTTTTAATTGATTATTCATTTTTTTTCTCCTGATAAAGTATGTTTACAAAGCTGCTTAATTCATAAAATTTGTATCGAAAATGAAAGTTAATTAACACAAAATTAATTAAAACAATCCATAAAATGATCACATGATGGAAACCCCTTAAAGTTTTCATCCACCGTTTTTTTCATGCAAAAGCGGGTGCAGGCGTGTGGTTATTTGGAAATTGAATATGTCATTCGCTTCCAGTTAAATTTAGCTGTATAACAGCTTGTTATGCTGCTTGATATTGCAAACTGCTATTTCTTATCATATTATTTTAATGTATTGTCGTAATTATAAACACACTGGTTTGTAGCGCAAATTGTTTTACCATTTTCTGCACTTACTTCCACGTTACAAAATAACATGTATATATATATATATATATATATATATATATATATATATATATATTATATATGTATATATGTAGCACCTGACAGTACCCTTTAAGGTTCTATATACTTTTCTTCGAAGGGGCCATTTACACAACACTGTTTTCAACTAAAAACAAAACAAAAAAATGTATGTGTTTTGGACGTTTATTTACACGACAACAGCGTTTTGGGGGCCTAAAAATGCAAACTTTTGAAAACTGGTTTCAAAGTGCAGGTAGAGGAAGAGAAAAAACAATGTGTTGTCTTCCAGAACAATCTTCTAGCATATTAAGTTTGCTTTGTGTGAACAAACTGCTTTTAATTTCCACCAATAAGTATGCAATTCCAATGGACTGGTATGGGATAGAGGCACACTCATTGCATTAATGGATCTCCTCTGACCTATACCAGGGAAGGCTTGCCAGTGGCCATGTTATAATGATGTGTTCGCACAGTAGCGTGTATTTGAAGATCAGTGTTGGGAGTAACGCATTACAAAAGTAATACATTACTGTAACATATTAGTTTTTGCTGTAACGCAGTAGTGTAAGGCATTACTAATCAATTTTCAGTAATATTTTACTCGTTACATGTTCAGTGAGGCTTGTATTACAGTTGTATTACAGTGTATTGTCTGCTTTTACTTCTTAAAGGCAACAGACTATGTGAAAGTTTTAAAGCAGTCTTTTAGTGCCAGTTCAGAGCGCAGCGGTCGCGTCTGTAACATTGTTTTTTCCTCATAAATGCGAACACGAAAACTAAAATAAAATGAATATTTTAAGTTCTATGGAGAGACTGGAGAGCCAACCCTTCCTCATTCGATTTGCGCAGTGTAATTAACAGAATTACAAAAAATATATTTTGCCTCCTATTTTTTTTCACGCATTAATGTGTGTCTTTTCCCTAATATTAAAAATAAAACATAGACTGATATTTGTCTAATGCCTGGATACCTTTAAGGAAGTAGCCTATATACGTTTCAATACATGTATTTTCTGAGAATTTTTATTTCAAGTTTTGACTGCAAATGTCATGTCCATAATGCTGGACTTCCCCAATTTTCAATAATTTATCCTCAACTAGTTTTGTGGTGTAGGTCTACGTATTTTATAATGTTAACTTCAAATAATACTAATAGCCTAATTTAAAGATAAGGCAGCATTGGATCTGGATGGTAAGGAGAATAACGCTGGGAGTTGGAAGAGGTTTGTCGCGATTCTGTAGGTTCGTGGATCTGAGTCGTGTGGCGAATGGCGATTTCGGTTTCATATTGCATATCGTTACAGCCCAAAAGTTAAGTTCTACTTGGTTAATTTGGTGAAAGTAACTCAAAAGTAATACATGAGTAATGTAACGCATTACAATTCTGAGACAGTAATATTGTAAGGTAATGAATTACTTTTAAATAACAGTAACAAGTAATACCTAATGTATTACAGTTTGGAAGTAACTTGCACAACACTGTTGAAGATGAGGAAACTGTTAACTCTGTAATTGCAATTTCTTCACACGAAGATTTGAGGTTCTTGAATGTTTTGTCATAATCCAAATAACCAGACAGCGATTCCAAGCCTTGGCTGCAGAAACTGTAGAAATCAAAAATCTTCACACATAACCCATTCTATCTCTATCTATTCTATCCCCCATATTAAAATTTTATATTTTTTCTGTAGCTGTTGGGTGAACAAAATAATACAAAACTACACATACATACATGAGTCAAGGGTAAACTACATGGAGATTTTACCTGAAAGTTTGAACTTGGGGTACACTGATAAAAATAATCTGCTTGATTTACTTAAAAAATATAATGAATTTTTTTGCATAACTTTATTACGTAGATCCAACAAGACAAGTCTTTGTTGAAACTACTTAATTTTTCTGTTTGTTGAAATAGAATTTTCACATAAAGTTAACTTAATTTTAGCATTGCTGTAGTAATTTATTTATGTGTGTGATCTACATGACTTTTAGAGTTCTGAATGAGTAATTTTGATTGAATCCAACAAGCTTTTTACATTTCCATATTACAAATTTCAAGTGGGATCTATTTTTTTTTTTTTTTTTTTTTTAATGTTAGTGTATTTTAACGTTACATTTACTCATTATTAAAAACTTAGTTTTTTACTGAAAGTATAAATGCAAATAGTTATTTTTTACTACTACTATTTCAAAACTGGTACTATTCCCGTGGAATGTGCTAATCAAATATAAGTTGACATTTTCGCCATTTGATAGTAAAAACTGACAAGGTCAGTATACAAAATTTAAAAGTATAATAAAATATATTCACCTCACAGGTTGAAACATTGTGTACAATAGAAAATTGTGCTTTATGGTGGTGCTAAAGGAATGGACGTGGAACATTAAGTGGAAGTTGACAGGCTTTATTGTCTTCAGGAATATGGTAACAAAATTCCCCTTCAATACTTCAAGATGTGCATGCTGTGACCAAGGGTTAGTTCACCCAAAAAATGAAAATGAAGTCATTAATTACTCACCCCCAAGCTGTACCAACCCCGTAAGACCTTCGTTCATCTTCGGAACACAAATAAAGATATTTTTGATTAAATTTGAGAGGTTGATCACTGCTACATAGGCTGCCTAAGACATTGAAACTTGACGGCCCAGAAAGTCAATGAAAAAAATGTTTAAATATTCCATGTGACTACAGTGGCTCAACTATAAGTTTATCAAGCGACGAGACTACTTTTTGTGCGAAAAAAGACGAGAGTTCAAGAGATTTCCACGACGCATGCGCAACACTGTGATCTTCAAATCTATATAAACTTATAGTTGAGCCACTGTAGTCACATGGAATATTTAAACATTTTCTTAATTGATTTTCTGGGCCGTCAAGTTTCAATGTCTTAGGCAGCCTATGTAGCAGTGATCCACCTCTCAAATTTAATCAAAAATATCTTCATTTGTGTTCCGAAGATGAACGAAGGTCTTACGGGGTTGGTACAGCATGGGGGTGAGTAATTAATGACTTCATTTTCATTTTTGGGTGAACTATCCCTTTAAACGTACTACATCAGTCTCAACCAACCAACCAGATGTTTAACTATATTTCAACACTCTCAGTAAGGACTTTTCAATAAAAATAAACATTTACAGAGTATTTTCTATACAATTGTGTTTTTCAGTCATGTACAGTAACATATTCTAAAACTTTAAAGGAACACTCTGACTTTTTGGGACTTAAGCTTATTCACCATATCCCCCAGAGTCAGATAAGTCCATACATACCTTTCTCATCTACGTGTGTGCCGTAACTCTGTCTGACCCACCCACTGCTAGCCTAGCTTAGCACAAAGACTGGTGGTAAATAGCAGTTTACCTAAGTAAACTAAGTCAGTAAGTCAGCAGTCCCGCTAGCATACTAATCCTAATAAGTGTCAAAATAACACCAACATTTTCCTATTTAAATGTTGTGATTTGTATAGTCACAGAGTGTTCAAATAACAAAGTCACATGAGACACAGCCATCTTCTAACCGTATACACACTGGATACTATATTCTCAGAAGGTGAAGCACTTCTTCTATGCAGTGATTTTCTCACAGCACCTGAGAAGCCCCGTGGTGAGGAGCAGAGAGTTCGCTCAGAGTGTTGCGCTAATCACTCTGACCAAGTAGAAGTGATTCACCTTCTGAGAATATAGTTCCCCGTATGTATACGGTTTTGAAGATGGCTGTGTCTCATATGACCTTGTTATTTGTACACACAGTGACTATAAAAAACACAACATGTAAATAGGAAATGTTGGTGTTATTTTGTCATTTATTAAGATTAGTATGCTAGCTGGATCTGTTTACCTCCAGTCTTTGTGCTAAGTTAGGCTAACAGTGGGTGCGTCTGACTGTTACGGCATGCACAGAGATGAGAAGGGTATGTGTGGACTTATTTAACTCTGGGGGATATGGTGAATAAGCCAAAGTCCCAAAAAGTCCAAACAGAGTTATAAACAACAACGTCTGTCATACTTTTAGGCCATAAGCTGGATTTTGGAGGGCATGTTTTTGTTAACATCCTCCAAAGGTGTATTTTAGTTTATTTGGATAAATAATGCCCATAAGGTATAGGTGCAAGCATGTGCTACACTGGGAATTCCAAAAAGGACCTCTTCTCCCTTGATGGCTATTCCAGCTTGCTTCTCGAGACCTCCATCCCTGGTTTTGGTGACCACGAACATGTTGAGTACAAATGAAGTGATGTCCTCTTGGATGGCTGCAGAATCGTCGTCATCACAAAACTGTGAAATATACAAGAGAGAATTTAACCTACTTTTTGTTTGCTAATGTGAAGAATGCATACAGCTCTTTGCTCTAAACAGAAATCTTGGTGGGATTACGTGCTGTGGTAGTTTTGTTCTATATACTTATGTACATTTGTGCAAGCATGTGCTCGAAGAATGTGCAGTGTGGTGTAGGTCTATGTATTTTATAATGTTAACTTCAAAGAATACTAATAGTAATTTAAAAATGTGGTAGCATTGGATCTGGACGGGAAGGATAACTCTGATAGTTGGAAGTGGTGTGTTGTGATTCTGCCTTCTCACACAGTGACACAGGGAGTGTCGCAATTTTGGTTTCATATCGAATACCAGCCATCATTTCTACTAAAGAAAAGGACAAAAATAGTAACGCACAGTAACTTGGATAAGTAAATTTAATCTGATTACGTTTTTGGAAATAGTAGCGCATTATTGCTTGTGACTGACAAAAGTGTTCAGATTTCAGTTACTTATCCAAGTTACTGTGCATTACTATTTTTGTCATTTTTTTTTTTTTGTAGAAATGCCAGCATCACTGGTCATGAGTAAGTGTGTCACATGTACTGTATTGAAGAACACTAAAACTTTCTATATAAACAGGACAACAGGAATTTTGCCATTTGACATTATAACTATACCCCCAGTTTTCTCACTACAATAAACCAATTTAGAGAAATTTACAAACCTTTA
Source organism: Pimephales promelas (assembly GCF_988280905.1). Taxonomy (NCBI): domain Eukaryota; kingdom Metazoa; phylum Chordata; class Actinopteri; order Cypriniformes; family Leuciscidae; genus Pimephales; species Pimephales promelas. The sequence goes on along the minus strand of NC_142780.1, from coordinate 15,013,682 downwards.
TCCAGTGTAGCCTACTTGTCAGGAGGATCACCTGGTAAGGACACAGTGTTATAGTTAACTGACCAATGCAAGAAACCAAAAACATGGCAAAAAATTGTAACTACAACTATAGCCTAATTAAAAATAGTTTAACATTTTACTCTCTCCACAACACTGCAATTAGTTGACCTGCTCATCAGTAAGCAAATTTTCTTCAGTTTCGGTTTAATTGTTAGCCTACTTTGGGTTTGTTTTCCCTCGGAGCTCCGATGGGGAAGCGTGCAGCGAACCGCGTCATTCTGAAGGCGGGACTATGTTCACGAGATGATTGACGGCTGAAAAACCCCAATGAGCGCTCTAACCATAAAGTATAAAAAACACCTTTTACACAACCATGAAGAAAAACAGAGCGCGCAAACTAAATCAATATTTCTAAAAATGCGCCCACGTTTGGAGTTATTCGCGGATGCTGTCAATTCCATCTATGTGAACACAAATAAATTATAAGGATATTATAATGGTTATCTGCACTATTTGACAAAAGAAAAAAAAAGAAAGAAAGACAGAAAGTCATTGCAACTCAGTTTTGTCATAAATAGTGGCCAAATATCCAAGCTGGAATCTTAAATCTTTCTAATATGATAGTCAGTTTTTAGATCAAGTAAAATGATTTAACGAGTTAATTTTAACGCTGGAGCTGTCCGCGATCTTAGGTAATGTCGTCAGACACTTAGAATAGCATGTCAGTGGCAAAACAAGCAGGTTTTGTGGATGTAAAAGAACGCAATTACCCATATTAACGTACGATTTGCCTAGGCCTAACGTTAATTCTTTCGCATCTACACACTGAAGCGGTCTAAGCCTGGCCAATTTAAAAGACTGTTGTTCCCATCAGTCACTTAAACACAAATACATATTTTTTTTAAAGAATAAAATTAGGCCCAGGTTGGGGGAAAAAAACGATTGATGTTACCCTAATTTATTCATGGCTGCTCTAAAAATCCACGTGCTTGCACTAACATTACATTATTTTATTGCTGGATTATAACGCTGGCTTTAAATTACACTAGAACAAACCATTCTATGGCCACTTGCAAAGTTTCAATTAATGTTAGACTACACGTAAAGCAACATAAAGCAATCCCAGCGTTGCCACATGGTAATTAACAGAAAATCCACGTACGACAAAGCAATCTTCAAATTACATTTAAAGCCTAATTTTTGTACAACAATTGGAACACTGTAAACAATGTACAAACCCAAGTAACCTTAATTGTTAGCCTACTTTTCTAACTTTATTCTTACCTTGAGTTCAGTCTCCACGTGTAGGCTTCCTCTTCGTTTAAAATGCAAGGGGTTTCCAGACCAAAAAACAGGAAGGGGAGTAATTTTTTGCACTGAGTAAATTAAACAAGGTATTGTTTGTTGAGTGCATGTGCCTAAAAAGATTGGCTGAGATTACTTAGATTAATTTTGTAAGGTAATAATATGCACATTGTCTTGTGTTTTGAACAAATGAAGATAAATTCAAAACCAGATATATTATGTAAAGATATAAACGTAACATTTTATTGTTAATATTACACATTTTAACTACGTAACATTTACATGCACTCAGAATCATTTTTTTCAGTGTAGGCTGTTACAATACGTGTCTTTTAAATTTTGGCCAAAACAATGATTTGATATGAGTCATCACTTACACTAGCTTAAGGCCTACTGTTTAATGGCAGTTAAGTGTATTGATTGTGTTTTTTTGTAGCCAAGACCTAATACATACACACACATATACACATATACTTTATATACAGTACATATATTAAGGATGTAAATTCTGGCCCAGTATCGAAAACCGAAAAATTATTTATTTCTTTAAATTAGCTTATTTTTGTATTAATGTATTAATGTAATGTATTACTTTTTTAAATGAAATTCAATCATTTTAATGACTGATTTTTAAAAATACAAACCAATATATACAAGTATTACTAGCCTATATAATATATTTTTTGGTTAAGAACAAATACAAAAATTACAAGCATGGATAAATACAGTATAACAAAGTTAAAAATAAAGGTCTATTTAGGAACAGATATGTAATAATTTGGCCTAAATGTAAATAACATTTTCACTGTATACATTTAATACAGTAGATTCGTGTTTGTTAAAGCTGTGTTTTGTTGTTTGATTAACATTAATGACTTAGCAGCAAGTATTTAGGTTACTGTCACTTTAAGATCTCATGAACGGATCCAATATAATGATACACATCTTGATACACACTTACTGTGTTTACGAGAATATTTGCAGAGGCTGGCATTTTGACATAATAAACTGTTATAAAACATTTGTGTATATATATGTGTCCATTAAAGCGCACTGAGATGCAAATGAGGAATCATATCATGTGCCAAATTAATCTGTGTGCGCACCCTTCCGGTGTGTGCGGCTGTGCTATGCCTGTGTGCACAGATAACAGTGCGCAAGTACCGAAATTTTGCAATTAATCCATAAAACACATCCGTGCCGAACCGTGGGGCCTGGTCAGTACGGATCACGGATCAACTATGATCTGTTTAACCCCTAACGTAGAGTGGAATATTGCAAGTGGGCTATAACTGCAGAGATCTCCAAAATGTAGGCGTGCACTCCAAATGTGGGCAGAACCTCCAAAAGGGGGCGGGTCTACAAGTGCAAAAGTGCAAAGACTTGATCTCTTTGCTCTGGCTTCATCCTATGGTCATTGACTTATATATAAAGTGTATATGAACCCGATCAGACTAAATGCGTCTCTATAGCATGCAGTGTGTTTATCGTGCAATTTATATGCGAAAATTTGTTTTTACGTGCATACGCATTGGTTGGTTAGGGTAGGTTTAGTAGTGGTGTGGGGTGCATGTAGCCTACGTTTGGGTATAATGGTGTGTAGGTACACGCAAATGAACTGCGTATCCAATGCACGCGAAAACTGCGTATCATATCATGCACGTAAAAACTTTTTTTAAATTGTCTTACAGCGTATTTAAAAGAAATTTCAAAAGTCGTGACATTATGAAATATATTTTTCCAGGTGTCTTGTGCAAGGCAAATTGTAATTTGGAGCCACTTGCACAATTAGCTAAAAGTCAGTTCTGCATGACTAAAAAAAAAAAAAAAAAAACTACTGCGGTTTCTGTGATGTATTTCTTGATATGTACGTGTATGATAAAGTAAAAAAAAAAAAAAAAAACTGACCGCAGTCTGACTTACGCGACTTCTATGCGACAGTCAAAAAATACGCTCCGTGACTAGTAGTAGCCTACTGGAACTAGTTAGGCTATCTAAACCCGTAACCCTCAACCTTTTATTGTCGAAAATAATTATTATTAGTTCGAATTCTACCTCGTATGCGTTCGGGATGTTGACGGTTTCTCCGTGTTCTGCAACATAACCAATGATGCCTTTTCCCCACGGAACCTGCACCTCGTTTGAGTCCAGAGTGCTCGAAGAGGGTCGCACCGTGGTGCCCGAGTGCACGTCAAAAAACTTGGACACGAGTGTCCTCTTATGAGACGGTCCCTCCACTAGGAAAAGCGAACACCTGTCTGCGTTTACCATGATGCACACATTGATAAGAATCTTGTAACTGAGGTTCGTCATGTCAAGTTCGTTAGAAATGTCCTTAACCAGCTCGAGGAAGAACTCCCTCTCGTTGGACTCTTTGAGTCTGTATTTGTAGTCAATGGCGCTGGAGGCATATTTAGGCACGTTGACTCGGGACTCGAGGAGCGCGCTCAAGATGTGCGCGGTGGTCGGCGGTAACGAGCTGGCTTTCCGCAAGAGCGCGCGCCGTCGCATACTTGACTGGGACTCGTTGGCCGTAAGACTGACGTGCTCGTCGTAGGTCCGGTGTGCCGTCATCGCTTTTGACCGGGCGAAGTTCCTGCGGAGCTCCATGTGGGACGATCTGCGCTTCAGTCCGTCGGGGTTCGTGGGCCAGAATGGGTCCCTCGCGACCCCGCGTTTCTCCTCCACCGGAGACGTTTTGGACGGCTGATGCTCTTTGATCCACCTGCTCAGGGTGTCACATTTTCCCTTTCTGACGAGATATTCCTCAAAAAGCTCCGGGTGGCAATCCAAAAATGCCTCCACGTCGGAAAAATCAAAAGTTGTCATGTCGATAGCCAAAAATGCCACAGACAAAGTGATCTGAAATCGTCCAGTATCGCTCAGCTCACTGCACTGCCGCACACACTTCACACATCCATCTGTCATTTACATATCTCTGTTCTCCAGCCTTCCTCCTCGCGCCGGTCTTTTTTGAGGCTCGTAGAGTTGAACAGTGACTGATGTGCGTAAATAATAAGTAATTTGACAGGTAAGACACTAGGGCTCCTATGGGAAGAACTTAAATAAACTTAAAAGTAAACGAGTTTATGCGTGACTGAAAATGGATGTTTCTTTTGTGTGTCTAGTCGTAGCTAAATTAATACTCTCTGGTTTTGTTTGGTGAAGCTCTTTTTATAGCCACGGTGAATATGTCTTCATCACACTTGCGTAAATACGTGTGTGTGTGTGTGTGTGTGAGAGAGAGAGAGAGAGAGAGAGAGAGAGAGAAATTATTTTTCAATACCTTTTTTTTTATTTCATTAAGCACTAATGAGCTAAAGGCTTTTGAAGTAGCCCCAGTCTGAAAAGCATGCCTGCTTTCATTTGTCATTAAAGAATCCCTTTAATCTAAGTCTGTCCACAATGTACGCCTATTCCAACAGGACGAATAACTCATTGTTTCCTGTTTGCACAGAGAGCATTCATTATGAATTTAATATTAAATAATAATAAATAAATAAAAACATTTCGATTGAACTTTGTATTGCTTTATTGTCGCTGAAGGGAAATTTATATTGGACTCTGGTGATGTAGGCTATAGCCTAGGCCTACATACACAATACCCTCAAGTTCCTTCAAATCATTATAAACAAGATCTGTAAATAATATCATATAGGCCTACATTAACACAAAGCGTAAACATTTACGTTGTGTGTACATTTTATCAATTCACTCATTCACTGGAAATCCCAACATGATCTTGGTGGGGTGATCTCCTCAACCTCCTCAACCAGGTGCAATATGGCTGCCGTGGATGCTGCGACGGCAGCCATATTGCACCAGAATCACCGAAGTTGCGACATTACTCTGTAGGCCAAAACGCGGAAGTGAGTTAGCATTTTAGCACTCCCGATTCCCTCGCTCTAAAGTCTATGGGATTTTTGAATGGGTTTTTGCTAAATCGCCTGAAATAAGGTTTGTGGTTACTGGTTAACAAAGCCTCTAAATATTTTCACGTTTTGATCTATGACAGAAAACACAGTTATAACCTGCTTGTGGTTTTTAACATCTTTATAGGCCTATAGGCTTCAAAATGTATACATTTTAGATTAACTTGTAAAGATTATCTTGATAGACAAAACATGTAAGGGTCACAACACAACTCTTTGTTAATCTTATTTTTTTGCAATTTTCCAAAAGTCTATGGGAAAAAAAATTGCTTTTCGACCGAGGGAACCCATGCGCCGTTAGCGTCCGAGTTGTCCCACAAAGTGACGTCATCACTTTGGCACTCTATTGGTGGAGAGGAGACAGAGTGATGAAGCCAATTGGTATATATATATATATACATATATATATATATATTAGGGCGGTGCAAAAATTAATTGCAATCAATCGCATCCAAAATAAAAGTCTGAGTTTACATAATATATTTGTGTTGTATATAATTATTTTGTATATATAAATACCTATGCATGCATGTATATATTTAAGAATTATTTGTGCTTAAATTCTGTATATGTATATGAATACATAATCTATATTATATAAATATAAAAATTTTATATACGAATAACACATTTTCTTAAATATATACATGTGTGTGTATTTATATATACAAAATAATTATATACAGCACACACAAATATATTATGTAAACACAGACTTTTATTTTGGATGCTGGGGTTACACCCCTATACTCTTTCGAAAGACATCCTTGGGCTGACATTTTTTTTATGACCACAGAAAGTCAGGACCTCATCCGAATGCTTATTGACATATGTGAACATACAGAATAAAACACGATAAAACAATAATTGCCGTAAAATAATATCTCATTTAAAAGTATATGGATCATTAAAACACATTATCACAACAATACGTAGGTTAAACAATACAAAAAAAAAGTTAAATGTGCAATTAAGCACTAATAAAAACTTTCTCTTGACCATTGAGGATTGATGCTGCAACTCTGATAAATGTAAATATGTGATATTGACTGACTTTTGGACACAATTAGACACTCATTTTCTCTGGAACGTTTTCGACAGGTCATCTGCAAAAGTGGGACAGTAATCTATTAGTAATCTGACTTTGTATTTTAACAGAAAGAAACACGAATGCAACTGTGGATTAGTTCTGCTTTGATATAATAATCCTCCTTACATTTAAACTTTATTTCTGGTAGAGAGCGTTGATATGCTTTAATTGGAATCATCCATGGATGTGTAATGCAGACAGGTCTTCAATAAACAGTTTCATCAGATTTTGGGATTGTAGGGTGCAAATGGAGGAGATGTCTCCATAAAAGAACCTCCATTGTGCTCCTCTGAGCTTGATAGGTTAACCACTTAAGCACATTTAAATGGTTCCTGGTGTGCATGTTAGCTTATACCAGTTGATGCTCATTAGTAAGTTGAGGTGCTGCTGCAGCCTTGACGTTTAAACCCGCCCCTAATGGCTCACAGCATTATATTCTGACACAGGCTAATGAAACCTGCTTTCCATAGTTGAGTATTAACAAGCAACCAAGGGAGAGGGATCTGCGCACTACATTCATAATACAACAGTAGGAGATGTAATACAGCAACCTCTCCGAAGAGGAGGAAGGTAATTGGTCACTGAACTTGTGTGCTAAATCCCAGCTTTGCTTGAAACCTTTGACAAGGCCCCTGGAGGATCCCAATTAAAGGTGTAATGCTGAATATATTGCTTAACACAGCTTTGTAAATAAGGCCGGTCAGTGGAAATGCTTGGCAAGCAATTGGCGGTGCCACTGGACAGAGTCGACACGCCGATCGATATACCAGTTTTTATTGAACACCAAATGTTCATGCTAAGAAGAAGTGAGTGGGAGTTTTTCCTCAGGAGTGTGCATTTATGAAAACAGCTGATTGTATGTTTAATGTAATGCATGATATAAAATGCAATGAGATAATGTTGTTCATATGAGACTGATTTGTGGAAGTGACACATTTCAGGACCATGGACAGCACTCCTGCTGTTTCAATTGGAGACAGCAGTGATGATGACTTGGTGGGAATAAATTTAGAGACCTAAAGAAAATCAAACAAGTCATTAATTTGCCACACAAGCTTTTAACAAACTGAAGGAACAAGGGAGATTCTAATTTCCATTATGTCATAATGCATTTTTGTTTTCAAATAGTTTCATCTATTTCATTTTCTCCAAAGTTCACTTTTCAAAAAAAAACTTTTGCTGATAACTTACTCACCCCCATGTCATGAGATGTCCATGCCATTCTTTCTTCAGTCGCGAAGAAATTAAGGTTTTTGATGAAAACATTCCAGGATTTTCTCCATATAATGGACTTCAATGGGAACCAAACGGTTCAAGGTCCAAATGAGAGTTTCAGTGCAGCTTCAAAGGGCTTTAAATGACACCAGACGATTAATAAGGGTCTTACCTAGGACCCTTCGAGTCATGACTCAAAAAAAGATTTGTTCATTTTGATGAACGAGTTTCATCAGGAGAGTCACGGACGCTCATCACAGAACAGAGCAAGGTGAGCATTTGTGCTCATAAAACATACATTTTTTTTATTAATTTTTTAAATGAGCGATCGTTTCTCTAGATAAGACCCTTATTCATCGTCTGGTGTCGATTAAAGCCCTTTGAAGCTGCACTGAAACTCTCATTTGGACCTTGAACCGTTTGGTTCCCATTGAAGTCCATTATATGGAGAAAATCCTGGAATGTTTTCATCAGAAACTTTCATTTATTTTCGACTGAAGAAAGAAAGACATGGACATCTCGGATGACATGGCGGTGAGTAAATTATCAGCAAAAGTTTTTTGAAAAGTGAACTACTCCTTTAAATGAAGACAGAGGTTTCATTCGGGTTAACCCCCGCTTTAAGCATTCCTATATGTGTAAACTTCACTACTTTTCCATTGGATGCATGTGCTATGAATTCAGTTAGCTGTTGAAACCAGAGATGGGTTTACACTCTCTGCAGTAGCCTAGATCTCTGTTTCTCAGATAACCTGCTCTGGTTTCTGCTTATCTCTGCTTATCTATGAATACAAGCACCGAACTTCCTGCACTCAGAGACCCAGCCATAGCAGACTTTACATTCTGAGCTGTGATTGCTCTCTGAGGGCTATTGGTTTATTGTATTATTCATTGGGAATACATTTACTTTTGAATGTACATAATTAACTTTGAGTGCAACAGTTAAAACCTACCGACGGGAACTGACATCAGCCTAATTTGTTCAAAGTCGACTATATTTTGAATTTATAAGTGAGTTTAAGGGCTTAGCAGTAGGATTAAGTGCGATCTGTCAGCGAGGCAGATCTAATGAGCATCTCGCATCACCAAATCCCTAAAACACAACAAAGGCCGCAGCTGAGCTTCCATAGTGATGGTGTTTGGACTTGGATAAAGTGTCACTCTGTGGTCTCATGTGGCTGTTTGTAGATTCAACACTACGAACAATGTGGGAATCCAAGCTTTCGGTAGCAGATGCGATTTTCACGGCGGCGTCCACCTGTCCAACATTTGCTGCCTTTGATCCACCTGCATCAGGCTGAACACTTGCCCACCTTTAAACCTGTGTGCCAGAGCATTGGACTGGGAACCATGAAAGAGGAAACCTGCCCTTCTCCACTCAGACTCCCACCCATCTTGAGGCAACCGTTAAGCATCACTGGACTCTATATTCCAAGGTGAGGATATTCTAGGATACTGCATGGGATTGTTCACCCAAAAAAGAAAATTTGAATGATTTTTTTTTCTGCTGGACTCAAAAGAAGATATTTTGAAGAATATGGGTAACCAAGTAGTTGATGGTATTGACTTCCATTGTGTACTATGGAAGTCAATGTGTTTAGCTTGAAGGTGAAGGTGAAGGTGAAGGTGAATGATGACAGAATTTTTATTGTTGGGTGAACTATCCCTTTAAGATTTAGTTCTATATAATGAAAATGAGTATTTTGTTACATTAAAAAATAAGTGTAATGAGACCTAAACTCATTGTCTTTCAATTGTTCATAGGGACAACAGGGTCTACCCAAAAAGGCATCATGAAGAGCCAAGCCAACATCAGGCCTATAGAAAGATGGCTTTCAGTTATCGGAATGAACATGTCCCTGCAATCATTAAAGGACATCAACACTTCGGCTTCGGAGGATCTGTGTTGCCTGAGTAAGCATTGATAATTCTTCAGACATATATGATATGTTTGAACACAATTTAATAAAATTAAATATTACATTGATCAAATAAATTTCACAAATAACTTATAAAATTAATGATTATGATTATGAATGAATAATTATGAATGAATATTAATAATGAATGAATATTATTTTAAGTTATCTTATTTTAAACATATTCAATTTTGTATATTTTTTGTATATTTTTTGTATTTAATATGATATGTGTATTGTTAATACAGTATATATATATATATATATATATATATACAGTATATATTATTAAACTATTATTTCATTAAAATTATGTAATAAAATACAGAAATTTTTCATGTTTAATTTACATAATTTATACATAATTTTATTGGTTTTATTGGAAAAACTGATCATGAAAAAGCTGATAACGTCTTCTAAATGCATGCCTTAAAAAATTTTCAGAAATTCACAAATTTTAATGTGCTTACGTTTAGGTCTGTCATCATTGAGCAATATTATGACCTCACCCTCACCAAGAAGAGTAATGTCCGACTGAATGACCAGCTGTAAGTTTTCACAGATTCTCGCTTGCTAATTTCACACTATAATCAAATTAGCTTATGTTATCATTATCGATTTATTTATTCTTTTATTATGTATTGATTCCAGGGTTCCCAAACGACGGACATTGACATGAGGTGAAATTATGAAATATAATTTTCATTTTTTTTTTCTTTTGCACACCTTGCATGCTGTATTTATTTATTTTCCTTACACTGTATCAACTGCACATTACACTCTAAAAAATGCTGGGTTGTGTCAACCCAAATGTTGGGTTAAAAATGTAATTAAATATTTTGAAGATGAAAAAACCCAGCATTTTTGAATAACAGTGTAGAATAACACACATGCTCTCTTCTCTTCTACTCTCTTCCTTTCATACTGTTGGGTAACTGGTTTTGCTGTCAGGCAGGGATGGATCAAGGATAGAGTGAAAGCACAATCTTTTCATTGAATACTGAGATTTATCTGTGTGTGTTCTTACAGTAAGAAGATGATTAAAGTTGATATTCCGAGGGAACATCCTTACAGCTCCCACATCCCCCGGTATCCCGCTATATTTCCATCATACCGATCCTTACCAGTCCAGCCCTCCAGTGCTTCTGCTCCTGTAGTTGTGTGGCGGCATCATCAAAGGAGCAAATAAACATTAAAAAAAATATATATATATGTATTGAAACAGTTTGTGGACAAAATGCATTTTGTGATCCAGACAACCCCTTTCACAACCAAAAAACATACATCTCATTCAAAGATTGAGTCCCTCGCAAATATCTGTGCACCCCTGCCCCAATTTAAACCTCAGAATCATTATAAACAAAGTCATTTATCTGTAGCTCTGTCAGTTCACTGAGTTCTGAGTCTGTCCTTTCTTTTTTCTATTTATAAGATGCTGAATGACCTTAGCTTCACTGAGAATGGTTTTCGTTTTATTTCTTTTTCAAACAAGTGAAAAGCATGTGCACGGCTGCACTGTCCTTGAGCGTTTGCAAACACACATTCTTTCATTCTCCAAGCATCTGTGCCACCTCTGCATTCAGAAAGCTAAAACATGACAGCAATCTACATTTTAGCTATTGTCGGAAGTTTACAGAGCGAGAATCAATGTATATAAAAAAGAAGAACAGAGTGAACTAGACATTCTCTATAGACCATTGACATATTTTTCTGTCAAGGTTAAAATATGTCTTATTGATACTTTCGTTTCAGTGACCCATGTCTGTAGTTTTCTTCTTCTAGCCCACGCCATAACTGTAAATATAAATATGAAATATAATATAAGCTAATATTATATATAATATGCTTTACGATATCTCACTTTATTAACCAATGTCTTTGCTGCTGACATTTAATGATCTAATTCAACCATACTAAGCAAAACATGACTTAAACATTTAAACATCACAAATAGCCTATGTTTAATTTTAAGTTTAAGATTGTTGAACTTTCTTCTCCTTCATCCAGTTCTTCTGTGATCCTGAATGGCAGCACAGGTGAAAGGTTTGTTTGAGCTGCGCCCTCTACTGTACAGGCTTGAATGTGCATTTCCTTCAGTATGAGGTTTATTCATTTCACTTTTGGTGTGGAAGGCCCTTTACATTTTCCCCAAAGAATAACTGTTTTGATTTTTTTTTTTTTTTTTTTTTTTTTTTTTTAGTGTGCGTGATGTTAATTGAAACTTGCGTGTGACAGAGATTGTACCCTTGAAAGTAATTGTTCATTAACAAGAGTATTGTTAAAACCAAACATGTACATATTAAAAGGAAAATATACCAATTCATGAATCAAAAAAAAAAAAAAAATCCAGGAAGAGGAACAGCTGGCATAATATGTAAGTAAGAGATAAGTTATTCCTGTTGTCATGGAGACGACTGATTCTTGACCTAAAGTGGTACAACTAAGGATACATAGAGAAGAGGCGGTTTTAAGAATTGATAATGTCCTTTTACAGACCATTTTGCTAGATGTACCTAAACAACACTGGTCCAGAAGCACTTCCTGTTTCAGTTTTTAACATACATACAGTATACTGTCTATACATACATTTTGATATAATTTTACATATATTTAAAATGTATTCCACAATATATTGAACACATATCTATACATATATGTATGCATATATTTCCATATAATTGTACATAAAATATATTCCACAATATATTGAACACATATCTATACATATATGTATGCACATTTTCCATACAATTTTAAATATATTTAAAATATATTCAACAATACATGGAACAGATATCTATACAGTACATATTTTATTTAGATATTTCCATATAATTTCATATATATATTGAAATGTATTCTACCATATATTGAACATACATGGGACCTTATATATTTACATATATAACCAATACATTATCTCATACAAATTGTAATACATTATGGTGGATATCAATAAATATAAAATTGTATATGTTTTCGGATATATAATTACATATATTATATACTCATTTACCATATATTTCAATATACTGAAAGCGGCAACCATTTGTATATTGCAATATATTTAATATATTGTATAATATATGTATCATCAATATATTACTCCATGTATTTCCAATATATAATATATTGGAAAATGGAAAGGAAAATAATATATTACAATATATTTCAAATAATATGAAGAGTTCAGATGCAAAAGCCTCTAAGTGCCACTTGAAATTTTCTTCTAGAATGATCATTTTTATGTGTTCAGTGATTTCACTTAAATGGCAATGATAATTACCTATTAATTGTTATTTAAGTGAAATTACTGAACTTAAATATAAGTTTGATAAAAATCATCATTAAAGAAGAAAATTTTAAATGGCATTTAGAGGCTTTTGCATCTGAACTCTTCATATATTGGTAAATATATTTTTTCTTTCATAAGGGATGGTACAAGGTATTTTTAAAACTATCTATAGGATGTCTGACCTTCTATGGAAGAGGATATAACTCTGAACACAAAAGAGTTGGGAGCGCAATAGGGCCGGAGGGCCAGAGAGTTAGAGCAACTATGCTGCAGAAGTTGCTCAGCTTTGTTTGTGAATAAAGTCTAATATTTCTGGCATCAGAGATCTCTGAGAAGTCATTTCAAAAAGACAGAAACCACTTCAAATGGTACCCCAGATGGGACACTTTCAGGAGCTGATGTTGAACTGCGGCGAGCTTTGCTGGACGAACGACACAAACTAAAAGTGGCCACAAGGTAAGCAGTTTTTGCTAGAAACGTTTGTGTGGTTCGCCCAGACATTTGCTTGTAAGACATTTAAAATAAGCTTCTTTAAATTCAAAGAACTAAGACAAAAATTTGAAAGGGGATCTCTCATTCCAGAAATGATTGCATGCAGTGTGTTGTATAATAAGAAGGCCTTGGGGATGTAAAATAAATTGTAAAAAGGGAGCTCTCATTTGCCAGTATTTGTGTAATCTGACGCAGGTTGTATAAATACTAGTATTAATTTGGCACAATAAAGGGTATAAGGTTACTGATAAGGTTATCAGTGTTATCTGTATTTCTTATTAAGGTTAATAAGATAGCATGCGTACAGATAAGTTTAGCTTCCGGTAAACGCATTGTATAACAATGGTCTGCAAGGGGGAGCTCAAAAAAGTTTAAGGTTACTGATAAGGTTATCAGTGTTATCTGTATTTCTTATTTAATAAGATAGCATGCGTACAGACAAGTTTAGCTTCCGGTTACCGCATTGTATGACAATGGTCTGCTCGGGGAAGCTGAATCACAGAGAACTGTGATTGTTAAGTTTAATGATAAGGTTACTGAGGTTATCAGTGGTATCTGTATTTCTTATTAAGGTTAATAAGATAGCATGCATACAGATAAGTTTAGCTTCCGGTAAACGCATTGTATAACAATGGTCTGCAAGGGGGAGCTCAAAAAAGTTTAAGGTTACTGATAAGGTTATCAGTGGTATCTGTATTTCTTATTTAATAGGATAGCATGCGCACAGATGTTTAGTTTCCGGTTACCGCATTGTATGACAATGGTCATTGTATGACAATGGTCTGCTATAGGAGAAGCTAAAATGAATCGCAGAAAACTGTGATTGTTAAGGTTAACAAGTTTGATGATGAGGTTATCATACTGATTAAGGTTAATCAGTTGTTTGTTAATGTATTGAGTAAAACTGTCAGTTAGGTGACGCCTTGGGGGTGAGAATGGGCTGGTATTGTTTAATGTTGGTTATAAAATAAACAGAATTTGAAATGTAAAACTTTTGACAAAATGCAAAACCTATTGTGATTTATTGAATAGAAAGGTACACAACAATGTTCTGTTCGTTCATCCGCTAAAAAGGACTGACTAAAACATGGATTCTTTGAATTTAAGAAGTGATATTGCTTCATAATAAGTGATAAAAATGAAAGAGTTATTTTTACCCAGCTATATTTTGATCATGCAAAACCAAAATGCTTAATGAATCAATTAGACTATTATATTAAGCAGAGATTTATTATAATGCTTTGTCTGCATTAGGAGGAAAATAATTACGTGAAAAAGTAGAATGACTTATTTTTGGAGATCAGTGCTACTAAATGGAGATCAGTGCTACTAAATAATATATAGTATATAAATAATATACTAAATAGTATTGTGCAGGGAAAATTCAGCAATTACAATTAAGTGGAAGAAAACCTTAAGAGCAGAGGATAAGGAAAACTTAGAAAATTTTGAAAGTGTGTTATTATTCTATTGTGTACTTTGCATATCAAGATCATTGGTTGTCAAAACCACAGTTAAACAAATGGAGGTGCTAAAATGTCAAGGAAATGGGAAAATAAGTCTAGAGGACAGCCAAGGTATTACCAAGATACAAATGGGATTTTACAGGCATTGGATAAGGATTCAAGTACCTCAATTGAGGACGAAACAGATGATTGATGAACCAGACCCTGGGTGTAAGTACTGGCCTGCCCTCTCCCCAGTGGTTGCTTATAATAATATTTAATGTTTGTCTTGTTAGGGAGAACTCGAGTCTTTTACTTTTTTCATTAAGAAAAAAGAAAAAGAAAAGAAAGATAACAAAAAGAAATAAAATTTAGCCCTATGGAAGAAGATGTTTGGCTCGAGTGCTCCTCCGGGAGTGTGGTGGCATAATCTAGTCATTGGAAAGGAGAATAGGTGACTCAGTTGAGTCAGCATAACTGAGGGGGCTGGATTTTGAAACTACACTCTGGAAAGGATTTTAAAGTGGGGCTTAAATAAGCCCCAGAGGAGGGAATGTTGAAGATTGTATTATTTAGAAAACAAGTAACTTAGCTATATAAGAATCCACATTTAGTTCCTGATTCTTTGGGTCTGACATTTCAACCCGATCTCACGACCAAGTCGTACGAATTCGACGAATGATTAAAAAGTGGCTAATTCGTAACAATTCATACGACCTCACTCGTACGAATTAATACGATTTTGCTAAATCGTACATATTTTACGAATTGGCCGATTCGTATGAATTCGTACGAATGACCTACCCCTTACCCCGCCCCTAAACCTAACCATCACGTGGGGTTAGACAAATTAGCCACTTTTTAATCATGCGTCGAATTCGTACGAATTGGGCGTGAGATAGTGTAGGACATTTAGAAGCCCAATGCTGATACAACAGAGTACTATTTCAGTGTGTCAATGGTACAATGTATTTTTAAAACTATCTATAGGATGTCTGACCTTCTATGGAAGAGGATGTATGTATATAACTCTGAACACAAAAGAGTTGGGAGCGCAATAGGGCCGGAGGGCCGGAGGGCCAGTGGGCCAGAGCGTTAGAGCAACTGTATGCTGAAGAAGTTGCTCAGCTTTGTTTGTGAATGAAGTCTAATATTTCTGGCATCAGAGATCTCTGCGAAGTCATTTCAAAAAGACAGGAACCACTTCATATTCAAATTTTGGCCTTTCAATATACCAGCTATTGAGAAACTTGAAAAGTGAAAAAGTGTTGCAACCATCCCCACTCTCCCCTATTCTTTTCATTTATACTTCAGGACCTTTTTCAAACAAGTGAAAAGCGTGTCTCACAGCAGCAATGTGTTTCGGCCCACTGGTTGTCCTTGAGCACTTGGGTACACAGATCCTTTCACTGACAACTCTGCATACAGAAAGCTGAAGAGTGACAGCAATCTGTATTTCAGCCATTGTTGGAGGTACAAAAATACAGAAAAACCAGTAATATTGTGAAATATTTTTTACAATTTAAAAATAACTGTTTTCTATTTGAATGTATTTTATTCTATCTCATATAAATGCTGTTCTTTTGAACTTTCTATTCATCAAATAATCCTGAAAAGAAATTGTACACAACTGCTTTCAACATTGATAATAATAATAATAATAAATGTTTCTTGAGCAGCAAATCAGCATATTAGAATGATTTCTGAAGGATCATGTGACCCTGAAGAATGGAGTAATGATGCTGAAAAGTCAGCTTTGATCACAGGAATAAATTACATCTGAAAATATATTCAAATAGAAAACAGTTATTTTAAATTGTAAAAATATTTCACAATATTACTGTTTTTGCTGTATTTTGGATCAAATAAATGAAGCCTTGGTGAGCAAAAGAAACTTCTTTTAAAACATTAAAAAATCTTACCGTTCTAATCATTTTGGCCACAGTGAAAATTGTGTATATTGTGTACACAGCCAAAATTATATATATTTGGATTTTAAACTGGATTTAGACATGCCCTGGTGTAAAAGCTCATAAAAATGAAGCTTAAAATAATATAATAAGATATAATTCAACATAATATTTTGTTAACGTGACAGTGATAAATTATATTGATGAATACGTAAGATCTCTTTTCTACATAACTTCAGCTTTTAGGAAACTGGCCACTAGTGGATAATAAGATCACAAATTTGTAGTATCTAAATTCCAACACTAGATGGGAGAATTGTCTTTCTTTAGAAATCTTCTGTCAATTGGAAACAAAGTCCTGTGTTGCATTGGGTTTTATTTAAAACACCCCCCTTGTTCGAGACCATATTTAAAGGCTTTTACTTAAAGCCTGTTGATATGTACATGTTCTTCTGTTGTAATTCATTCATTCATTCATTGCATTTAAGCAATTACGGTTTTTACTGAATTTAAATAGGTTTGCAGAGGCCTCAGTTGCCCCCCTGGCTGAGAACCACCTCTGTAGAACATTTGTATTGATTATATCTGTACTAATTTAATTATTTATATTTAAAAAAAGGTTTTAGATGTTGTCTCAACCAGAGGCAGTTACAACATGTAGTGTCATTTAATATGCTGTAAATATTTTCAAAAATAAGACTCAACAAATTTGGGGATTTTCTCAAAATGTGTGCTTTGGAAATGTTGGGTGATTGTGGATGCAATCTGTTTTAATGCTGCGTGATTATTGTTTGTGGGATCTAGTTTTCTGGTGGAAGCCCACACATTTCCAGTGCAGTCACGCACAAACCCACTTCACATGAATGAGGACTGTGTCCTCTAACACACATGAGCACTCTCAATGATGAGGGTATGTGTAATACCCCGGGAATGTGCTAAAAATATGCATGGCTTGGTGAACACACCCCCATAGTACACAGCATAGTACACTATGACTAACAATACCCTCAACATCCCTCTGTTTTTACTTTCTCCTCCATTACAGGCAACATCAAACTGATGAAAGAGACTCATGTATTATTTGGCCTCTCTTTGTTTGCTGCTGATCGGTATTGACATCACAATTAAGGTTTGGATGCTCTTGAACACTCTTGAATGATCTACAGTTATTTAAGTTAATCATCTAATAATTAATTCTATGAAGGGTTGTGCAATTCATAATGATGACGTACTAGAGCTATTTTAGTGAACCTGTACATAATGTATGTGCCTGCCTGAGTGGATGTTTCTATGTATAAAAAAAAGGATATGGATGCATGTATATGACTTTAAAACATTACAGAAACATCATAAATCAATATACTGTAACATCATTTTATGTGTTTATGACTGGTGTGTCAGCTGCCTTCACGACTGAATGCGTAGTGCCACTCCATTTACCCAAACCATTAGCACTTTCATGAAAATTATCACAATGATTCACTTTTTGGGATCTTATAGATTTAGTTTTAATAATTTAGTTTTAATATATTTTAAATTTTTATTCACTTTATATGAGGGGTGTTTAACTACTGTACATATATAAAAAATATTTATAATGAACACTTGCTATTAAAGTGGGATAAAGGTGAGGTTAGGGACAGGTTTTATGGTCTGGTTAGGTTTAAGGTTGGGTTAAGAGGGTAAGGGAAGAAATGTAATAATTCTAAATGAATAAATGTAAATGTAATGTAATTGTGACCGGGGCTAGGTACACGCAACTACAGCATCTTGGATTGCGCTGAAGCCCATGACCTCGTCACCGTCAACAAAAGATCAAGCCACCTGGCCACCTACACCAGTGGTGGCCACAGAATCCAGATCACATATTGGATGATCCGACGGGACCGCATTGCCAACTCCCGCCACCAAGCGACCCAAGCCATTGGTCATGCACATTAAGAACACCGGGCAAGCCCTGCGAGACACTGCTGGAGTGAGTACTTTGCAGCCATCTCAAACGAAGAGTTCCCATATCCACCTATTCACAGCCTGGATCCGGTCCCTGGACTTGTACTGCCAGTTACCGTCTCTGAAGTCACAAAGGCCGTGAAGAGGATGAAGAATGGCAAAGCCACCGGCCCAGATGACATCCCTGCTGAAGCCTGGAAGCTAATGGGGCACAGAGGAGCTGAAAAGGGTCCTTTCCACCTTATTCAACAAGATCATTATTGAGGGCAAAGTCCCGCATATTTGGATGATCAGCACCAAGGTGCCGATCTAAGAGCAAGGGGGACTTTGCTGAATGCAAGAGCGATCGGCCGATTCGACTCCTATCCCACTCCATGAAGCTTTTTGAACGCATCCCAGACAGCCGCCTTCGCAGCATTATTGAAATCAGTCCAAATCAATGCGGCTTCGTCAAAGGACGTGGGACCACAGATGCCATCCACGCAGCCCGCCTCCTGATGGAGAAACACCGGGAAAAGAACAAGCTAGTCCGCATGGTCTTCCTGGATCTGGAGAAGGCTTTCGACCATGTTCCCTATGACCTCATCTGGGCCTCCCTCCGATGTCACCATGTACCCGAAACCTACATCCGCTGGGTGCAACTCCAAGACGTCAGAAGCGTGGTTCGATGCACAGCTGGGATATCATCTCCTTTCAACATCAACGTAGGAGTCCACCAAGGACCGGGCCTTTCGCCCTTTCTTTTCATCACATGCATAGACACAGTGACACAGGACCTCCAGACGCCCCATCCATGGTCCTTACTCTATGCTGATGATGTGTTCCTCCTCGACAGGGAGCGGCAAGACCTTCAAGACCAAGGACAGCAGTGGAAAGATTGCCTGGATGCAAATGGCGTGCGAATCAACCTCACAAAGACGGAGTAACTGGAGTGTAGCCCTCAGACTGATGGTACCATTGGCAACGATGGAATGGATCTAAAGAAAGTTCAACACTTCAAGTACCTTGGATCAATACTCTCATCGAACTGTGCACCCTCCCGGATGTCCACGCTCCTGTGAGTGCCGCCTGGTCAAAGTGGCGCCAAGTCACGGGACTGCAATGCGATTGCCGAATACCCATCCACCTAAAGTCCAAAATCTATAAGATCATTGTACGCCCTAGCCCTGTATGGAGCCAAATGTTGTATTATTGTTGTATTATTTATGAAATGTAAGGTTTTACTTACCTCTAGCCTACTGTTAGCCAATTAACCGTTTTTTACTGTTGCAGTCTTTTACAGTTAAAATTTAAAAAAAATTTACAGTGAAAACAGACTCATCCATCTTTGTCTCACCTTTTCATTTAATGGGACACCTGAGCTTGTTTGCCGTGATCTGGCTGACAAGATCTGGCTGGTGAAATTATGTTTTCAGCTATGAGTGTCATTCACCATAAAGTACATATTCTTTCCTCAAAATTAATATGTTCATCATTTGACTAATATTTTTTTTGGTTTATTATATAAACAAAAATAAATACATTTCGAATAATTGTAATATTAATATTTAATCTAATATTTCACTTTCGATTATAGGTTATACT
Source organism: Pimephales promelas (assembly GCF_988280905.1). Classification (NCBI taxonomy): domain Eukaryota; kingdom Metazoa; phylum Chordata; class Actinopteri; order Cypriniformes; family Leuciscidae; genus Pimephales; species Pimephales promelas. The sequence continues at coordinate 14,993,545 of NC_142780.1, read as the reverse complement.
TCATTAGATTATAGCTTCAGCAACATTGAAATCTTTCCAAATACCCACTTGAACTTCCTTAAGCATCCAACTGAGGGAGTCACTGTGTTTTTGTCTTTCTGTGGTCCATCTGGAAATGTGTCAAAAGTCAAGGAAAGTGTAAGAATATAAAAATATCCAGAATAATGCCAAACATTAAAAAAGTTGCATACTAGTACGTGACTTTTGGAGTGACCTTCACAAGGTCCAACATCCATCACCAAACATTTTAACTGTCAAGTCGCTGACAAAGCCAGACCAGGGGAAACAGGTAACCAAAGATGTATTTAATAAACTAGGAAATGTAGGTATGTTAAAAAGAACCATTTATATTCATTAAAGTATCCAAGGGGCAACAAAATTGGGTGCTTTTAGACACTCAGAACTAGTGAGCTCTGAGAATGCGGCGACGTCACGGAAAAGGTGCTGTCAACCCGGTGTAGCCCCGCCTCTACAAGTGACGTACGTGGTAATTCCCCCGCTGATTGGTTAAGGTCACTTTCATTTGCTTCTGTGGACCGCTCGCTTGCTCGCAGAACCCACATGCACAACAGTTGCAGCACCCTTTATTTGCACAGTGAGCGCGAGGGCAGCGCATCTTCAGACTCATATTACTTCATTTAATCGTTTTATTTCTACATGTCGAATAAAAGCGGTTTGTTTCACTATTTAGATGTATACAGTTTTATTGTTTGGAGGTCTGTTGCGTTAATACCCAACGTAAACTTCAAAACAGGCGACAGTTAACTGTCAAATCTGTTTTGTTTGTTATTATTTTGCGCTCGATAGGCTGTGTTCGACAAGATGCCGCGCGGATACATTTCGTAGTTCAATCCGCAGTTTTCTTGTCCTCCGGAAGTGGCGGTCAGTTTAACACTAGTTAACTACTTCGATTTAAAAGGTAAGTTAAAAACTTCCTCAATTTTTCGTAACTACTGTAATTGACTATGCCAATCCTTATTCTTTTCACTATTTCATGTGCTCTGCGTGCCATGCGGTCTGGAAACATGTCCATGCATGATTGCAAGCAATGTCTTCCAAGTCAAGACATTGTAAAAACGCTATAATAACTGATGCCTCTTGGAAACTATTTTAGTTTGGGCGTGGACAAGAATTCATGCATAGCTATAACTAAAATTCTCTTATGAGGAGAAAAGTCTCCTGGTAGTGTTATTAGTTTGAGAGTTTCTTAATGGCTGCATGCATTGCGATATTAATGTTGTCATTATAAACAATACAATTCATGGCATTTTATATTATATTAAGGTAGGCACGTGATCTTTATTTTGTTGGCCTGTCAAAATGACTCTTTCACGTTTCTTCAAGAATGTATTAATATCTTTGTTCTCATGTGGCAGTATTAGAGTCCTTCTCTATTGATGACTTAGGAGGTTCATTAAAGTTGCAGTAGGAAATTTGGTGCTTGCACTTCAACATGTATTAAATAACAAGCACTCTAAATTACAACTTACAAGCTTATCTAATTGCCTCAGTAAAAGGAATGTACTTGAAAGTAAAGATGATGAAGGTGATGATGATGATGGTTTAGTTTGAACCGTTAATGTCAAAGCATGTATTTGAGAGGTCTGGGTTTGAACTACTGGGTGTCTGACTTTGACCACTATCTGAATGTGACAAGACAAGAGCACTGTATCCATTAGAAATACACTCTTTTGTCATTTCCCTGTCACCATGGTAACAGATTGTGAAATGTGTTTTTCTATGTATGTACTAGTCCTAACCAGAACTGTGTGCCAGTGAAGTACATTTTATTTTTTTAAATATTTGCTAGTGCTACCACATAATTTAAAGGGACAATGAGCTCAGTGGCCAATTTGTGAATATTTTCACAGCAAGATATATTGGGGTGGTGGACTCTTTTATCTTCCTTCATAGCCATTGAGAGTAGAAGCTATGATGTGGATTCTCTCTCTCTCTCTCTCTCTCTCTCTCTCTCTCTCTCTCTCTCTCTCTCTCTCTCTCTCTCTCTCCCATCTCTTTATTTGTCACTTTCTATAAACAATACTCCTAGAAACAAAGACTTTGATGCATGACAATTTTGGAAACTGAGTTGAACAAACAGAGGATTTCTGCAGTGATTCCTATTGATTATTTTACACAGTATCCCACACAGTGAAATTCAGTGCGTAATGAAAGCCCAATATTTTATTGATGTACACGACACATTTAAGCTGAGTCAGAGTGATTGTGTTTGTAAATTTCTTCAGCTTGTGTCAGTGTTTCGTAACATGATTGGATGGAACAGGGTGTCAAATTGTCCTCCGCGTAGCTTAAACACCAGTAGATTTTTGAAGTGATGTGTGTGAAAAGGCTTCTTTCTAACAGAATGGACTGAAAATGAATCTGATAGGCCGCAGATGTCTTTAATAACATCTAAAATTATGAATGACTGCAGTTATCCCGCCTCATGTTCAGTGCCACTGTGGTGAGACATTGATTTTAAACCAGAGTTTGTGCTGAATAATACATACAGTGTAATAATACTTTAGCCATGAAAATGTCACACAAGTAACAGAAAAAGGCACAAATGTCAGAACACCTCCAGGACCCAGAGAACACCTCAGAAGCCCTAAGGGTTAAAACATGGTTATAATGTAAATATGGCTCACACTTTTTATTAGGTGTCTTTAAGTCAAGTCACCTTTATTTATATAGCGCTTTATACAATACAGATTGTTTCAAAGCAGCAGCTTTACAGTGATAACAGGAAAATGATGCATTTCGGCTGTCTTTCAGCTGAAGTCAGTTCACTGTTGATTCAGATCAGTTGTAAAGATGACCAATTATCAAATTAGTTCATTTCATCTGTAAACAGATTAAAGCTTTACTATGTAGTTATAGATGTATTTACAGATTTATTTTAAAAATATAAATAAAATGTAAAAAACATGTACGTACACAATACATTCATATCAAATGATTAATTTAAGTGTTAGTAAATAGTAGTTGCAAGGGGGTGTGATAGTCCTCTATATATATTAAAAATAAAAACTGAAAGAATGTTCCATATCATCCATTCTGGCTTCTATTTCTGTGCATGGTATATGGCCCAGACTGGACAAACCCAAATGCATTAGAGGCTGTAATTTCCTTTTCCATCAATATTGGATTATGGTGCCATTATGGGGCACTTTCCTTTTCTTCAACTCTTTGTGTACTTCCTACAACTTCTCCAATTCCCAGCCCAGCTCTCAGATTAGTGGTTGTGAGTGTAAAAAAAAACACGCATAGTTACATAGTATAGATGAGTTTAGACTAACTGTGGGCAAATGATTGGACCAGAGCATTTGGGAAGAAGTTTTGTCTTTATTTGTTTATCTTTTTGGCTTCTTTCGCGACTGCAGCTATGCAGGTTATCCTCCTCAGTATGGGGCTGCACATAGCCGTGCCCTTTAACAAGAAAATACACCTTTATTTTCACACCAGGACAGCAGCCTGAGCTCAGGACCGTTTTACAAAACCACACACGGCACACGCTGTTGCCATAGTCACAGTGTGAGATGAAATAAGTTGAGTTTGATAAGAGACCTCAGGAGGGTGAAAGTGGTTTGATTCTGTGGTTCTTTGATATGTTTCTTATGGGAAGCTCTCCATGATCTCAACTGTGTGTATTAAATGTGTTGTGGATATGGAGTGAGAGTATGTACAGGTTCTTTAAGAGCAGATGTTGTCGTTGCTCAAGCACATTGGCGGGTGTTGCTGCTGTCTGCCTTCCTCATCCATAAAAGATGTGATTTCTATACCTAAACAGGTAGGTGAGGTTACAGCTAGATGGAAAGACACCATTCTGTCTCAGACTTGTCTGGTTTTCACTGTACTTAATATGTTGTCTATAAAGCAAATTATTTTTACATGCTGCATTCACAAAATCTGATATCTTTAAGCAACATATTATCTCATTATGTCTGTTCAGACAGTCTGTGCTGTAGACAGCTGATATCAATCGCTCGGTTCAACTTCCCTTTGGTGTCATTTATATTAATTGCTGTCTTTGTGTTGTAGAAAAAGGGCAATTCCCACAGTGAAATCTTCCCTCACAGAAAACAGAAAAAAATGACAAAATTAGAATTTATTTAATTTATTATATTTATGCTACTAACAGTAATGAAAAAGTCTATTTAAACAGCAATGGAATTGTATTTCCATTTTTCCAAACAATTCGTGGTTAAATAATTGGGGCATTTGGCGGTAACCCATTAGGTTTCTTCTCACATATCATGCTAACACATGCTTCCTCAATAATCAATAAAGTTTGTTCATGTGCGTCAAACAAGTAAGCTTCCGTTGAACATATTTGATGTGCTCATGTGTGTTGTTCAATGTTATATGTGAATAAATGCCTAAATTAAATCTGTTCATCTGATAAAGTGATCATGTGTCTTCAGAATTGTGCTACAGTACTCATATGCTGGAATACTATTACTTAAACTTTTCATAATTGTTTTGGTGGAATGGCCTTTTAAGTGAAGGGACAGAAATCTCTTAGGTTTCATTAAAATATGTAAATTTGTGTTTTGAAGCTGGAAGAAAGTCTTGTGGTATTTAAAATGACGCGAGGGTGAGTATTCATTTGTGAGCGAACTATCCCTTTAAATGTTTTAAATCAACTGTTATGGAACTGGAATCATTAAAATCCCAATGATTAGTTATGTAGTAACCAACCAATCACATCAGTAATTTCATCCCAATCTTGCCTTTACAATATTCCAAATTGTCTGCTAACAGGCTGTGGCAGGACTATGCGACTTAAAGTTGACATTACCTCACCACTACCTCATCCACAAAAGTGTCATAAAGGGAGTTAATCTCATCATTCTGAATAATTCTTTCTTTAATAATTATGCAATGTCTTTTCAGTTCAAAACATTTCAAATAATGTACACGTGATTAATGTCTGAGTCAAGGCATCACTACTATTTTTAACATATTTTTGAATTCTGTAAGAAGCAATTCATTCTTGCTGTGTATCATCATATTCTATCTTTCTGTTGTGAAAGTTAAAGTAAAGAATTGTACAGTACTTTTGAGTATATGAATGTCCAGTACACTGTAAAAAAATATGTTCAAGATTTGTTATCACAACATATTTTCTTTTGTCAAATCAACTTTATAGTAATTTATTTAGTTGAGAACTTATTATTTTGAGTTTCTGATGATTAAATTAATCTCCTTCATTGTATTAACTCACTTTTTCCAGTTCAATGAACTTAAAATTTTAAGGCAACCCAGGTTACTTACTTTTTTAAGTTAAACCAACAATATTTTTTACAGTGTAGTAATCACTACATTTTTTCTTTTGTCAAAACAACTTAAATAATTTATTTAGTTCAGATAACATATAATTTTGAGTTTCTGATGATTAAATCATTCTCCTTCATTGCATTAACTCACTTTTTCCAGTTCAATGAACTTAAAATTTTAAGGCAACCAGGTTGCTTACTTTTTTAAGTTAAACCAACAATATTTTACAGTGTACTTTGAGGATATGATCCTCATATCAGTATCCTAATAAAAGCGGTTTAAAAAAAAAAAAGTTTGCCTTATTGAAAGATGGTGGCCCCATGTTGAGATCACTTGACCTGCTTAAAATTCGCCTTTATCTCAGTAAATCTATGAACAGAAAACAGTTATAAAATTAATCCAGTGCAACATAAATCAAAAATGACAAAGTCCACCTAAGGGATAACGTGTTTTTTTTTTTTTTTTTTCAACCCAAGCTCATTCGAAACTATTAAAAATCCTGGCAGTCATAGAGAGTGCAAGTGTTTCTTCCTGGACAGGTTTTCTGGTCTAATAAGTCTTGCGAGTAGAATGCAGAAAAGGTCAGAATATCAAAAGACCTGAACTAGTTTGCAGAGACGGATGAGTTGTCAAGCTCAGAGGTCACACTCTAAAAAATGATGGGTTAAAAATAACCCAACTTGGGTTATTTTATAACCCAACCGCTGGATCAATATTGCACCAGCCCAACAGTAGTTAATTTGACCCAGCAAGATGGGTCGGTCATTTTTAACCCAACAGATGAGTTGTTCATTTCTACTCAAATGCTGGGTCAAATTAAATAAAATTCTGGGTTGATTTAACTACAAATTTGTTATATAGCGTACCCAAATGCTGGGTCAAATTAATTACAATTCTGGGTTGATTCAACTACATATTTGTTATATAGTGTACCCAAATGCTGGGTCAAATTAACCCATATGCCAGACTAATTCTAGCACATTACAGTACAATTTAAGAAAATAAAAGGCAATTGACTACTCATAACTATAAAACAGTTACACTACAAATCTAGAACAGAATACATGCTAGATGTATGCGTAGATTATGCAATAAACACTTAAACAATACAAAAACAAAACAACAATGGAGTCTTTGAAAAATTATTTTATTACTTTAATATCAACAATATTAGTGGAACTGCAGTTAATATCACTGAAGTAGGAAAACATTCAATTATGAATGAACTGGCTGAACATTTAACAGGCCAACAGTCAACGGGAGCCATTAGCTAGTATTCTGGTATCTTCCCAAAGAAACTATTAAAGGGATAGTTCACTTTGAATTTAATTTTTGATATGTTTTATCTTCCCTCAAGGGCATCCAAGATGTAGGTGTCTTTGTTTCCACAGTATTTTCAATTTTGATATTTTTCGGGCAAACCATTGTTGTCAATCAGTCATATAATGGAGGTTTAGGGGGTCCACCCTCAGTTCATGTCAAAGAGCATGCACAGAGAAGTCCAAATTAAACATGATTGAATGACTCGTAAATGTAACTACGCAGTGAAGGCCTAAGACACGAAACGAGCGGTTTGTGTGAGAAAACGAACAGTATTTATATCGTTTTTACCTCGTGTAACTCAGCCATTGGCAACTGATCTGACGGCAGGGGCGCTTCAGTCTGTGCATGCGCCAGAAGTGATCGCTTGCGTGTGTACGTCACTCATTGTTTACAAAGAGATTTCGGGAGTTTAACCTTTCACTAAACATTTAGATATATCGAAATCTTCCATTGCGATTTCCTGTATATATAAATATGTTTAGATCTTCACAGTGAAAGGTAAAACTTCCGAAACTCTGTGTAAACAATGAGTGACGTCACTTCCGGCGCATACACAGACTGAAACGCCTCTGCCGTCAGATCAGTTGCCAATGGCTGAGTTACACGAGGTAAAAAACTATATAAATACTGTTCGTTTTCTCACACAAACCGCTCGTTTATTGTCTTAGGCCATCAATGTGTACTTACATTTACGAGTCATTAAATCATGTTTAATTTTGACTTCTCTCTGCATGCTCTTTGAGGTGAACCGAGGGAGGACCCCCTAAACCTCCAGTGTATGACTGATAGACAACAACGCCAACGGTTTAACCGAAAAAACAAAACAAAATTGAAAATACTTTGGAAACAAAGACACCTACATCTTGGATGCCCTTGAGGTAAGCTAAAACATATCGAAAATGTATTTCAAAGTAAACTATCCCTTTTAATATTTAGAAATAATAACTGTGTGTGCCTCTAATGTTGATCTTACAAGTCCTCTAATTTTTTGAAGAACTTCAGCCCAGGGCCAGCTCTTGGGATCAACTGTTGATGGTAGCCTCATCTAAAAGAAGAAAACTCTCCTCATCAGTCCCCTCCTCTAAAAGACAAAAAAATACAAAACACAAAGAAATTTATATTTCATAAGAATTAATGTCTGAAAAGGGCTTGAGTAGCAATGCAGACTTGATATGCTGTGGATGTGAAAACAAATATTTCTTACCTTGAAATCTTTCAACAAGGTCTGTCAGCTGCCACTCTGTTGTGTCAATGACAAAGCTGACCTGATCTGAAACAAACACAAAATGAGGTTAAAGTAATATACAATTACTATTGTATTAACTATTCAGATATCACCATGCAAATGCAATGCAGACTAGCAGCAGAATGTAATCCAATGTGAAGATAACAGCCAAAATATAGAGAGACCCTCTCTCCCTATACAATTCAAATTACATGTATTTTACATTCAGACATTTTATGTTACTTCAATGTTTTTACATACTTTAATAAGTCTAACACTGTGTTATACCTTCGCATTTCACATTAAAAGCTTTGAGGGCAAAAAAGCGCGCTCATTTATATCCAGTTAACTTAAAATAATGTAAGTTAGCCTGCTAGCCAGGGCGCCATTTCATATAAGAAATGTTTTCTTATCTATCGCGGGTCACCATATTACTTAAATAAATGCACATACATGCATTTAGTCTGTCATATCAGGTTATCTCACTGTTTATACATACTTTAATCAGTCTAACACTGTGTTCACATTAAATGCTCCAGGGAAAAAATAGCGCGCTCAAAATAGCTAGCAGCTTGCTAGTGCTTCAATGATAATTAACGGCTCAATGGCTAACGCTAGCCAAACAAGCCAGACAAACTAGCCTCGACAATATAAAGATATTACTTTAGAAAGGTAACGTTAAAGTAGACTCACTGTATTCCGGACACTAAGTTAGACCGTTTACCGCAATTTCTATAAATAAACACTTCACGGCCATTGCATCAATACGTGTCATCTTTGCCTCACCCTCTTCCGACCAACCCAGCTTATAACTTAGTTGTTAAAATATATGTCTTATATATTAGAAATGACATGTAGAGTACTCTACCTTAGTTTATTTCCCTCGCTCGATGAAAAGTGAAGTTCTCTTTGAAGATCGCTCGGTGTGTGGTGGATCCGGGTATGGTGGACTCTTCTTGTGATGATGTGATGACGTTCGAAGCACAAACAACCCACGTGCTGGGTCAACGGTGTATGTTGGGTAGATGGGTTATTTTTTCCAACTCATGTGTTGAGTCAAAATCCATATACATAACCCATAATGGGTCAAACATTTCATAACCCAGCGGTTGGGTTGATTAAATAACCCAGCATTTTTTAGAGTGCACGACTAATTGGCTCCTCGTCCTTATAAATATTAAAGACAACAAATAGCTCCAACATGCTCCTCCACTGTTCCCCTGCTGTTCTTGCCTATTTAAAATACATGTAACTAAAGGGTCAAAATGGCTGTGGTCTGGAAAAAATGATTTGCCTTAAAGGGTACATATCATGCTTTTAAATCATTCATTTTTACTTATTAATCATACATTTGTGGTCTATATAAAGCATAACTGCAATGCTTGGGTCTGAATTCCTCATTATTAAAGCTCCACAGGCCCCTTTTCTACCCCTTTTCTGATGTGCTTCTGTGAGCAAGTCGTTTCGAAGCGGCCCCTTTAAATAAAAAGGAGATGCGTCATACCCCGCCCGCTCTCCAGGTCGATGAGTTCACGGTCGGTTCAACTCCCCGCGTTCAGCCATCATTGTAGTTTGATAAGAGATATACGATTACTATAGCTTCAAAGAACATTTTTATTTACACGTTAACAAAATGTCAACAACGGAAGACTTGTCCATCAAGCCTTACATATTCGAGCCAGAGCGAGCGAGGTGAAAAAGACGACGACGAACCTGCAGAACGTCTTCATATGGATGCAGTGGTATGTAAGTTAACTATGTTGTGTTATTAGTGAAAGTCGACTATTTCTCTTGTTAAAACAAGCACACTGACAAGATAAATGACTACGGTCTGATCTTACCAATAAAAATCTGTATTGATAATAATATGATAACGTACGTTTAGAAAGCGTCAGAAAACACAGCAGATAAATGATAGAAAGAAGGATAGAAGTACTTGTTAGTCCAATTAAAGCTTTTATTGACACCAGCCTCAGCAAACGACTCGTTTTTCAAAGTGGGGAACTATGACATCAAAGAGGATAAAACACCACCCCAGCAGAAGAAGATCAACGCCTACTTCAACACGGCCGGTTTAGCCCCGCCCACCGATACGCGCATTACACGCATAGCTAAATAACATAGGCCTACCTCGTGATGACAAACCGGATCGAGCTACTGAGCAATACAGAATATTGTGCAGTGCCTGATTGTGGAAGAAGACAGTCGCTGCATAAGCTTCCTCTGGATTACAATAGGACTGCACGGATAAACTTTTATTTTTAATGACATTCCACTCCACCTGATGAGGTAAAATATTGTCCGTCTGTTCGCTTCATTTCACTGAGGATTGTTTCGTAAATAAAACTGGATTTGCGACTGATTAAGATTAAAGGGGTGATGAACTGAGAAATAAAATTTTCCTTGAGCTTTTGACATCTAAGAGGTCATCATATTATAAGAATATCCTGTAAGTTTCAGAACTGAAAACGTCCTTGTTAGTCCAGTAAAAGCTTTTATTGACACAGCCTCTAAAAATGACTCGTTTTTAAAAGTGGGGAACTATGACGACAAAGAGGATAAAACACCACCCCCACAGAAGATGATCAACGCATTCATTTCACTGAGGATTGTTTCGTAAATAAAACTGGATTTGCGACTGATTAAGATTAAAGATGCTGTCCCGTCTATATTGAATCTGACTGGAATTGTGCAACACTTTGTGCAACTGGGTCGAATCATTCCGGTTCCCATTTTACAACATTAGACGTTTTCAAAACAATTTCCCCCAAGTGCATCGACGAGTGAGTTGAAACTCATTATAATATGCAAAACTGTTCTCCACTCACAGCAGTGGGCGTTTACTTCCAACTCTTCAGTGCGAGACGCCCATAAAAACAGAGCGTTTTTCAACTAGCCTCAAAACTTGGGTACAAAATAGCCTATTACTTATTCATTTTGATGTTTTTGAATGCAAATACCAAGCGAACATCATAAGTTGACCTCAGACAACAATATAATAAAATTTAAAAAGCCAGTTCATGACCGCTTTAACAACAATAATCAACTGAATAATCAAATGCAAAAATAAAACACTGCTTAGTTTTCACTGTATGAATGAAATGTATACAGATTCTTATTAAAGCTAGAAAAGTTATTCAGCCAAGAGTAGTGAGTGATGATCCTCTCTGTCTTTTGTTTATAACCCCCAAGCCGTTGCGATATGCATATCGCGATGTTTTGATAATTTCGATATATTGTGCAGCCCTAGTCAAGACACACGGAAACACAAATGTTATAATGCAGCTAGAGCAGGAATCAAGGCTTCATCGGGACAGCATTCTCGCACGCGCAATTGCACAATATTTTAAGATTTGGTGTTCTTTTGGTTTTCAACTGTGATAACTAATGTGCTCAATCACAGAAACACATTACTGCTATTCATGGAGCACATTTCCAGTTATGGATTATAATGCCATTTGGTTTGTTGGTCCGTTGGGTCGAATTGCTTTCATACCACAAGCGAACTTCCCCAGAGTTCGTTTGCAATCGGGCCCGAGACCACCTCGTTCAGGTGATCTTGGAGCGATCGTTTTAATGCGGATCCGGGCCCGATTGCCGTGTTCACAACCGCACCAGGAAAAACGCACCAGGTTTCGAAAAAAAAAAAAACACTTAAGTGTGAAATCACCCTAAGAAACCTCATTAAATACTTCCTGCTAAAGATACAAGCCGATGATATTCTACTGCACAAGACTGCAGTCTAAAGTAGAGTTTTATTCAATTTGAGCTGTGATCAAGTTTTATCAAATGGACGCTGATTGAAAATATGTTATATTTTATCTTTCTTTTGCATCTCTGAGCTTGCCTATACGCTGAAATTTGTAAATGCAATAAGAGTGTAATTTAATATTCTCATCTCTTAGAGTGCTTCAGATTACTATATGTTATGTCGCTTTTAGCGAGTTTAGAGCATCAGAGTTGGCCTGTTATTTGCTATGGGAGGATATACAGTAGGATAAAGCTCTTATCTTGGCTTTATTAATGGCTAATTCTCTCTGTTACTGATGTGAATTATCGTACATTAGACGCATTATTTCAAGAGGTGGAATTTTGTACAGAGCACCACTGAAATACAAGCCCGTTTTGCCTTTGTTTTCCACCGTCTTTCCATTTCAGCAACAGAATGATAACCTTTTATTGGTATTCTCACTGCATGCATTTTATTTGTGAAAAAGAATCCGACACTAGCCCTGCAAAACAAAAACGCCTACACAGAAAATAAATAGCTAAAGTTTGGCTCACTGTCATTGCTTTGCGTGTGAAGAAATGTGATAATTAGCCATCCTACAATGCATAAATTAGGAGAACCTTTGGTGTCCAGGTTCACCTCTCTTACATTTTCTCTACAAATATCATCAAAAGAAGAAATGCTATTTTGCTGATGTTTGTATAATTTGATGATGTGGATTTGTTTTTGTAAAAAAAATCAATGGAGCTATTAATATCTGAGCTGCTTTGTTGAAACAACCCAACATTTTTTAGATTGTATAATTTATGTACCACTACAATGTAAAATAAAAACAAAAGGTTTGTTTGCTGCCTTAAATTTTTAAGTGCAATCAACTTGGCCGTATAACTTTTAACTTAAATGATATTAAACTGACTTAATTTTTTTTAAATCTTGTATAACTTATAATTTTTTTAAAGTTGCGTAACTCATGTTTCAACTGAATTTTTTGCCTTGTTTCTCCATTGATATTGTGTTGAAATAAAATGTTCACAGCGGTAAGGTTTTATGGATTGTTGTTGAAATTAACATTGTTTTTTTCCTCATTAGTCATTTGAGGGGGTTTACTTGTTGCCTGCAGGGTTAGTTAACTCAAAAAATTGAATTCTGTCATTTTTTACTAACCCTCATTGATGAATGTTTATATGTGAATAAAAGCCTAAATTCGATCTATTCATCATAGAAGGCGACCTTGTCTTTGGACTAAACCGTTCAATTCATGTGGATTAATTTTAACTTTTTGAAGCGTCAAAATGGTAGTTGCGTAGACTGTCAATGGAGGGACAGAAATCTCTCAGATTTTGTTAAAATATCTTTATTTGTGTTCCAAAGATAAACCAAAGTCTTATGGGTTTGGAACGACATGGGGATGAATAAATTATGAAAGAATATTAATTTTGGGCCGAACTAACCCTTTAATATCACTACTGTAGTTGAAGACCTTGCATTCATTGTTCCTCAGCCAAAATGTTGGTATCAATCCAACCTCTAACATGCAGTAACATTTAGAGAATTTGTCTTAAAACTGTTTCGAGTCCAAGGATACATTCAAGGTTGTGCAGTTATAAAGTATCTGCTGTTGACATTGTATTTCTGCAAGGCAGTAGTTTTATTAGGTCAGGCCCTCAGTCTCAGCTGACACAAGGAGTCTTCACTGTGAGCAGAATTTTCCTTCTGGGCTTCTGAGGGTCCGCTGGGACTGAACTGCCCTGTTTGCGTTCTTGCCAGAGGAAGATTTCTGCTGCTCTTACACAGTCTTGCTCTCGCTGAAGTCCGTGTGACATCTCTAAAACACTCTCTTCTTAAAGATATGCATGACTTCTAGTAGCCATTCACAGTGTCTCTGCAGAGATCTGATCTTTCTAGATCAAAGTAGGTTAGTTGATGAAATATTTCGAGCAAACATCCGTTTGCTGTCTGTCGAAGAAGATGGTTTTCCCCGTCTCGGATATTGCTGTCTTTCCCCTCAGCTCTAATGAGTCAGTCTTTGGCAGATCACGTCAGCTGAAGAAAGGGAGGGCGCGTGGTTTTCAAACAGTCTGAATTCATGTCAAGAGATTTACGAGGATGGGAGGGGCCGTAGTGTGGATGGGGGTCGGAAGTGGTAAAGGCACAGGAAGCGGCTCTTGTGCATTCAAAAAAACATTTAATCGGAAAAAATGTCTCGCACAATGGTAGACTTGATGAACTGTATTAACAATGAATCTTTCCACATTCTGTCTTAATCATTAACTTTTCCATCTCAGCAAGTTCTTAAGAAACTGACATCATTGGATAACCTAACAGTTTTTTTTTTTTACCAAAATCCAACCCCCATCTTGCCCACCTGCACACCATTTGAAAAAAATAGATACTGTCTTCACAGTTCACTGAAGAGCTGTTTTTCAATATTCTACATTCACACTGAGCGCCAAGACTAATGTCAGTACATTTGTAAATGTGAGCACACTTAGTTTGGCTGGCACTATGTCTTGGAGGCTGATGCAGCAGGGTTTGGCATGTGCTCAGATGGAGCTCTACAGCATCACATGAGGAAAAGAGCACATCTGTGCAGTCTCATGCTGGAGGGGAAATACAGCCTTTAATACATATCAGTGTCATGCTTTCTGTGTAGACAACATTTGTTGATTGTAATGGCCGAAATTTCAACACGAGTCATGACAATGCTCCGTTCGTGTCCAGCCTGCAGTGTAGACTAGAATAGAAAGTTCAAAAGATCAACATTTATTTGAAATAGATTTTTTTTGTTTAATCTGTGATGCACACAAGTTTGTGGTAAGATTTAAAAACAAAAGAAAAGTTATTGTTACAAAAGATTTATATTTCAAATAAATGCGTTTCTATTGAACTTTCTAAGAATACTGGAACAAAACCATTTAGTGTTTTAGATTAGAGATACTAAGCAGCAAAATTTGCTTAGTGGATGAAAACCCAGCATCTGCTAATATAATTGAACTGATGTGCGGTCACAATGTGTATATTAACTCTTTAACAATGGTATCAAACTTGGCTCATCCAGTCATGTTTGTAAAATTGGACTCTTTTTTTCTTTTTAACTCAAGTGTTACATAATGTTAAACTGTTTTTGCGCGACTGGCAGACTTATTCAGTTGTTATGAATAATCTTATCTTTGGTTTGGTTTGGTTTCGTCCATCACGTTACAAATGACCTTTCATTTGGAAAGCATTTCTAGGAATTCACTGGATTATCAGAAATATGAGTTGTTTCACGGTTCTATAAAATATGATTGAATTTACAGAAAAATGACTACAGTAGGCTATATTATTATACAGTAGATAGATACCATTGTGTTGATATACAATTTCTTGTACCTTAAAAAAGCCCACAAACTACATGGAATTTGATTAGCCCTGATTTAGCCCTTCAATTTATGCTTGACCGACGCACTACCTGTGTTTCCTTTTCTTAAAGTGTCTTTAAAGCAACCAGTGTTTCTAATGTTGTACAGCATAATGTTGTACCCTATTTTTTACAGTCTATGGTTCTACCTCTAAGGAGACAGATGGAATAGACCAATATGACACTACACTGATTTCAGGAGAGTTGCTGTGTGACATTTGATAAATTAGCCAGTAGTAGTGCTCAAGCTCTAGCTGAGTGTGTGGTGAAGTGTGTAAATAGTGGTTTTGAATGGAATATGTGACTCTCTCTGGCGAAATGCGTCGGAAGTCGCAACGTTCCATTATAAGATATGGGCCGATTATGTGGAAAAACAATGAAATAACAATTATAATTATATAATTTTTTGCTAATTTCAACAAACAGACATTCAAAAGAAATCTCCTAAAGTTTCGTAGTGCAGACAATTGAGTAAAGGTATTTAAATGACTATTAAAGTTGAGAAAGCGTTACTAAATACGCTGGAAATAAACATTGCTTTTTTCAACTCCCCTCATCACCTTTGAGCATTTCCCGGGTATTCCCCTGAAAAGTTGAACTCAAAGTGTTGAACTCACTGGAGGCTTCTGTGAGTATATTTATCTACAAGGAGAATACATTTAAAGGGTTAGTTCACCCAAAAATTTAAATTAAGTCATTAATTACTCACCCCCATGCTGTACCAACCCCGTAAGACCTTCGTTCATCTTCAGAACACAAATGAAGATATTTTTGATTAAATTTGAGAGGTGGATCACTGCTACATAGGCTGCCTAAGGGATCGAAACTTGACGGCCCAGAAAGTCAATGAAGAAAATGTTAAAATATACACATGTGACTACAGTGGCTCAACTATAAGTTTATCAAGCAATGAGAACATTGTCTGGAAGCACAAAGCCTTTCTTTAAAGTGAATTTCGTTTTGTATCTTAATTTTAATCAATGTCTCATCAACCAATTACCAGGATTTAATAAATAAGTAAATATTGCAGACAAGGCACCGGCGCGTGAACTGAAGCTTGTCTTATAAATGAACCGAAACTCAGAGTATAAGGTATCCTACTTGCCTCACAGACCTGAGAAATATCTACAGTATATTGAAATGCCTACTTTTAAACAGAACCATTCAAAACTTAAACAAAAAGAAAACAGACTGCCTTCTGCTTATGTGGGCTAATCTGTATGAAAAGTGTATTTCTCTCTGGCACATCTGTTCTGATTTTAGAGTTTCTGATCTCTCTGATTTTAGTAAATTTTTGTAAAAGTGTCTTTTTAACTATTTAAAAAAAAAAACTTAAACCTTAAAAAAAAATTGAGCTTCAGCATGGTTAAATAGCATTTATATATATATATATTAATGTATTTGGTCAAATTAAGCTGTAAAATAAATAGTTTATCCTTTTAAATGCAATGGAAATGATCAACAAAAAAAAAAACTGGAAAAAAAAACTTTAAAAGCTATTTTCTCAGGTTTTCAATTTGAAAAAACGGCAGACGACCATAATTCAAATGTGTAAAACCATTATGACTTTGACTAGGATATCATTTGAAAGCTTATGTTGTCCTCTTTCCATTAATACCAAAATCTAATTTTTTTTAAAGCTGTTGTCCGTAACTTTTTTAAGTTAAAAATAATCCAAAATAATTATTTAAAAAAAAAACATATTCTGCCAGTGGTCAAAACTATCTGCTTGCCATAGCTAGATTCAAAACGGTTAGCTTGTAATAATGATTTTAATTCCAGTGGTACTGGTGGGTTTCCGCGGGAAATTCGAGCATGTCTTTGCGTCATTACGTCACACCCGTAAACACAAAGAACGAGTTTCGGCTAGCCGGCTATACTGCGCGTGAGGCGATGTTAAGATGTATAGGCTTTTCTCGCAGGCTCGCAGCACTTCACATAATTAAACTTATGGCATCCAGAAAGATCCAAACAACAATCATCAGTGTCAACTGGAGATTCAGCAGTTATAAAACCCAAATGACTTCGTACTTCGGATTTAAGGTGTCTAGAGAAAGAGAAAGAAACCGTCTCATGCGAACACAAGGATGTAAACATCGGCAGGGCTTTTGAAAAACGCGTTAACTCCGTGTTTTGAAGGGGTTCAAAACGGAAGAAGAGACTGCTTTTTTTCTGCTGAACAAGTAAGACATTTTAATAGTTCAATCGTGTAACAGTACGTTTTCTTAATTCACACAGTTATGGAGTTTCCTTTGTTTTGCCTTTCTCGTTTTGCTATTATGGAGAATATGAATTCTGAACTACACAGGTAACTATAAAACACATTCAATTTAACATTAGTCACGCAATGCTGATGTTGTTAACATGAACAATTTGAGAACAAATAGGCTATAATTTGCACGGTTGCTGTAAATCGCGTTGATTAAATCTAACGACGCTTATCATGTCGAATGCTTTTCCCCCTTAGTTGATCGGAACGAAATGGATGTTACTTACTTGTTCAGAAGACATTTTCCGGTGAATATTCTTATGTTGTTCAAACTTTCAAAAAGTAAATCTGTGATTCTGTATGACAGTATCCACACAGCGCTATTATTCTTCCACGCTGTTTCATGCCAATTTACAACCCACGTAAAGATGATAATTCCGCGAATAACTCCAATTGCAGATTTCGAACAGAGATGGCGACAAAGAAGAAAAGCTACGGACTGCAGCTTTAATTTGGGTCACCGGGAGTTGAGTCACATTTTGCTGGATCAGGTCACATATTATGAAAAAAAAAATTGTAAAATTAAATTTGAATGCAAATTTGCTATGAAGTGGGGTTCAGCAGTACCAATTTTATTTGACATTTTTCTTATTCAGTGTCATCGCAAATTGTAATGACGTTTTAACAAAGTTTGGGAGAGTCACGTTCAGATAATCTACCCAGTCCGCAAGAGAGGAGGCAATATATAGCTGACTCACACCTGTCCCATGACAGTTTTGCAACATCCCTCGTCCTCCCCAACTCATAATTATCTGTTCCCATCCCAGCCAGGTATGGGGGAGGGAGTATTCTGGGTTTGGGCCAAATTCCCTGCCAAAGCCCTTCTCTCAAACAGCTCGCCAAAAACTCTCTACTTTATTCGATTATCTATAGTGTGAATTATCAGCATAACGATTTGCCAATTTCATGTACAGTTTCAAAATGTTTTTTTTTACAGCAGCACTTGAGCTAAATAAACTCCACTTTTTTTTTGTAAAACCTGGTTTTAAATATTATATATATATATATATATATATATATATATATATATATATATATCCTAAAATTAATTCATTTCCAGGTTTTACATTTTAAACATTGTGTTCTCAGACACCACAGTATTTAACACACAAAATGTACTGAACGTTGACAGGTGACACATTCTCCTCTAAATGGCAGATGCTAGCTTAGCACCAAAACACAAAAGCAATAGACTTGTTGACTATTGTAAATATTTGCATTTTACCTGCATATTTAAATTCGAATGTAAATACAAACGGAGGTGCAAAGTGGAGTTTGTTACGATGAATCAGATCAACACATCAGCTGAATTTTCTATGTTGGACAGTAAGCTGGAACAGACACATTATGATAAGAGCTGCCAGAGTGAAAGTTAATGAAGACCGATGTCCAGCTGAGATAGAACATCCTCTGAGAAACAAGAAACCTCTTTGCTTCTGAAAGTCCCTTTTGAAATGAAGCCTGGTGCTCAATATTACAGCATAGCTTTAATAAGAGATGGTACTGATTCTAATGTCATTATAAGAGTCCTAATGGATCCCAGTAAGACGTTTATCTGTCCTGAAGAAGCAAGAAAAGTAATTAAGCATGAGAATGTCATTGGCGACATTGTTCTTGTTGTTATTTTTTTCTAACTGCAAAGATGAAAATCCCAGAATCTTCTAGGGGTGTGTGTTTTGGGTAATTGTAACTATTTAAGTACTCTGGGTGGGACAGTGGACATTTTGTGCTCATATAGTACTTTGCAGAAAATTGTAAAAAAAAAAAAAAAAAAATTTACCATATAATGAAAGTCAATGGGATCCCAAAAAAATATTGGTCCCAATTGACTTTCATTTTCAGAGCAAAAAAATAAAAATAAAAATTACACAATATCTTTTGTTCCACAAGTAGTTCTCGAGTACAGTTGTGACAACGGTAAGATTTCACCCTCTGGATCAGTCTTGATCTGTTGGTGTGAGCATTCGAGGAACGCTGTTAAGACAGAGATAAACATCACACCTAAAACGTTTCCAAAGCTGAAGCTCCCGTGTTTCTTGCACAACACTGTGAGTCATTGATGCCTCTAAACCTCAGGCTTCACATAAGTATTAATAAAGCGCTATCGGTGTCTCGTCCCCAGCAATTCATCGCGAATCAGAGAGCAATGCATTTGCCATGCGTCGCTTTGTTTTTGAGTGTCTTCAGGATCTGCTGCATAATTCAAGCCCACCATCTGAATAGATTGAGGCTTTGCCCACGGGCTTGACTCAGAGCTGCTAAGCAGAGGTGGCACAGCATAAGCCTCTTTGGGCAGGGCTTTCTCAATGGAGAGTAAGTAGGGATTTCCTATCTTAATCTATTGGAAACACATTAAAAGACAATGAGTTGTATAGATTTGTCTTTCTGGCTTTTTGGCTTCCCAGAGTACCAAGAGTAGAGTACCCCTTCAAAAAACAACATTTCTTTTTTTCAACATACTGTACCTTATTGTGTGTTACTATTACTACAGTAACTATTCAATTGCTATTTTGTATTTCTTATAACGAATAAACTCTTTAACTACATGTTGTCGTATGAACAACTAATTAGTCATTATAGACTACTACATTAGATATAATTTTTATTGATGAATGTTACTATTTTATTTTATTTCAATTAACCAATTTCATTTCCAGCAAACAAGGAACTTTCTCAGACCTTTGGCTAAGTTATGAACAAACATTTTTCCAGTAATGTTGATGGATCGTTGGTTCAGAATTATAATGTTTTTTTTTTTTTTTTTCAAATTATCAGCACAAAAACGATATTTATACAGGTTTAAGTGAAAACATTTGTGAAAGATTGCAATTGGCTTGGCCGTTTCCCCCTTTCTTTCCCTTAGCCATTCTTCCCGTTTGGTTCTCTTTTATGTTGTGCTCATGTTTCTGTCTCTCATTTTGTGTCTCTGTCGATTTTGCCCTATGTCTGTGCTCATTCACCCAGAGACCCCACTATCATAGTGTGACGTTGAGCAGTTATATAGTTTTTTTTTTTCTTCTTCTCTCAAAATAACTGACCATATCTGATTCAAAACAAGGTCTTTTTCAAGTCAGCTAATGTAATATGTTTTGACGTGTAGAACCAGAGACTAGACTTCAGAGTGACATCTTTTGTAAATTGGATTGTTATGCTATGGGGGCTGGACTGTTGAAGGAATAGTTGACCAATAATGAAAATATGGTCAGCATTTTTACTCAACCTCATGTTCTTCGAAAACCAGTATTATTATTATTTTTTATGATTATTAATTCACATGACTTGTGTGTTATATTCCAAGTCCATATGACCACTTCATATGTGGAACAAGACTGAACTGTAAGCTGCTTTTCGCTGTTAATCTTCCCTTCTGCCAGAGCTCTCAAATATCATCAATGCGTTTAAAAATGTGCAAATGATATTTAAAGGGATAGCTCACTTAGAAATTAATTTTTGATATGTTTTAGCTTACCTCAAGGGGCATTCAAGATGTAGATGTCTTTGTTTCCACAGTATTTTCAATTTTGATATTTTTCGGTCAAACCGTTGTTGTCTATCAGTCGTATAATGGAGGTTTAGGGGGTCTACGTCAAAGAGCGTGCACAGAGAAGTCAAAATTAAACATGATTTAATGACTCATTTATGTAAAGTACACATTGATGGCAGGAAACGAGCGGTTTGTGTGAGAAAACGAACAGTATTTATATCGTTTTTACCTCTTAATGATTCCTCTATATTTAATTTATACAGTGAAGACTATGCAGTATTATTTTACATTTGATTACTTTTAATTTTAATTTCTGTTCATAATCTACCTAAAGTGTATCTAACTTCTGCTATATCTACCTGAAAGTCATTTGCATCGTTGTTCCATTTGTGCTTTTTTTTTTTGTAGTTTGATTATTTGTTTGTTTTATTACTGAATGTTTACTTGACTCTAATAGAGTTTTAAATTATTTTTTGTATTTATATTTGATATTATATTTATGTATAATTTTTTTCTTCATCTGCATTGTTCTTGCATTCCATGTAAAAAGTCTGATGAGTAATTTTACTCGCTAAATTTTAGCTTCAATGTGTCCGTTGAGGGTTGTATCTCTCACTGCCATTTCTGTAATGATAGTTGAGGGGGAGAAAACTGTTGAGTTTGCAGAGCAAAGTTTCATGTCAATGTTAATCTTCTCTCACTGAATGATACATCAATGACTCAATGAAACGCATAAAACAGGAAATGACATCATAGAGAGGACTCCTGCAGACCTGACTGTGCAGCAAGGTCAATTAACCTTTTAAAATATATAAAATATTTTTTTAGAAATGTTAATGTTTTTATGACATGGGAATGTTATTTTAGGTAGTTAAATATACCTGGGATATTATCGTAAACTAAAACTAAAACAATAAAAAAAAACTTTTCATTGCTTAAAATAAACTGAAATAAAACAAATTCACCCCTAAAGGGGCATGTTCTACGTTCAGGTCTTGTTTAATTCAAAGTCATGTTCTGTTTAGTTTCTAGGTCATGTTTTTCATTGGCTATATTCAGACTTCAGGCAAATCAGATGTTTTCTCAAATCAGATCTTTTCAGGCTGACTGTCTGCATTATTAATGCTAAGTGATTATGTATGTCCAGACAAAACCAACTTATCTGCATTCAAATAAGCTCTGTCAAGTTGCAGTGCAGAACTCCTCCAATCGCACAAGAAAAACGCAGCTACGGTAGGCCTATATATCACAATTTTCCGTGATGTGGTCACGGCTGAAATCTTTGGACAATGCTGTTTGAATACAATATGAATACTTCTGGCATTCCAGAAGACAATGCTGTTTGAAGACAATGGACAATGACAATGGAAAATGCTGTTTGAATACAGTATAAATATTCCAGCATTCCATCACTGGTTTTGACGTTACCATCGTGTGTCGCATTAAAGGGGAAATGAAGCAGTGAATCAAGTTTACATGATTTACAAGATGGATTTCCAATACAATCAACAATTATATAAGAAACATGACAAATGTAAACATTTAGAAGAAAAAAAGAAAAAAAAATTATATCTTTCGCCACCAGGGCGCCGCCATTGTGCAGTATTCTAACATGTGACGTCACGGGGTTGGTTGGCTCAAGTTTAACAGGCTCTGGGCAGTGAAATCGCGACATCAAACTGTGTTTACACCAGTGTTTTGACCGCAAACGACTAATGTTAGGTACAGTCATTAGACAAAAAGACGACTTCTCATGTTATATAGTGACAAACTGCACATAGAAACATTGTTCCCGATGTCTGCCGTCATATTCCCGTCTCGTCGAATATATATTGTTATTATATTGTTTATATAATTTTATATAAATAACATATAATTATATAATAATAACTTATATAATTGTTGATTATATTGGAAATCCATCTTGTAAATCATGTAAACTTGATTCACTGCTTCATTTCCCCTGTAAGGGTGATGCAAAGACAATTTGAAATCGATTTAAGCAGCCAGATCATCCAGACTGAGTCCATCCAGATATGCGTATATGATAAAATCTGATTGAAATTGCATTTCAATCCACCTCCAAATCAGATTTGAAGAAATCAAATTTCATGTGTGTGTGTTTTTTTTTTTTTTTTTTTTTTTTGCTGTTCAGACTTTTAAGAACCCATCTGGATAAAATCTGGATATGCAAAAAACACTCAAATGTATTCAAGGTGTAAATAAATATGTAAATAGGTTTTTTTTAAACATGGTTACCTTCTTTTCTAAATTCTATTTTTTTTTTCTCAGAAATAATATGTGTTTCAAAAACCAAAAATGAAGTACATTTCTTGCCACATGTGTTATAAACTATTTTTTTTTTAAAGTATAGGTGTAATTTGCGGGTGGGACGGGACATGTCCCCACCACTTTTCTCAGGATCGATATTGAAAGTTAGACAAAGTTATGCCACTGTTTAAAATATGATTTTCTTTATTATTTACATGGGGCATTTTTAAGTGTTGAACCTTTAGAACTTCACAAGAAGTTAAAAATACACTCACCGGCCACTTTATTAGGTACCCCATGCTAGTAACGGGTTGGACCCCCTTTTGCCTTCAGAACTGCCTCAATTCTTCGTGGCATAGATTCAACAAGGTGCTGGAAGCATTCCTCAGGGAGTTTGGTCCATATTGACATGATGGCATCACACATATGCCGCAGATTTGTCGGCTGCACATCCATGATGCGAATCTCCCGTTCCACCACATCCCAAAGATGCTCTATTGGATTGAGATCTGGTGACTGTGGAGGCCATTTGAGTACAGCGAACTCATTGTCATGTTCAAGAAACCAGTCTGAGATGATTCCAGCTTTATGACATGGCGCATTATCCTGCTGAAAGTAGCCATCAGAAGTTGGGTACATTGTGGTCATAAAGGGATGGATATGGTCAGCAACAATACTCAGGTAGGCTGTGGTGTTGCAACGATGCTCAATTGGTACCAAGGGGCCCAAAGAGTGCCAAGAAAATATTCCCCACACCATGACACCACCACCACCAGCCTGAACCGTTGATACAAGGCAGGATGGATCCATGCTTTCATGTTGTAGACGCCAAATTCTGACCCTACCATCCGAATGTCGCAGCAGAAATCGAGACTCATCAGACCAGACAACGTTTTTCCAATCTTCTATTGTCCAATTTCGATGAGCTTGTGCAAATTGTAGCCTCAGTTTCCTGTTCTTAGCTGAAAGGAGTGGCACCCGGTGTGGTCTTCTGCTGCTGTAGCCCATCTGCCTCAAAGTTCGACGTACTGTGCGTTCAGAGATGCTCTTCTGCCCACCTTGGTTGTAACGGGTGGTTATTTGAGTCACTGTTGCCCTTCTATCAGCTTGAACCAGTCTGGCCATTCTCCTCTGACCTCTGGCATCAACAAGGCATTTCCGCCCACAGAACTGCCGCTCACTGGATGTTTTTTCTTTTTCGGACCATTCTCTGTAAACCCTAGAGATGGTTGTGCGTGAAAATCCCAGTAGATTAGCAGTTTCTGAAATACTCAGACCAGCCCTTCTGGCACCAACAATCATGCCACGTTCAAAGTCACTCAAATCACCTTTCTTCCCCATACTGATGCTCGGTTTGAACTGCAGGAGATTGTCTTGACCATGTCTACATGCCTAAATGCACTGAGTTGCCGCCATGTGATTGGCTGCTTAGAAATTAAGTGTTAACGAGCAGTTGGACAGGTGTACCTAATAAAGTGGCCGGTGAGTGTATATTTCAAACACTTTTTGAGTTGTTTTGAACTTAAAAAATAAATCAACCAAATCTTTGCTATACTCTCACACTAGTATATTTTAATCAGCCTAAAGTGTAATTAATCCAGAGGTCTCAAAAGAGTAGCGGTTGTCATAGAGGTTGTTTTAATGCAGTTTAAATTTCTTTCATTAAAGCAGCTTCTCCTGAGGGAAATACAGGCCTGTGTCTTAAATCAAGCTCAAACATGCTCTATCCCCACAAGTTCTTCCCTCAATAGTGAAGTGCCTGCTTGATATGTTTGCCAACACATTGTGCAAGCAGAAGTGGTGAGAAACCCCTTACCGTAACCATTCACCTAACAAGCTCTGCTGGTCATAAACCCCTCAAATGTAGTCTGCTAAACCACCATCTTGTTACTGCTGTAAGATGTAAACCTTGTTAACCAAGCTCGATCGCTCCTGTAATACTGCCAATTACTCCAGCCTGCTGTAGAATCCTCCTGATTATCCCGCTTGCGTACGATAGAGGCTGAGGGTTAATGATAATCTGCCAATACGATCGATCTATCCATGACTAAATCCTCGTCTTACATTTACAGTAATTAAGTGTTCTGTGGTTTAATTATATACCTTTAAAATATCCAACTAGAGTGATCATTCAAGGTGTGTTTCTATGTGTGTGTGAGAGAGAGAGTGGGCATCTTACATTTACTCTTGATATCACCCTCTCATTTTCTGGAACATTATAGCACCTCATCTGTCCACTGGCGCCCTGCCTGTACCGCCACTGTCGTGCGTTTTTCTGTCAAAGCTTTGTGTAGTTATTTTTGGCATTGTCTGTGCCATGCTCACTTTCAAAAGACACATACAATACGCTGAACCCTGTGACACAGAGATTAAATTACAGGGCCGCAGACACGGAGAGGGCTGCCAGCCATCCTATCTCACCTAGCCCAAATTACGTCACTCCCTCCTCTTTGCGGATGCTGGGTTTACAAGTGCAGGGTCTCGACCCGCGGAGGTGGTTTTCACTGCGTCCCTCTGCTGTTTTGCATCTGTGCATAATCCGAATTACTTTTATATTATGGTGTTTATAATAATGGTCTGTATTAGACCATTAAGAATTTTGCATTATGGTATAATTTTGGACAACCCTATAATAAAAAAAAAACAAAAAACCTTGTTCTTGTAATGCGCCAAAATATATATAAAAATATATAATGTAAATGTATAGAAAAATTGCTACAAGGTATTTTTTTTGTTAAAATTTAGTATAATCTATATTTATTTGGCTATTGTACTTTCATTACATTATATTAATTACAACAATAATAATACAGGCTATATATATATATGTATATATATATCAGTGTTGTAGTACTCGAGACTCGGACTCGGTCTCGAGACCATATTTTAATGGTCTTGGACTCGTGTCCATTTGGACTCGGAATTGACTCGTACTCGAACATTTTTTTTTTAGGACTCGGACTTATTCCCGAGTCCACTCGAGTTCAATTGAAAATATTTTTCATGATTATTAATGTTTGTTAATAAAGTATTTCTTTAAATTGATTGACACGCCCAGTGATTGGTGATTTTCTAGTGCGCAACGGCAACTGCGCATGACAAATTGTAATAAAATTACTTTTAACACCACCTACTATGTGGCCTTTTTACCCTAAACTGATCATATTTTTTAAACTCTAAGTAAATTCAGTAAAAAAAAAAAAAAGGATTTCTCTAAGTAAATAAAAGTAAATTAGGTAATCAACCCTCACTGGTCTCGACTCGGACTCGACCGTCTCTGGTCTCGGACTCGACTCAGACTCGACTCTCTATGGACTCGGTCTTGACTCGGACTCGACTCTCTCTGGTCTCGGTCTCGACTCGGACTCGAGTGAGGTGGTCTCGACTACAACACTGATATATATATATATATATATATATATATATATATATATATATATATATATAGAGAGAGAGAGAGAGAGAGAGAGGCCTATAGTACATATTTTTATTTAATATTTATATTATATAGAAAACATAGAAACCAGTTTATTGTAAATTTTAATATATGTTTTAATAATGGTAAATGTGTACTTAATGTGTGTGTGTGTGTGTGTGTGTGTGTGTGTATATATATATATACAGTTATTCAAACATAGTATTAGTTTTACAATTTACAGTTTTCTATTTTAATATATTGTAATGTATAATGTTATTAGATTTAATCATAATGAGTAATAAATCGAGAAAAAACAATGATACATTATTTGATCAAACAATTGTTCCAAACCTGTATACATTTCTTTCTTCTGTTAAACACAAAAGTTGACGGTAGCCATCGACTTCCATAGAAGTCTTTTTATCCTACTATGAAAGTCAATGGCTACTGTGTGTGTATGTATACTGAATAATTTGAACATATAATTTGAATAGAGGATGATGTAGGAACTCGGAAATTCACACAGATAGATATAGTAACAAATTTAAGCTTAATGTTGAATTTGTGTATAATGCAAAGGCAGAGTTTGTTGATCTTGTGATCCTGTTAAGATAGTCTAATAGTCTGTTTCCCTTTTGCCTACTTCCTTAATAAAAAATGAATAGGTAATAAATAGTACTAAAAAAAAAGAGTCTATGTAGAGTGTTTCTCTGTTATTTCTGTGTCTATAATTGATGTAGTGTGAGAGGGTCTTGGATTGCCCAAAGCATTAATGAATCTTTCATTCAGACCGGCTGCCTGTGGGTTGGAGTGCTGTGATGTGACCCATTTCCCCAGTCTGACTCTTCTGTGGCGTAACGGCCAGAGATTCTCATATCGCCAATCAGGGGTGTGTTTCCCAAAAGCACTGTTAGCGACGTTCCATTGTTACCTGAGTAGTTCAACGAACTTCGGGTGTTTCTCGAAACCATGGTCCCAACGAACATTTGCAAACAGCATTGCAAAAGTTTTGTGGTTGGAACTAGAGCTCTCGATCTGTGGTTAGAAGCATTACTAGTAAGACTTGCGTCATGCTGTTGAGCAAAATAAACAAGGAACAAACAGTACATTCTATGCATTTCACTCCAAATATATACATATATTCTATTCTGTGTTTTTCAGTTTGTCAAGAGAATTAAAGCGCTGCGCACCGGGGAACCCCTGAATGATATTAGAGAGAACTTCCGATTGAATGAAACATCTGGAAATAAAGCAAAAGAACAAAAGTAGTAGAAAGTAGTCTTCAGATACTATGTTCATTATTTTACAGCAATAATCTGACATTAATTCGATCTAGAACAGATTAATTGGTAGACATTATGACTATGAATCCACCACCTGTGTGATGTCATTATCTATATCTATTTTTAACCAACGTGGTTCGAACAACGGATGTGCGACATTTTCGGGAAACAGCCGTGACTACTGTATTTAGTTTCTATAATCAGGCATAATAAGCAGCGAGTAGTGACTTGAGACTGATATGACACATATATTTGTTATATTATTCCAGAACTGATCAACCAGACCCCTTACCCAAGAAAGTTTCCCCAAACCACAACTAACACCCAGAACAGAACAGGCCTCTGGTTACCATGATAACAAAGAGCAATCATCAAGATAAGAGTTTCACTCTAAATTCACTTTGAAACAGACAAATGGACCCCTTTTCTATACAGTCCATCCCAATCCTATTCCCCTCAATAATCACTTGAGATATATATATACAATCATGTATCCAATTTTCCTATGTAATCATTAGGGGTGTAACGGTACACAAAAATCACGGTTCGGTACGTACCTCGGTTTTAAAGTCACGGTTCGGTACATTTTCGATACAGCAAAAAGAAAGAAATGCCAGAGAAATTTCCTATATGTTTAAAGAAAAAATATTTTTAAGTAAGTGTGAGTTTTCCTAGATCTTGAAACTTTCAGGTTTATAAATGGGGGTCATCTTTGAAGGATGAACAAATAATGCACGTTAAAAATAACATTTAAATATATATTTATTTATATAATATTTGAATTTTGAAGTGCTGGAAAAAGATGTGTGAAGTACTTGAAAGCATTTCACTATTCCAGCCAAACTGGTTCCAGTTAGTGTTACTATATTAAATCCATGGTGAATGTTGCTGGTCTGTGGACGAAAGTATTACTAGTTCATTCACGGCACAATGTTTCTCCTGGTTTCCGCATCAGCGCTGTTTGATCTAATAGAGATCTACGGTTAATAACGGAGAAATGTGAACGCTTCTCACTAGATCTCGCAGCGATGTTATTACCTCAGTGGCGAATTCAAATGTTTTCTTTACCGGATCTCTTAGCGCTGTGAAGTAACAGTGTTGCTTGATCGAGATCGGCTCGCGCTGCACAGATGTTGCTGGTCCGAACTGATAAACGATCCATGAAGCACATAACGAGTAGCGCAGTTTCGTTCTTCTTTCATTACGCTTGCCATTTGATGTTGCGCAACGTTGTGTTGGCCGCGTCAGCACGAATTTTGCCGGCAGGAAAAATGGTCCAAGCAATCGTTCGGTTTGTATGCGTACCGAACCGGAAGCCTCGAACCAAAACGGTTCAATACGAATACATGTACCGTTACACCCCTAGTAATCATATGTTCTTTTATATGGTTATTCTTGTCAGTCAGATCTCTTCAATTAATGGCTTGATCGAGAACACAAAACCGGTCTGAATAATTTGAGCTGATCTGAACTTGCTGACCGGTCACACCAGCACAGAAGAAGAAAGCTATCAGTGTCTTATGACAACAATTTCAATCTGTTCCTTCAGAAGGCATGTAATAGCAGTCTATTTTATGATACCATTATGCTACTTTTGTGTCCAAGCTTCAATCTTCGTTCACTTCAGTTGCATAGAGAAGTTATTTAAAATGTCTTAGTTAAGTTGAATGGGTTTGAAATGACATGAGGGGGAGTAAATGATGCCAGAATATTTATTTTTGGCTGGTCTGTTTCTTTGAAGCTCGAGTCGAGTGCTTGAGCTCCTTGATTGCAGATGGCAAGCTGCAACTGAAAAAGGATCGTATGAACATATAAACTCAACAAAAGGGCTATTTTAGGATCAGTCAGGATTTAAGCATAAAATTCAGAAAGAATGTGAAAAACATAAATAGCTCATATCTAACTGATATCCAACGTCTATATTTACAACTGTGTTGGCATAATGGAAACTGCTATTCAATTGCACGCATGACAGTAAGACGTGACTCAATGCCCAGAGAAATTCTTTAGATAAACGGCCTGCTTCGTAAAGCTTGAGTTATGCCGTGTGTGCATGTTTGCACTTCTGCTGGTCTTTGTAAGATGGTTATTGTGTGTGTGTGTGTTTGCATGGTTTATATGCTTCTGTGCACGTATGTTTGCATATTCCTGCTTGTGAATAAGAATAGTTAATGCATGTCCATAGATTTTTTTTTTTTCAGCATGTAGATAGACAAACTCAGGCTTGTTAGAAAAACGTGGTTGTGGCGACATTTCTGAAAAATGATATTATGTTGTGTAACGAATTAACTCTATTCAGATCATGTAGTAAAATAATGTAGTAACTTAATGTAGTAAAATTAATATTACAATTAACCCACCTGTTTTTCTTGAACACTCAGAGTTAATTGTTTACCAATTCTAAGAAATATTAATTTCCGGGGAAGGGAAATGTCTTTCTTACTGTACAGTAGAGCCTGTAGTCAAAATCTAAATTGTAAAGTAAACTTTGTTGCAAGCAGAGAATCAGAACCAAATATACACTATGCTGAAAGTGTTTTCAGGTAATGTGCAAGGAACCACATGAAAATAATTGACTAATTATTAATAAACTGCCCCGTAAGCATAACTTGTGTAGGAATAAAAGTCGTTGGAGTCTCTAGTAGTCGTTTTCAGCATCTAGTGGTCATTTGAGCTGAACTACCATGAAATAGATAGATATGTTTTTGAAGTTTTGCCAAAAATAGTACTAATTAGCCTCAATCCCAGTGTAGGATTTAGCTCTTATTTTATTGTTCATTAGTGTTCAAACGTAATGATCATCATACTATCAAAATCATCTCAAGTTCACATTGAATAAGGTATATTCAGCAAAAATGTCCTCTTTTCCAGGCAAAATGATGCCAACGTTTGTGCAAATACCTGTTTGGGTTTCAAATGTTGTGTGTAAATGAAAATATCGAAACAGCAAAGTCAAGTCGAGCTAAGATGAATATTATATTCCTATATAAAAGATGATTAATGTTGTGTAGTTTGACTGAGCTGTAAAAATAGACTAGTTTAAGCCTTAAGCCAGGCTCAAACTACAGGAGTTTCAGGTCTATTTATGACCGGTTTAGAAATTCCAGAGCTTCGGCGTTTTCACATGCAATTTTGGAAACATTTATATATACTCAGCAATGGTCATGATGATGATGGGCTTCTTATCTAGAAATATTCATTTTAAAGAAGAAACTTTACTTTTTTATATATTTGTACTAAACTGTACTCTTTCAATCAACCTTTTGTCTTTAAAATAGTTAAAAACATTTTATGGGCAAATATTCAAAATAAAATTAGGTTATTCAAGCTGCATGCATAATGATTAAAGAATTAGAAAATGCAGTTTAAATAGTTTTAGGTGGAGTATATCATATTACAATGCATAATATAAATTCCCACACGTATTTCATGTCAGCTACTTATGTGTGTGCTTCTGCGTGTATGGCCGCATGTAAAGTATTTGTGTGTGTTGAGTGTGATCAGTGGAAAGTGAATGAATAAATTATAGGGGCGGCACAAGGAGGCAGCTGCTCTCTGTTGGCTTCTGAAGTGGCGTGGGGTGAGGTGAGACAGGCGGCGGTGGAGAGTGCCGTTTACTCACAACCAGGAGTCTCTTTACCGGAACAAACCAGCCGCCACAGCTACTTAAAGCGAGCACATGCTGAGACCGTAATTAGCCGTAATTTGTATCCTCGATCGCTCAGTAAGAGGTTTAGGAAGTTGCGGTCAATTCAAAATATCGAACAATCTGAGATAAAAAGAAACACACATACTCCAATGAAAAGGAGAAAGTTGAATTAGAATATCCAGCTGTTATTTAACCTGAAGTTGCATT
The DNA here is from genome assembly GCF_988280905.1 of Pimephales promelas. Classification (NCBI taxonomy): domain Eukaryota; kingdom Metazoa; phylum Chordata; class Actinopteri; order Cypriniformes; family Leuciscidae; genus Pimephales; species Pimephales promelas. Next base: position 14,962,006 of record NC_142780.1, on the reverse strand, counting down.
TACAAACAAATAGACAACGATTCTTTCTTAGTGTTTTAAAGGTCGCAACAACACCCAGTAAAAGTGTAAATGATAACTGAAATTACTATTAGCCATCATCAGTGAGGTGCTTAACACACTCCATGTGTGTAACTGCAGTTGTATATATGATTTTGTGATCTGATTACTGACAGGTATTCAACTAAAATGACAATGAAATTCACGAGTGTCACAGAGGACCCTTTATAATGGCAACCGGTTTGATAGATGTTAAAGGGTTAGTTCACCCAAAAATGAAAATTCTGTCAGTATTTACTCACCCTCATGTTGTTCCAACCCCGTAAGACCTTCGTTCATCTTCGGAACACAAATTAAGATATTTAAGATATTAAGATCGCTCCTGCATACTAGTCCATAGGCTTTCTGAGGGACTGGCTCTTGCTGTCCTCGAAAAGTCATTAAAGACATCGTTAAAATAGTCCAAGTGACTACAGGGGCTCAATCTTAAGTTTATCAAACGACGAGAACACTTTTGTGCGCAAAAAAACAACAAAAATAACGACTTTATTTCAACTATTCACTTCCTTCTCCATGGGCCTGTAGTCAGTTAACGTAGTGTGATTGCGTAGAGCTACGTCACAAGTAGGCTCACTATTGGCCGACGCTGGTCATGTGTGTGATGTGTGTGACGTACAATAACAGAAGCTTACGCTATTAAACTAGTAACCTGACTCGCGCAGAGGGAGAAATAAACGAATAGTTGAAATAAAGTCGTTATTTTTGTTGTTGTTTTTTGCGCACAAAAGTGTTCTCGTCGTTTGATAAACTTAAGATTGAGCCCCTGTAGTCACTTGGACTATTTTAACGATGTCTTTGATGACTTTTCGAGGACAGCAAGTCATTCCCTCAAGAAGCCTATGGACTGTATGCAGGAGCAATCTTAATATCTTAAATATCTTAATTTGTGTTCCGAAGATGAACGAAGGTCTTACGGGGTTGGAACAGCATGAGGGTGAGTAAATACTGACAGAATTTTCATTTTTGGGTGAACTAACCCTTTAAGATAGATGTTTCTTATGACTGGAAATGGTTGATGCAGATCATTCTTTCAGCATGTTTTCTAGTCTGAAGATTTTCAGTCATCCAAGTCATAGCTTGTCAGTTAAAAATCACGTCACCACACTGCTGCATAAAAAACATAGATTTCTCCATCCTCACAGGAAGTGATTAAACATTAGTGTGTTGATGTGCAGCAGACACAATGATGATTATTAGCTTAAGAGTCGACATCCTCATTTACACAATTTCCTGTTGTATCCTGTTCCAAGAGAAGAGAGAATTTTACTAAAAAATAGTAAACGAGCAAAAGAGAGATAGACAGTGTGTGAGAGAGATTTGCAAGAAAGTATGTGTGTTTCTGTTGACTTCCACAGGCTGATGGAAATTAAAGGGTGTTTGATTGTTGAGTGCAGAACCAATCTAATTAACCTTGCTGCATTCCTCTGTCCCACATTGTGACCTGTGCCGCGGCTCATGATGAAAAAAGTGAGAGAACGAGAGAGAGAGTATATGCTTTTCAAAATGCCATCAAAATATAGACATCTGCTGAAAAAGAAAAACTAATCTCAGCCAAGATAGTATAGCACATGCCTTGCACATATATAAGACTCACTACCATAAACCATAAACAATTTGTGGATAAACATATACAATATATAATAAAGCAATAAGCTCCGCGTCGTGCATAACAACTCCCCTAGCTGTTCTAAATTTACTGTAAAACACAGCTTTAAGGGGCTTATTGCTTTTATAAAAACAAGTATTTTATTTATAAAATAAACACCAGCAGCAAAAAATATAATGTTATAACACATGTATTCCTCCGCCAAGCAATGTAGTTCCAAAGAGGTTGCCAAGCAACACATGCAACAACAAACAATCACAAACGGCAGTTGCGCAGTAATACCAATGTAATGCGTTGCGCAGTAATATTAATGTAATGCTGTCGCAGGTGTATGTTTGTTAAGTAGCCTAATTTAGCGGCTTCGAACATGGCTCAACCAATCAGAATCAATGTGTATTTACTGAATGCCGACAGTAGCCCTATATGTGAGAACATTTTATAGAGCTTGTTATTCTATTACTTATAAATTCTAATTATATACCGGGGTTAGCCCAGGACGAAGGAGAAGCCCGGAAGTACATTACCTGCATTCTCATGCGCTGTCAAAATAAGACATCCGGCGCTGTCAGAATTAAAGTATGCTTCCGACACTTATTATTGACAATTTACAAAATAACAAGTTTCAGCTAACATATCAGCCTTGGTAATATATCAGTCTGTAGGTTTGTGAATAATCAACGCATTCTCATCCCAAGGCGTCATATATGACACTTTTGCCAAAGCGTAGACATCCAATGCACATGGCACCCTTTAGCGTCAAATGAGACGCTTCGGTTATGGTAGGTTTAGGTATGGGGTAGGGTTAGGGTTAGACCACTAGGAGGTAGAGGTAGACCGATTAATCTGCCGATTTTTGGCATTTTTTTTAACATAATCGGCATCGGCCAATATCCAAGTATATCAAGCCGATTATTAGGCAGGCGCATCTGTGGGCAGCCTAGTGTTGTCGTGGAACATGTGTTTGACGCACGCTGCCGCTAAAGTCATTTTCCAGCCGAGTGAGCAGCAGACCAAAATATGAACGCCTTCATGAACTATCGTTCATTGAACGTGTTCAGGCACAACACTGACCGTTAGTTAGTAGCTGGATTAAACATGGTTAAAATGCTGGCCAAACAGTGTAAAGTGTGACTGTATTTCACTGTAGACTAAAAGGTCCAATAACGGGATGCTGTTGTCATTTTCCCATCTGGTGGTTGTTTTTGTCGTTCAACAGCAATTTACTTGTGAAATACGTTATTGTTAGAAGTTAAATTTAATAAAATATAAATAAATCATATAAAAAAAATTAAATCATTTAAAGTTTTTTTTCTCTTTTTTTGTGATATTTAGGTTATGTCCATTTGTCTTTGTCCGTCAACAAACAAAACAATCCAAAAATACATGTTTCAGGACATTTTTTGAGAGGATGAATGTTTTTGTTGAGAAAGTTTGTCTATGTTAAGTAATTATCATTTCTTTTACATTTTATCTTTCAAATAGAGGTTAAAAACCAAGCAAATAACGGCCAAATATCAGCCAAAATAAATCGGCAGCATTAATCGGCCATCGGCCGACCCGGATTTCAAAAGATCGGCATCGGCGTGAAAAAAACCATATCGGTCGACCTCTACTAGGAGGCGGCTTCTGCCCCATATATATCAGCGTCTCATTTGACGCTAAAGGGTGCCATGTGCGCTGGATGTCTACGCTGTCGTATATGACGCCTTGAGATGAAAATGGGCTCGAATAATCAAATAAACAAGCACACAAATATTTTTTTAATTTTTTAGTAAGCTTAAAAGTTAAAACATTATTTTTATGTGAGGACCCATAGTTGTATTTAAACGTAATGTGACAGTTTTGTGAATTTGTGACGTAATATATATGTGTGTGTGTGTGTGTGTGACTTACACACCACACCCTGTAACCTGCACTATTATTTGACACTAGGCACAGGTGCTGCAACATGAGTATGCATATGGTGTTGTCGTGACACACGACTTCAAACAAACCCAGACACAAAGCAAGTGGACATTTGCATTTTGTTCTCCATTCGCACTGACTGAGAGGAAGACAGAGCAGCACGGACGAGATGAGACAGGGAAGGAAGGACGGTTACAACAGAGCAGCGATCACTGACGTCTGTTTCTGCTATAAATGAAGCACAGACTCATAGAGTCAGTGTGTGTTCAGTGTAGCTCCCAAACTTTATTTCATAACTCTGTAATCATAATTCAAAGAAGCTGAGTGAGTAGGAGATGATCTGTGGATGACATCTATAGTATGTCCAGTGATTCACGCGGGCATCTTTCCTCAGCACAACCCTCAGATTGTGCTGACCAAGCCTGTGTGCTTTCAGATTACTCTGCTATTTGATATCCTGTGGTGAGTGAGTGCTGTTCAGTACCTGTACAGATGAAAGCCACACATCGTGTTGAGGTTGCCTTTCACATACATCTGATCGACCCTTTCTTTCTCTCTTCATCTGTCCACAGGCTCAAAGCTTTGGGAGAACAAGCAAATGGAGACCCACAACTGCTGAGCTATCGGTTCTCCCTCCCTCTTTTCCTCTCTTCCAGTTCCTCCTCTTCCTCTTCTACTGAGAACAGGAGATGAGTTCAGAGGAGAAAAGTTCCACCATGTCCCAGAAGATCTCCTCTCCATCTCACAGCAATAGCAGTTCCTCCTCCAAACATGACAGCAGACAGGTGAGTTTGTGCATGATTTGATTAGAAGGTTAATGAGTTACGTTTATGTAACATTTGTCTTACATTAAGTATCACTTTGGTATGTATGTAACTCATCCTGCACTTTTGGATGGAAAAGAAACCTCAAATCATTTGGCACGGTGAGCAAAGGTGTTCTATTACTTTTCTAAGCTATCAGAGAAGGATTTTTACCTGATGGATTTTAAAACGCCAATAAAAAAGAACGCCAATCAACTGAACTGAGGATGAAAAAGACAGACTGTGTGTGTGTATAATACAAATGAAGACTCTCACTGTTGATTTAATCTAGATTTAATATCGGTCCTGCTGATTCTGCAAATAGGTAGTTGGCATGAAATACTTTTTGGAAATTGATATCCTGTGGTGTGATATGAAATACATCATCTAAAATTCTTTCATAGTAAAAAACATTATAAAATGAAAAAAACACCTGCAATTGGTTGGTGCGTGGGAAAAAACGACCAAACAAATCAGTCGAAAATATGCCAAGAGTAGATCCCGCACACTATCAAAACTTGCATATCACAAACTTTTTATTCAACAGCATTTCGGTCTCATGACCTTCATCAGGTATACACAATTTACAACCTCATCACATTTGAAGACAAAAAACATGACCACTAAACGGGCTACAACTGTAACCACTTTAACAAATTGTGTTTACACATCAACGTGTTTACATACAATTACAATAGTCATTGAAAATACAAGGCAATAAAAATAAAAACAGTACAATAAAATTTATAACATCCCATTAAACAATGCTTCATCATTCATTTCTCTGGGGGATAAAGTCTGGAGAGTGAAAATCCCAAAAAGTTCACGTCTCTGCAAGAGCAACTCAAGATCGCCACCTATAGGTGGCATATTCACTCTTTCAATCCCACAAAATCGAAATGAGGAAACGTCATGATTAAAGGTTAAAAAATGAGCCGCAACTGGATAATTTGCGTCTTTTCTTCTGATCGAGCTTTTATGTTCACTAATTCTTTGTTTCAGTTGACGTGATGTTTTACCCACATATCCTAAACCCCAAGGACAACGAATCAAGTACATAACATGAGTAGAAACACAAGTGATCACAGATTTAATTTTATATTTTTTACCAGTTCTTGGATGACAGAAAACATGTGTTTTAAAAGTATTGTTACATTGAGCGCAATTCCCACAACGATAATTCCCATTTTTTATAGGACTAAGTAAACTATGAGATGCACGAGGGCTAACACTTTGAAAGCGAGCATGTACCAAACAGTCCTTCAAATTTCTAGCGCGTTTATGCACAATCAAAGGAGGATATCGATAAATGTCACTCAACTCTGGATCCGAAGACAAAAAAATGGCAATGTTTTTTAAAAATAGATTTTATCATGTGAGACTTAGTTGAATGTGTCGTAATACAAGTGAAAGAATGTTTTCTTGCTTTTTCTTTCTTGCTAGTCTTTTTTTCAACAATTCCGTCTTTTTTAAAGATGTATTAAAGAGCCCCTATCATGGATTTTTGAAAATGACTGTTCATGTAGTTTGGAATATAGCTCTAAGGGAATGAAAACATCCTGCAAAGATTTATATCTGAAAGTGCACCGTATATAAAGTTATTGTCTTTCAAAAGTGAGAGTGGTCCCACTTTATATTAAGTGGCTTTAAGTACATTGTACTTACATCAAAAAATAAGTACAATGTACTTATTTTGTTCAGGTTGTATTGTAAAACACTTTTGTTGCTATTGAGGTGTGATACGGGTAAGGTTAGGGTCAGGTGTGGTTGTATGGGTCGGTTTAAGGGTGGGTTAAGGTGTAAGGGAAAGGTCAACTGTGTAATTACAAATGTAATTACATTTATTAATTACACCTGTAATTACATCCAGGTATTTTCAAAATATAAGTACAATGTAAAAGCATGTATGTACACAATAAGTCCATTGTATCAAATTATTAATTTCAATGTAAGTACATAGTACTTAAAGCCACTTAATATAAAGTGGGACCGTGAGGGTCGACTCTGAGTCTATGAAATGAATTGTTTTTGAAACGAGTCATTAGCTGTTACATCGTGACGTAGAGAGGTCATTGGCCGCAACCCAGTTACTGCGCGCGGACGGAAGTGTAAACTTAAAGTCTACACATTCAAATACTTCATCATAGCATCATGTCGAAAAGACAGTCGAAAAGTTCTACAATGCAAAGATAGTTCAGCCACTTTGTTTTCATTTACCATTGACGAGCATGTGAAGAATCGAGCATGTGACGAGCATGTGAAGAACATATTTGCAACGATACCACAACAGTATAGCCCGATTGTGTTCTCTTCATTTTAATGACGAATCGTTCAAAAACATAAATGAATTCAAATGTGGATTCGCAAGTCGTTGTTCCTGAAGGAGGGCTCAGTAACTTACTTACCCGGTGTATATGGATCAGCTTCCTCCTATGAATCACAACCTGTAAGTATTATTAATAATTGTTGCTTTTATGGGTTTTGAACGGTTTTGTAGCGTCGGGGCGCGAGGAGGGAAGGCGCGATAAGTATGTGTGTGCGCGCGTGTGTGCGTGTAAATTGCGCTCAGCGAAGCTTCTAGGTCTCCAATGTAAATTTTTTTTAAATATGTGAAATGTTTGTCGCTGTTATTGGAGTTGTCATAAAGAATAGAGCGTCTTGTAGTACTGCAGTGCTTTATCAATATGTTTATGCGTTATGCTAACAAACAATAACTGACTGGGTCTGTCATCTGACCAATCACCGCCGATTAGCGTCACGCAAAGGAGTGGTTTGGAAAAATGAGTCGTTGTACAAATTATTTGCGAGTCAATGAGCAATTCAGTTGAAAATAAATGCATATTATAAGACAAATAACGTGTTTTTTATCCTTGCATGCATGTTAAACTGTTTTTGGGAACTCCTAAAACAAAAATAGGAACACTAAAAGTGATGGTTGTCGTGACTGAAATATACTTACTCTTACACATTTATATGAAAGTATTTATATAATATTTTAAATTTAAACCTAAAACGTCAAGAAATAAGAATGCCATGCAAACATGATGAACGAACTACAGAAACATCAGAAACAACATCTGCAAAAACGGAGCAAATCCAAGAGGGTCCTCGGGCCCTAAATATGAGACTCTATTGTAGATCAGCTGTGGTTTGCCTGATTTATAAATGCCTGATGTTCTGTTTATACTGCTTAGGATGACATGGCATCACTTACATTTTTCTTGATTTAAAAGATATTGAACAAAACCGTACATATATTTTTCATTGCTCAAAATGATTTATTTTTTGTAATTTTCTGAAAGCAAAGGAAAACTTGACGGGCATGACAGATTAAAGCAGAGAAACCAGTGTACCGGACAAAATGTTTTTGGACTTTGTCCAAAATTTCTCAGCTATTCCTTTCCGCTTTATCTTCATCTGTCTCAGTGCCCGCATTAATCCCTCTTCTCTCAGTTAAATGACTGTGTGGGAAATATGAATATCACTGATATATGAAATGAGCCTTGAGTGCCAGATGAATAAAAACTCAGCAGCTCTTTGCTTTCTTTTTTTCCCTATTTCTTTCCAAAACACAAAAAAAAATCCCAAAACACTTCCTGAGGCTTTTATGCGAAGGAATTAGTGGCAAACTAATCATCTTCTGTGGAAATGAAGGATAAATACAGCAGGGTTCAAAAGTTCTCAATCACTCTTTGCTCATGCAGGTTTATTTATATTGTGTATAGACTTAATATACTCTGTGTGCATATGTACACCTGCATGTGTGTGCGTTCATTCTGAGCTCCGGAGGGCGGATGGATGTCCTTCTCCTCAGATGAACACGCTGACCTGATTATGAGGCTGTAATCTCTAATCTCATCATTTGGTAGCATTATAAAGCTCATTACTCCTTCAAAGCAAAGATATGTTTAACTGTTCTGGTGGCAGACTTTACTCTCAATACCAACATCATGGTATTGTAAGTTTGAACTTCAGCAAAGAGGGTTGAAATCCCAGTAGGTGATCTGGTGCCCACTTTATCAGAGAATTTCTTGCAGATAATATAATATTTATTAAATAAAAGGTCACTTAAAGGGATACTCCACTTTTTTGGAAATAGGCTCATTTTACAACTCCCCCAGAGTTTTACTGTTTTCGAATCCATTCAGATGATTTTTTGATAATTAGAAGAATATCAGTAACCAGACAGTTTCTGGTCTCATTGACTTCCATAGTAGGAAAAATATATACTATGGAAGTCAATGAGACCAGAAACTGTCTGGTTACTGATATTCTTCTAAATATCAGAAAATCGGCTGAATGGATTCGAAAACGGTAAAACTCAACAGTTTAACTCTGGGTGAGTTGTAAAATGAGCCTATTTCCCAAAAAAGTGGAGTATCCCTTTAAGTACTTAAAGTACCCCTATTATGCTATTTTAAAGGTTTCTAATTCTAAAGGTCTTCAATAGGTTTACATCAGTGATGCGCGGGTTGATCCGAAATGAGCGGGTGCCTGCGGTCACCCGCGGTTACCCGCAGTTACGGGTCATCCAAAAATGTTTTTAATGATATTCGGGTCGCGGTCGGTCGGGTCGTTTGAAAAAAGATGCCAATTAAACATTTGTATTAGTACTAGACACAATTTTTGATGAAATATACAGCCCTACACATTATTGGCTAAATAACTGGCACGAAGATAACACACAAGCTCAGTCTAAACAGTTCTCGGTTCTATACTAGTGATTCGAGAACCGCTGTCCCTGTGCGTTCGGTAGTACACAGTATCAGCTGCTCGTGCTCATCACTTCTCTCAACAGTGGCACCAACATGTCTCGGTTCAGTGAACTGTTGGAGTTACTGGAGTAAAATAGAATTCAGGATATTGATTTATTTCGATTCGGAGGCGACTGTCAGGCATGTCTGAAAGTAAGTAACTAACTTGTGGATCAGCACTGACGCAAGACGCAAACTGTTTCGAACGATTCAGTTCGATTTAGTGTTTGACCGGTTCACTAAAAAGAACCGGTTCAAAAGAATGATTCGTTCACGAACCGGCCATGTCTATGATCACTGCAGTCTGCAGAGATGGAGGCGGCAAGAGAAAAGGTGAAGACTGGGGAGTGTAAGCTCCGCAAATACACAAATAGAAAGAGTAAAAGTGTGGAAGACATTTGCTGAAATAATGAAATATGTTGACCAAAGTGCTGGCTTTGCCTTTGTTATGTGTAGGCCTACGTCTTCTTGCGATGCTGTGTTGTTACACGTCTATGGCCCAATAACGCTCCGATGAGCATTTACTACTTTTAAAAAATGCGGTCAGGAAGCGGGTCGGGTACAATATTTTTTTACTTTTTTTTTGCGGTTCCGAGTTGCGGGCGGGTAGTTGAAAACGTCGGTCGGTTGCGGTTTGTTTATACATTGACCCGCGCATCACTGGTTTACATGCATTAAAGGTAAAAAAAAAAAAAAACACTTTCATTTTCCCATAATATACAACGCACATAACCACATTTTTCAATGATTCTCAAATGTCTCGACAGATGACTCCGTCTCTCTAAATCCCTCCTTTTCACTAGCCTACTCTACTCTGATCGGTCCCAGTTTGTTGTGATTGGTTGGCCTCCATAACTGAACTTCAGCTCCTGAGGCTTCCTCTGCTCTCAGCGATTGTACACACCGTAAAGACAGTAACGATGATGTTGATTTTACCATATTAATCCAATTGTGAGTCCAAAGATGAAGCATTGGAAGAACTAGTTATTTAACCCCAACCTCCATCGCAAGGGCGTCTTGAGCAGGACGTTTCTCAGTGATGCACTACCCAGTATTACATACATTATTAAATGTTGCAACTGTAATTCCTCACCATCAGCATAAACAAGAGTATGTCCATCAAAAAAACGATGTGTATATCAAATTTTTTGCAATACACATGGGAATTGAATCATTAAATTTATCATTAACTACAGACAATCTGCATTGTTGGACACAGTTTTAGGCAATAGTGGCCCACAGCTGATTAGCAAAGATGGCAATAACTTGAGTTAACCGGTTAGCCGGAGACCTAGACAATATTAAACACAAAACGTCATATTTTGAACACCTTGTACAAAATGTATACATTAATAATTAATCATACTTATAGGTTGTGATTCTGAGGAGCAAGTTGGTCCAAATACAGTAAAGTGGGTACTGTCCGTGTTTTGTAAATCCCATTTATACCTCTCTGAGATTTAAGATTCGACAAAAGGTTAAACGGCTGTTTTTTTATCGCTGTGTTTTTTTTAACCACTGACTCTTCACATCCTTATCCTTTGGAAGTGTTTACAAAGAGAATTTGCTTTTGCAGAGCAGAAAACAGTGACTTCTTGACATGTACATAACACAAACCAGCTACAGGGCCCTATTTTATGGATCTAAGCGCATGGTCTAAAGCGCACCACCACGCAAGTGCACTGAGGGTGTGTCCGAATCCACGCGAAAAAATACTGCGCCATTGATTTTAGACCAGGTTTTTGTTGCTCAATGGTGTAGACTATTTCAGTTGCCTCAAAATAGTAATGCGCCATATGCATGCCCAAAGGCGAACAGATAGGTACAAATGCATTTGCAATTTAAACAATGTAGTGCATGACGTGAAAATGATAACTGCGTCAGGCTGTGTTATTGTGTTACTTATGCATGAATTCCTGACGACTCCTTTAAGTGGTTCAGAGTCTTTTGGTAGACAAAAACATATTTATTGTGCACTTTCGACTTTGCAAAACGTTTACATTTACTGACAGCTATTTTACACACTGCATGAAAGATAATTTTCGAAAAAGCATAATAGGGGCGCTTTAAAGAGAGTACACGTTCATGACTTAGAGAATGAGTATGCGCATGGGCATATCACTGAAGTGCATTTTGTATTGTTAAATTAGTTTAATTTTCAAGTACATTCATGACGTTCTAATAATCTTTTGTAATGCTTTACACTCATTTTGAAATGTTGACTAACATCCTACTAAACACATGTAGAGTAATTGATTATAATTTTGTAGTGTGATTCGATATAAACTGTAGTGTGTTTCTATATTACTTTACTATTTAAATTATATATTCTGCATAGACAACCATTTCAAAGGTATAAATAACTAATTATGAAATTACATATAAAAATATACTCAAGTCCTACTTAACTGGGTCAAAAAGCACTCTAAAGTATATATTAATTATGTATTTAAAATATAATTTCTGTAATGATTACTCTTTTTAAAAGTATGCTAAAGTGTTCTTGTTCACAAGGGCTGGTTGATCAGCTCTGTTGTTCCACTGTCATAACTCCCTTGAAGGTTGGGTTTGCTCTTTGATTTGAAATGTTGTGTAAGAGCATTTGGTTTCATTAGTCTCACTCTGTGGTTCTTAATGCATGTTTGGGTTTTGTCCTTCCTTGGCTATATAGATGTCTCTTTGAAAGTTGTCCTTGATGTAGTGAATTGCTGAGAGTGTGTTTGGGCAGTGCAGCACTTGCCTTGAGGAAGAGACAGAGTTTGCAGAAGAGGGAGAATGGAGACCCACATTTTTGCCCCGTCTGCCAGGGCTCTACATAATAGAGAGAATATCTCTCCTCTCTAAATTCCCACCTGATTGATAACAGGTGTTTATGCACATACATTTGTTATTACCATCATTCTAATGTTGATTTATCCAGATAATTGTGATGTGATTTTAATATATTACACTCTACAGGTCAAATGTTTTGGATCTGTAAGATTTTTTAAATGAACCTCTTCACTGTGGTTTAAATGTAATTTATTCCTGTGATGGCAAAGCTTATTTATTTGGAAACTGGGATTCAGCATTCCTAGACAGTTCAAAAGAGCAGCATTTATTTGAAATTATTTGACATCTCTTGAAACAATATCACTTTTGATCAATTGAATGCATCTTTGCCAAATTTTAGTATTGATTTTTTTTTTTTTAAATCCTACTTTATACTTTTGAATGGTAGTGTCATGGTTTGTGTTGGTTCTGTATTTTATCCTAAATTCAAGATTTTCTGGATTAAGACATTTTCTGCTTTTTATTCACAAATATTTTCAATTTATCAAATCAAGAAATGATAGTCCTTGTATGCAGGAGCTCTAAACATAAATAAGATAAATACTGGAATGATTTGGGTTTTTTTTTTTCTGTGTTCCTAAAGTGGAGAAGAATCATAAGTTGGCAGCAACTCCATCTTTCTAGGCCCGCTGCCTTCATGTCCTAATTACACATTTTCAATCAGTTTATTTTGCATTTTTCATACAAAAAAGGGCAGTGTGATATGGCCAAATCCCATAGGCTATACCTGTGTTTTTTTTTCCACTAAAAATAAATAGTTATTGACAAATAATATTGAAAAATAATTGAAAATGGTTTATATATTCATTTATTTATATAATAATAACCATGTGGAGATGCTTATTTCTGCAACATTTTAATTTACAGTGTCCTTGTTACATATTACATGTAGTAACTGAAGTAATAACTATAAATTATGCATAATTACATGCAAATAACCATAAGCCAAACCCTAATTTTACCATAACTCTACAGTTGCCACACTTATTCAGTCATTATTCGGTCAGTTTCATTTTCATGGTCTTTTAGTTCATCATCATTGTATACTTAAGTTTCTGTGTTTCCTCAGTTCATTGCCGGCTATTGTTTGTGTGCTATGTTGGATGTTCTCAGTTTATTTTTTTATTAAATACCTTTGGATTAGAACTTTTGATTGGTCTTTGGGCTCTTTTAACTTTGACAATAGTAAGTACATGTAGTTACATGTAGTTAACTAATTACTTAGTAAACGTATAGTTACACTGAAACAAAGACACCTTTAAAGCTACATTGTGTGATTTTTACCCCCATCTAGTGGTGAAAAGGTACATGACCATCCAGTGAATATTAGTTTCTGTTCCTCTCAATTCCGAATTCGTTTTAACTCCTACGGTGGCCAATGTAGTCCAAGATTAACATGGCTTCCAGTTCGACCTCGTCCATGAGTGTTAACTTAAACGTGAAAGGCGAAGCTTGAATTAACGGGTATGTCCCTCTTTGGCTAATGTACTTTCAAGATGGAGGGGCAACATGGCGACCGACATTAGAACCCCTTACCCGTATGTATTTTCAATGGCATATTATACACTCACGAGAATACTTTATTACTTGAACGAAGTAAATATACATTAATGAGCACATTTTGAAAGAACTAAATGTTTTTAGCTAAGAATAAACTAAAAGAGTTACACAGTGTAGCTTTAAATAAAGTGTAACCCCTATTTCATAACAATATCAAGTAGCTTCTGTAATGCAAGTGGCTGTAATGAAGTGCTAGACGAAGAAGATAATTTTGCAGTCACACTTTACTTGAAGGGGTTTTCATAAGACTGACATGACACCTTAATAACCATGACATATGTTATGAATTTGAAGTAGGGTTTATGACAACTGTCATTGAGTGTCATTCAATTCTTATTGAGTGTCATTGGGGGGGCAATTCTTCTCTGGCCAACGAACAAACACAGTGTGTGATTATGATGCATTGTGGTCATGCCTAGGTGCAGGTCCGCCATCTGATTTAGATACAACAACGATGCAACAATTACATCATGTGTGTTCCCGGTTCCAGTTGACCTAATGCATTCAGCCTAACAATCCTCTGATGAATGTGAATTCTAGAAATTTAATAGTGTGTTATGTGTATGCCAGGTTAAAGAGAAGTGTTTTAGTCTATATTTAAACTGACAGAGTGTGTCTGCTCCAAACTGTTTCAGAGGGTGATAAATGGGAGGGATTATCAACTGGCCAGAATTTTGAGATTGCAATAGACGTGAAGGATTATTATATCTTAAGAGCTAACTCAAGTACTTGGGAGCTAAACCATTTAGTACTTTGTAAGTAATTAGCAAGATTTTAAAATGTATGCAATGTTTAATAGGTAGCCAATGCAGTGTTGACAGAATATGGTCATAATGGTCTAGCTGCTGCAGTTTGAACCAGCTGGAGTTTGTTTATTAAGCATGCAAGGCAGCCACCCAGTAGAGCATTACACTAATCTATCCTTGAGGTCATGAACTTTTCTGTATTTGTCACTGAGAGCATATATGTCGTAATTTAGATATTTTAAAGATGATAGAAATTTGGCTTTCAAATCAAAAATTGGTATCAAAGAGCACAACCAGGTTCCTAACTGACGATAAAGACGAAGTTGACAGAGCCATCAAGTGTTAGACAGTATACTAGGTTATTACGTGCGGAGGTTTTTGGTCCAATAATTCAAATGTAGTTTTTTTTCTCAGAATTAAGTTGTAGGAAATTACTAGTCATCCAATGTTTATATCAACTATGCATTCTGTTGATTTTGTGAATTGGTATATTTCATCAGATCGCGAAGAAATGGTCCTAGTACTGAGCCTTGTGGTACTCTATATATACTGAACTCATTATCAATATGACGCCTCTTCATTTACTGCTACAAATTGATACCAATCAGATAAGTATGAGCCATGCCAATGCAATTCCACTAATGCCAATGTAATTTTCAAGTCTATTCAAAAGAATGTTGTGGTCGATGGTATCAAATGCAGCACTAAGATCCAGTAACACAAATAGAGAGATGCAACCAAGATCGGATGATAAGAGCAAATGAGATCAGTCTCAGTACTTTGACACGATCTAAATCCTGACTGGAAATCCTCGCAGATACATTTTCTTTTTTTAAAAGGAACATTGTTGTGAGGAGGATACTGCCTTTTCTTGTATTTTTTGACTAGAAATGAAGGAAACCAAAAACAGAGCAGGAAAATGGTAACTAGGAGAAACAAAACAAAGAATATCAAAATAAAAGACTGTGCTAGCATTACTTGTTGACTCTTTATTTTCACACTGTATGTTTTTCGTCATTCTCATGTGTAAATAATGTTAAGCAGTCCTGCCTAATGTTAGCCATCCAATTATATTTACTGCAGAAGAAATGGTATCTCTACCGGTATTTTGTATTTTGATAACACATATTTTTAAGACAGCTCATATACTTTATAATTACAGTTTATTACTTTTTTTCATTGTACAGTGTAAATATCTATTGAATTGAATTGTACAGGACAACTGGGAGATCGTCGAGGGCTTGCGTGGTGGTCTCTCTAATGTTCAGGAGCCAGAAAAACAGTCCGGCTACATGCTGAAGAAGAGAAAATGGCCCATGAAAGGTTGGCACAAGGTATGTGTGGGAAATTGTCATGCCTCTACCAATGTTTTATTCAAAATATTTGGAAGACATGGAATAATTAGATGAATTAGTGTAAGTTCAGATATTTCCAAAGTTACATTTCAAAGTTACATTAAAGAACTTGATGAATGATCTTCCTGTGCATCATTTTGTTCAATTTTAGCACACAATAGCATCTTTTTTTGATGCTCAAATACTTTTTCCTATGGAATTTAATGTGCAGATGCAACCTGTATTTGCCTTGAAAATACCCATATTCCCCTTCAACCAAACAGAGTGTAAAGAATAGACAGAAAAGAGGCATAGTGATATACAGCCTCGCATTCATTAAGACTGTTTTAGCGTCGCCTGAAAGGACATTCATCATTTACCAAATAAATCTGACTCCTCTGTCCTCTCCTCTTTGTGCTTCTTTTTTTACAGAGATTCTTCTACTTGGACAAGGGCATTTTGAAGTACGCCAAATGCGAAGCTGATGTGAGTCTAAAAGGCCACATGTATATAAATACACACACACACACTCACTAAAGCACTCAGGACTTTTGGTCACTTCTGGTTACTTGGTCACTCCAGCAATTTTCAGAGGTCTTCATCCTCCATCTTTTCGTCAATACATGAGAGCATCATCTACAGCCGATACATTTTTATAAAAGAAAAACACACCAGCAACCACCCTTAGCATTATGAAGTGGACATGTATGGCCAGGTTATTGAATGATAAAGAATATACATAATTAACCTGCCGTATATCTTTCAGATTTATCTGGGGGGGGTTTTAGCCTCTAAATCAATGCCACTAGTCGAATGTGCTTGTGAGAATGCATCATTGACAAGGTTATGCATTAGCAAAATTAGCTAAAGCCCTCTTGTATTGTACGTCACCTATTTGTGAAAAATCACTGTTTTGTATGCAATACAGTATGCTTACACAGGGTTGGAAACCAAAAATAAAATATATAAATATTGGAACTGAATTACAGTTAGTCTAATTACAGAATTAATGACTCTTGTGCACAGGTTATTTTTAGTGAATCAAACTCAGTGTAGTTACTGACTGATTAGTTTACATATCAGTGTGTTGTTTAAAATACACATTATGCATTTTGTCAGTATAATTTCATAATAATTAATGAATGAAATGTTACCACATTCTTTTTGTAAATGTGTTGTTAAAGGCCTTTTATTGGATTGCATTTGTGAAGAATTGTATTAAAGTGATTCACTTTCAAATTTAAGTATTGATATAATTTATTAAAAGTATTATTTCATTATTTTGCACCTGAACCGCTTTACTTTTTTCAAATATTTATTACTTAAAAATGCTAAGTTTTGTTAATGAAATCTCTAAAATCTCTAAATTCGTCACAATTTTCATCTCTAGTTTTATATCATTCGTGCAAATCTATTAAATAGCCACAGTGAGATGGGATTACTTGGGCTATCTCACTCTATCTGTTGTATTTTTGGTGTAAAGGATGCAGTAGATTTGATTATTTATGGAAAAGCAAAACTAAGAATTCACTGAACCTGGCAACATATTTGCTCGGTAGTAATTTGAGTGTGTTGCAACTGAAAGTCAAAACAACCTTGACTTTAATAATTGACTTAACATAATGTTGTATTGATATATGAGGTAGTGTAGATATTTATAGGTCAAACCTTCTGCCTGTGCTGTGTGCAGGTGGATAAAGGCAAGCTCCATGGCTGCATTGATGTTGGACTGTCCGTCATGGCCATTAAGAAGAAAGCCAAGTGCATTGATCTGGATGCAGAGGAAAACATTTATCACTTAAAGGTATCACAACAATTATAGTATTAGACTGACCTCAAAATGCTCTGCGGTCATAGATTAGACATACAGTACATTATGATGGTGCAGTAGATTTGCTTTAGCCTCATATTAAATTAGCACTAGGAGATTATTTTGAGTTTTACTAGGAGTTTTCTGGCTAAATGAGGAAGTTTTGATGTCCCATCCGATATTTAGAATGCCTTTTAAATGGCAGTATAATTCAAATTAATTGAGATGCAAACATAATGCATAATTGTATAATCACACTTAATTACAATTCAATTCAATGCAAATAGACATCATGTGCACTACACATTGGGTATTTCTAGAAACAGCAGATCATATAAAAAAAATTGTATGTGTATATATATATATATATATACATATATATATATATATTATACTTAAGCAATAAGATAGGAGAGGATGTGCTGTATCGTGAATAAGTACTCCGTTTCGCGACGTGCCTAACAACGCCCTTCAGCCGTTACTTATTCCCGACACAGCACTTGCCTCGAATACATTGCACACAATATTAAAGAAATAAAATATATTAGTGCAACTTTCATGAAGTTAAATCATTAAGCATTCCTTCCGCTAGAAAAAATAGTCCCTGACCGTGAACAACAACGTTCCAATGTGTAATATGCATGAAAGCTCAAATAAAAACAACAAACCGTTCTCAAACTTTGTCTCATTCTTTATATTTTTTACAACGCAATATTTGTGAAATTTCCTCACACAAATAGGCATAGCTTATTTCTCAGCATGAGAAAACGTTTATTTTTTTTGTTTATTCCATTATTTTCTCTCTGCACTAAACTTAATATTTACATAGCCTAAATAAAAACACAAGGGCACATATTTTGATAGATAACAGTTAGGTCTATTTTATTAATGTTATTAATTTAGTTGCTAAAATTAATTTTATTAATTAATTAATTAATTAATTAATTAAAATTAATTTAGTTGCAGTAAATATAAAATTTGAGTAAATATGAAAAAGTAAATATGAGTAAATATATTATAGAATTACATTTTGAGGTCAATATGAAATTTCTTAATATAAAGTTATAAATAATAAGATGTCTAAATAAAAACATTTTATTTATGTTTTGTTCACAAACTTGATTAATTAAATTCTTGTTTAATTTCTTTGAATTGCAGTATTTTTTTTTTTAATTCTGAAATTTGTCCAAGCATGTTTTTACTGATATTTTCGGCTGGCTTATCATGTTAAAAGCTTTAAAAAATTCAATACAATACCAAAACATATTAACAGTGTAGTGTAATATTAGAAAGCTTTACAAACCTCAACAGAGAGATTGATTTTAAAATGAAATTCTGTTCCCATGTAGTGGATCCTCATTAAAAGATAATCATTCATTGGGGGGAAAGGGTTTTGTCAGCTTCCGTTTGATTTTCTCCAGTTTGAACTCTTGATCTCATGAATAGGAAGTAAGTCCTTCCAATGCAAAGTCATGAGGTCAACAGTAGCACAACATCAAGAAAAACAGCTTCTGAATCCTGATTGAGTAGGTTAACTGTTGTCTCCTTATGCTTGCAGATCAAGTCCCAGGAGCTGTTTGATGAATGGGTCTCTAAGCTCCGTCACCACAGACTTTACAGGCAGAATGAGATTGCCATGTTCCCTCATGAGAAAACGCTCTTCCACCCTCATTACCCCCTCACCTCCTCCCCCACGACACCCGACAGTCAGTCCATCAGAAAGGTAACACCATGCATGTTGAGGGATTAGATGGAAAGCTAAATGTCGGATGACAATAACTCTGAGAGGATGTTGAAGGTCTTTTAGAAACTAACTCTGAAAAATTACTTTTCATATTTTTTGTCCACTAATAATATCCATCAGTGTATACACATTTATCACAGTATACTTTTTTTTTGTAAAGGGAATGTAAATTCCCACCATATTTCCACCACATCTCAAATTATGTGTTGTGTTAAAGGGATAGTTCACTTTGAAAATTAATTTTTGATATTTTTTAGCTTACCTCAAGGGCATCCAAGATGTAGGTGTCTTTGTTTCCGCTGTGGTTTCAATTTTGATATTTTTAGGTCAAACCGTTCTTGTCTTGCAGTCATATAATGGAGGTCTATGGTCACCACCTCAAAGAGCGTGCACAGAGAACTCCAAATTAAACATTATTTAATGACTTATAAATGTAAGTACACATTGATGGCCTAAGACACAAAACGAGCGGTTTGTGTGAGAAAACAAACTATTTATATCGTTTTTACCTCATGTAATCATAGCAACTTCCAAGTGATCTGAGGGCGCGGGTGCTTTGTGGCTGTGGTTACAAGAGAAAAAGATAGCTACATCTTGGATGCCCTTGAAATAAGCTAAAACATACCAAAAATGTATTTCAAAGTGAACTATCCCTTTAATATCATTCTGTAATGACTGTGGAAATGGCATTTTTTTGGCATAAAATAGATTTTTTGTCTTACTCAGGCTTACTTTAAAGCTGGTTTTAGTCCTGAATACACATAATTAAAGCTGCACATACACACTTTGGTCGCTCTAATGACATCTATCGCATGGTACTTGCAGAACAGCTCTTACATCAGTTACATGCTCGACTGCACGGATGAATCTGATGCTTTGAGGAATTCCCAATGTTACCATTGATTACCGTATCAGAGTGGATCTGTCATTATACAACAGAACACCAAGATCTACTGACAGTAAGAAGAATTTGCAGATAAAGTGCAGATATGATAAAAGTACCAAATACAGCCCGGCAGTCAACATTTGAATGCATTATATTTGTAACTAAAAGGGGGGGGGGGGGGGAATATTTGTTTGTTTGTGATGTGATTTTACAACAGAATGTTATGAAGCTAATATTGTTTTACTTAGCTAGAGTTGTATTAATACATTTATCTTTCTTTCTCTTTTTTTTCTCTTCTTAATAATTTTCTGTCTCTATCGTCTCCCTATCATTTTCTTTTCATGCTTCTCTCTCTCTCTCTCTCTCTAGCGTGCCTCTCTTTCAAAACAGTCCTCTCTTCACTCGCCCGTATCTTTTACCAGCCAGGCCAAGGTGACCGCCTGGCTCCAGTCATCTGATGACATGGACAGGTGCACCAAAGGTACACACAACACACCAATTTATAAATCAATCTCACACTGAAGATGCTGTGTCAGCAGCTTTTTACTCTCACTCTCTCTCTCTCTCTCTCTCTCTCAGAACTCTCGGTATGTGAGGCTCAGCTCCTGGAACTGAATCACTTGTTAAGAAGTATGGAGGTGTTACACCGCACCTACTCTGCCCCAGCCATCAATGCTCTGCAGGTTACATGTCATTCACACAAAAAACAATTATACTTTTTTTAAAAAATTATAACAATTACACAAGCTAAATATCAGAATTTGTTTTTGGTTAGATTAAGTGTTTTACATATCCAGAAATGTAAGGATGTTTCTAGTTGAATTAGTATTATTCTACATTTTTAAAGTGCCCCTATTATGCTTTTTTTTATATATTGTCTTTAGTGTGTAATATAGCTGTTTGTGAATGTGAAAGGTCTGCAAAGTTTCAAAGTGCATGATAAAGTAGTTAATGGAGTCTCCCAAAAGAAAGAACTGATTCTGAACTGCCTGAAATGAGTCTTCAGTAATTCCAGTCTTACTTCCTGCATAAACCTATTTGTAGGTTTGTAACAAATTTGCATAATGCCAGCCGATGGTTTTCATTGGTTGCCCACAAGCAACGTCTACTTTGCCCCGCCCTCAATTGATGTAGTTGTAGTTGAGGCCTGAAAGAGTTTGGTTCAGGTTGTTGGCATTTCGAGAAAACGCTGTGCGTTTTTGCGCTGTGAAAGCAAATCCACTTTGCATGCATTTCCAAAGGATACAGTCTCGGGCTGGAATTGATACGGTAAAACCAACGCCATCGTTCTCATTCGTATCACTGTGTATATTCAAGCCTCCAGAGCTAAAATTCAGATACGGTAATGGGAGTTTTGTTTCTGACGTGCTGTAAGCAGTAGACAAATCAAAAACATACTGAGTCATCTGACCAATCAGAGCAGAGAAGACTCTCAGAAAGGAGGGGTTTAGAGAGATTGGAACTTTGTTTCAGACGCCGTAAGGAAAGAAGTGATGCTGCAATGTGAGACAATTATAGTGTTTTTTGACCTTGGATACATGTAAACCTATTGTAGGATACCTTCAAAACAAAATCAACAGCCTTTAAAATAGCTTAATTGGGCACTTTTCATAATGTTTAATAGAAAAACTTAATTGCTGCCATCAAAAAAGGCCCATCTTAGTCCTTCAGGCAGTTGTCCAGTGCCTGTGAATGCTGTTAATGCTCTTGTCGACTCTCCAACTGACAAACAGTCACAGGGTGGCCGCGGGTCATTAAAAAGTATTAAAAAGTCTTAAATCAAATTTCCTAAAAAATAAGGCCTTAAAAAGTATTAAATTGTCTTAAATTCAGATTGGATAGGTCTTAAATATGTTTGTCATGTCACCGCAAAGATGCATCGTTCTGCCAGCCAGGTCGAATATTTTCTACCTAAGGTAACGTAACCTCATTTGTACATGACCTATCAACTGACCAATCGGCTAACATTCGGTTGATAGCACAAGTTCAGAAGGATAGCCATGATGAGAACAGCAATAATAAATTAAATTATTCCACATAACCGTTACTTTGGTTATAATTTAAAAAAATAATTTATAAAATAATAATTTTAACTTTTCATTTCTTAAGTATTTGGGTTTATTTATTATACACAGCCCTTTTTGTCAATTATTCGAGAATAACTACATACATAAATAACTATATTGTGAAATATATTGTTACCGTAAAAAAATAAGTCATACAGTGAAACACAATTTTGGTCATATCGCCAATATATACAGTATATATCCAATGTTGACCGATACTGGTATATTTAACCGATAACCGATGTGGTACGGAGATAATCCATTTTAGTGAAGGGTTTTTAGAATGTATTGGGGGATTGACAGGATTTTTTAAGCATTTCAGTATATTTTGTTTTGTGTAGGCTTCAATGTACGACAGCCCGAAAAAAGAGAAGAGACATCCGAAAAAATGGCGTGGCAAGAATTGCGGGAAAGACAACAAAACCACCTTGCAGGTGATCCGTGACCTTCTACTTGCTTACCTGATTTCAAAATATAAAACTCCCTTTAAAAAAGTCTTCAGATTACAAGAGAGCCAGGCATTTTTAATGTTAATTTACTGAAATATTATGTGCATGAATTGTGTGATGATATTGAAAGTCACTCTCATTCGCGCACCTCATCCTGGATGTATCGCTGCATGGACTACAAATTTTCTATTACATTTTCCTCAGGCCATTTATCTCACAGTGTTCCTTTTGCATAAATGAACCATCATTGACCCTTGACCTGGTATTTTCTCCTTCCTCTGATGTTTTTAGGTTCCGAGCTGTATTTCCGCAGGCTCTGTCCGTCTCCACGCGTCCAATCCCAACCTTTCCTCAGTAGACCTGACCAATGAGAAGAGTTACCATGAACCTCTAGACTCGCCTATAGACGTATCCAAACTGCAGGAAGACTTTTGCCGCGTCGCAAACAACCGTGAGTGCAGCAACAGAAAACTAGTGAATCTTTTTTCAACTACATTAAGTGATGCATCACTGGAATGTGCCTTTCGTGACAAATGTCTTTTGTATTTTGTGACAAAAACCTCATCATTATACCCCAAATCCTACATTTTTGGCTCAAAATGTCTTATTTGCATATAAAATATGTGTCATTGGAATGAAATGGTGGAAAGAAAAGCCAAAACTCTGAAGAATGTGACAGATGTCTGTTGCAAATGTGTTTTTGCACTTTATCTTCATGAGGATTGTGAAAATCAGTATCTCATGGTCAAATAAATTTCTAAAGTTTCATTGGGCAGCATCACAAATTCTCTGAATGAGCTGACCAACAAAAAATAAAATAGTATAGAATGAGAAGTCCGTATGAGTTTTCATGCTACTTGCTGTTGTATTATGTTGGTTTGGTAGCTAGTAAGCTATTATGTTGGTAAGCTAGTTAAGAAATGTAGGAATAGATTGTTTATTTAATGATTCCCCCCCCCCCCCAACACCACCACCACCACCAATACAGTAAAATGGCACATTTTAGAGTGGCCTTTTATTGTGGCCAGCCTAAGGCCCACCTGTGCAATAATCATGCTGTATAATCGGCATCTTGATATGCCACACCTGTGAGGTGGATGGATGATCTCGGCAAAGGAGAAGTGCTCACTTACACAGATTTAGACAGATTTGAACAATATTTGAGAGAAATAGGCCTTTTGTGTACATAGAAAAAGTATTAGATCTTTGAGTTCAGCTCATGAAAAATGGGGGCAAAACAAAAGTGTTGCGTTTATAATTTTGTTCAGTGTATACAGTAGATATATACAGTAGATATATACGTGTGTGTGTGTGTGTGTATGTATTTATGTATATGTGTGTGTATATTTGTATATTTATATCAACTCAAGTACATGTTTTCACAGCACACTTCCTGTTTCCTTGATGTAGCTACCTTTTTTTCAAATCACCCTCATGATCTGCATGTGTAGGGGAGACCAGGGACAGTTGTAACAAGGGACGGTTGTAACACTTTGAATTCCTCCAATCAGAAACAACCTAGAGTGATGAGACTCACTCTGCTCATGCTCAGGTAGTTTCCCACCATTTTTTTCCAAAAGGGAGCTACAGTTGAAACTTTCTGGCAGAGTTATCAATAAAAGGTTGTTTTTGAGGTAAAAAAATTACTTTTCTTTCTGATGTACTTTTTTGGATGCTGTTATAAAATAAAAATTTTATTAATTCAAACAAGTATTATTAGAATCACTGTTTTTTCAGCTAAAAATAGAAATGGCTAACAAGTGTCAAACTAGCAGTCAAGCTAGCTCACATGAGATGAAAACATGGTTGGTGATACTGGGACGGTTGTAACGCCCCGTTACAACTGTCCCTGTATCACCAACCAAGTTTCGTTTATATTTTAAAAACTAATTAAGTTTAAAAAAAAACTGCATAGTTTCCATTTAATGTGCAAATTAAAAGTAAAATGTGCATTGTGCATAGCAAATTAAATGTAAAATGTCATCATATGGCATTTGCCATGTGACCCTGCACCGATTCCACAAGAAGAGGAGTCAGGGATCAAAGACACTTCCCAGAGTTGGATACTGGATAAATTAATAGTCACAATAACATGACTGATACATAATATTTTCCATTTTGAGTAGGTTATATCATTTAATTCATTATGTAGCCTATATTTTAGACATGTTACAACCGTCCCTGACATATGTTACAACCGTCCCTGTACACTGGGACGGTTGTAACAGTGGAGATACTATATTGAAATTAATTTTGCAACCTATACATATTTCATAAAACCACTTTAATACATTGTTTCAGCAGTAGACTGATTGAAGTTTATAATATAACAAATTGGATATTCCAGTATAAATGGTTTTTGATGTATTGCTAAAAATTGCAAAAAGTGTTACAACTGTCCCTGGTCTCCCCTACCAGTTTACACGTGAAGGCCAAAGCAGCCTTTGCACATTATACTGTACAGATTAACTAATATGAAACAGAGACAACATTTAGTCTAAAATGCACATTATGCTTCCAGACATTTGATGCATGTATTTTTCCTTAAATTACAAACAGATTGTGTTTTATAAATCATGCATGAAGATGTTAGAATAAAAAACAGATTCTTCAATGATTTGTCTGCCTTATATATATCTGAAATGGTGCTCATTTCTTTTTTTTATGTGCTTGTTTCCAGTTCATACAACCATGAAATCAGCCATGTGCATGCTGACTTCAGAGAAAGAGAGACTTAAACAGATGCTGGAGCACGAGTCTTGTCCCTCCCCCTCGGCCCAGCTTCTAGGACTGAAGAGTGCCCTGGCTGCAGTAAGCACACACACACACACACACACACACACACACACACACACTTCCTCTCTGTGCATTTCCTCATGCTCAACACTGTTTACTAACAATCATTCCGTTTCTTGCCTAAATACTTCTTTAAAGCATTGCATGCTACTCAAGCAGAGCTCTTGTTTTGTGCAGATGTAAACATGCTTGTCTTATCAATTCAACAATGGCCAAAGTAAAAGAAAATATTTAGATGTGCTTTCTAATAAAGTGCTGAGAATTATCTGTGGAAGAGCTTCTGTAATATAGTGATTATGTCGACCTTCGAAAGAATCTTGTGAACAATAGAATTGACCATCAAAGGAGCCCTTTTACATGCTAAAAACAGTCTGTGCTAAATCGAGTTCTGTAACGCTGAATAATGACTCATCTTCCTTAGTGAGTCACATTATTGTAAAACAGACCCCAACTCTAGCACTTCTGAGAGTTAACGCCAAACATCTGCTGTCTGTTAGAACTGCAGGGGAATCTTTTTGAAATTCAGAGTCCAGTTCCATCCTAATGGGCACATTTAGTCTCAAGTTACTTTAAAATCAATAACTTTGTGTTTTATTAGACTTCTCCACACAACGAATACATGCCTAACATGTCTAAAAAAGACAAAAAGTCATTACCCAGACAGCAAACTGACATTGAATCAACGTGGAAACGACGTCTCTCATGACATTGAAACAACGTTGATTTTGCTCATCGAATTAACGTTGAACCAACGTCAGACGCGGCATTCTTCAAAGCTAAATGAAAATCGAAAATTGGTTTGCTTTCATAATGTTGAAACAACGCGTTGATTTCAAGTTGATTTTCCGTTAGTTTTGAAAGAATGACGCGTCTGACGTTGGTTCAACGTTAATTCGATGAGCAAAACAATGTCAGATCAACGTTGTTTCGATGTCATATTTCCACGTTGATTCAATGTCAGTTTGCTATCTGGGTAACTTTATCTGCCACATTCTCATTTTGCATTAAAATATCAAATTCAGATCTGCGTATTCAAACTAGCGCTGTCATAATATCAATTCACTACTCGTTTAACTGGCCAAAAGAATATTGATTGAATTTATAATTAACCTTGTTTTTTTGTTTCGTTTTCTGTTGTTTGGCCAAAAAATCACGTGGCAAATGCGAGGGGAGGGAGGCGTAAAGATAGTTTGTAGCCATAACTGTAAAAAAAAAATCAAAGAGAACTTTTTTTCAAAGATTGTTGATCGGAATTTCCTGCTGAATCCATCAAGCTTTTTCAGGTGCAGATAGAGTGTCTAGCTTTCACCTGTTATCTCCTCCAACATGATTGTGTGTGTCAGTTGTATCTACACACTCCCTGTGTTCCATTCTGAAGGGCTTTGCCCTAATCCTCTCAAAGGGTTTACCTCCAGAGGAAGTAAGAAAAAAAAAACAAAAGAAAAAACTGCTGCTTGTCCGTGCAAAGAATCATGGGCGCAAAATGTCTATCAGTTGTGCTCTTCGAAATCCCCGAAGGGCCCTTTGGAGTGGCCAGTTTTGAGCACTTTGGTTTGGAACAACTCTTTAACATGGCGACCATGATTGTTCTCACTTCAAAAGGCCCTTCGGAGGTGTATATATCCTGTTTAGAATCCAGCCACTGTGTTTTCTTATCGTTTCTTTTCAGTTCTATGACTGGTGGCTACCAGCGTTTAAGTGCAGTAACGCCACCTAATATGTTGCAGTGTCAACCAGGGGTGCGTTTCCATACAATGACATAACTCGCTGCTTCACGTACAATGCATCGTTGAAGACCCAGATAGCAAACTGACATTGAATCAACGTGGAAACGACGTCTCTCATGACATTGAAACAACGTTGATTTGCTCATCGAATTAACGTTGAACCAACGTCAGACGCGGCATTCTTCAAAGCTAAATGAAATCGAAAATTGGTTTGCTTTCATAACGTTGAAACAACGCGTTGATTTCAAGTTGATTTTCCGTTAGTTTTGAAAGAATGACGCATCTGACGTTGGTTCAACGTTAATTCGATGAGCAAAACAATGTCAGATCAACGTTGTTTCGATGTCATATTTCCACGTTGATTCAATGTCAGTCTGCTATCTGGGGAATCACCTAGCTAGTCACGACTCTTCCCCTATGCCAGTGGTCTCAAACTCGCGGGGTGATATTTTGTGGCCCCCTACTTGACATTAAAGTTTAATGTTAGTGCGGCCCGTCGTTGTGTGTGCCGCGTTGGTTTTTTTTATCCCTTATGGGCTACCATACAGTAGATAGTCTCGTGACAGCTTGCAGTGGGTTTGTTGTTAATAGTCATAGACAACCGCGAAGTACAAACAAACTGCGCCTGGAAAAACTGAGCGCGTTGCTTCAATTAGAGTGCTCTTGCCTCACGCCTACATTTGAGGTAACAAACTTGAGAGCGCAAAATATGTGAGCGCGATATGCGTACCACCAATCACGCCACGAGCTACTGGTTGGAGACCCCTGCTCTAAAACGATGTGAGAATAATAATTTTGAGCTTGTAATATGTGTCCAATAGGTTGATAAGAAGGTTTGCTTTGATTTGTGCAAAGTCAGTAATTTGCCTGAGACACTATAGATGTGTAGAAAGAATTCAATAAGACGGGCAGACATGACGGCAAATATTTGTATTTCAAAAGCAATGTTTTTGTTTCTAAGTATAATAAAAGAAAATGTGCCTTCCAAAAAAACCATGTAATATCATGAATGTGTTGTATAAAGAAAATAAAAAGGACATGAGCAAATATAAGTATCACAAAGATGTGTTATAAGGAAAAGACAAAGAAAGTTTGTAAAATTAACTTCAACTGTCAGAAGGACAGCTCATGAAGAACCAATCATGTACAGAAAGGAATGTTCAAATTCAGAGGAACAGTTCAGAAGAAACGTTAATAATAAAGATTAAGAAGATTGGATCAGTTGTGCTTCTTTTTTGGAATACTTGAATACTATTTTTGTGGAATACTTGATGCGGCCCGGCCTGACCCAGACTCTACCTCAGCGGCCCCCAGTTAAGTTGAGTTTGAGACCCCTACCCTATACCATATTGTCGCAAATTGGTCATTCAACCACGTTGGTTATTGATGTCACGCAGGTGATGGAGTAATAACTTCTTTTAATGAATCTGTTGAGATCGAATTAATACTAGATGTTTTGCTATAAATTACGGACATGACATCTGAGGACTATTTCTAATTGTGTTCCATTTTCAGATTCAATCAAAGGCTCGTTCTTACGTGGTAGAGCACGTTCGCACTTGCGCACTCTTCAAAAATGGTATTTTAAATTAGTGCTGGGCAGTATATCGGTTCATACCGAAAACCGGTGTATATTTTTATTATGATGTTAATTTTTAATATACACTGTTTCAGACGGACCCTTTACAATGTTGCACTTCTAAGCAGCGATGGTGAGGCGAGGGTAAACCAAACAGCAGTGCTCTGGTTTTACGTTATAGGGAAGGTGGATGCTGCAGAACTATGGCGTTATTTTCCTCTCAAATGTCGAGAGCGCACTATTGTAGCGCGAGAGTAAATTAATATAATGTGTGAGCAGAAAATCAGAAAAGCAGCTTAGATGCTGGTTCTGAATTATTTATGATGTTATAAATATGTGTAATATTAACACAATATCAACAGTTCATTTTACGAAATGTCACTTTAAGTACAATTGCGATACCCTCAATTCAAACTTGACAGTTACAATCCAAAAACTTTGATCGTTTATTAAAAACATAAGAATCAGTGCCATTTGATGTCATCAACATCAAAACCATTGCAACATATCTTCGCACACCAATGAATTAGGGCGATATTTGAGAATCGTGTAACTGGCCAAAAGAATTCAAAATAAGAATTATCGCAATATTGATTGAATTTGTATTTAACCTTGTTTTTTGTTTCGTTTTCTGTTGTTTGGCTATAAAAATCACGTGGGAAATGCGAGGGTAGGGAGGTGTAAAGATAGTTTGTAGCCATAACTGTAAAAAATCAAAGAGAACTTTTTTTCAAAGATTGTTGATCGGCATTTCCTGCTGAATACATCAAGCTTCCAATCCATTCCAATCGTGAAAATCTCTTCTTCCCCAGCTAACAATTTTATTCAAAAAATGTATTCGCGTTTTTTGCCGAATAAGTGTTGTTTTCTTAGCTTGATAGTCCTAGACACTATATGCCTTTGTCGTAAAGGTTTGAAAATACACGAGAGTAAATGAATAATGACCTCATTTCTGTTAATTGCTTGAAGGGATACTCCACTTTTTTTTTTTGGAAATAGAGTCATTTTACAACTCCCCCAGAGTTAAACACTTGAGTTTTACCATTTTCGAATCCATTCAGCCGATTTTCTGATATTTAGAAGAATGTCAGTAACCAGACTGTTTCTGGTCTCATTGACTTCCATAGTAGAAAAAAATATACTATGGAAGTCAATGAGACCAGAAACTGTCTGGTTACTGATATTCTTTTAAAAATCAGAAAATCGTCTGAATGGATTTGAAAACGGTAAAACTCGACTGTTTAACTCTGGGGGGGTTGTAAAATGAGCCTATTTCCATAAAAAGTGGATTATCCCTTTAAGGTATGTTTAATAGTTAGGAGCACTATGAGGAAGCCATGTGAGTTTTTGCTGGTTGCTTTTGCAGGCTATAACGCAGAACACTGAGCTGAGAGAGCGTCTGTGCAAGATTCACGCTGAGTCGCACATCTCTGAGCCCTCTGTCCATATAAACCTCAGTCCTGGCCCTCTGCAGGTTGGTCTGAGAAATGTGCTATTATTATCCCCCCACCCCCCACTCCAATGCTATTATAAAGACCAGATCGTTTCTACAGCTGCTACCAACCATACACTACTTTTCATTAGTCATTGCTCATTATTCACAAGAAATTACATTATTGTAGAAAGGATTAGGGTTGCAACGGTATGAGATTTTCACGGTATGATAATCGTCTCAGAAAATATCACGGTTTCACGGTTTCACGGTATACGATATTAAAACTATCATTATTATAATCAGCATCAGCTACAATGGCCCTTAAATGAATAAAAACAGATATTGTTTTTGGTTGAACATGGTTTATTGTAACAAAGGTTTTTTCAATAGAGTCTTTATGAAATGTATATTTATTTCCTCAGAAATTCTGGGTTGTCTGAAATACCTGATCTGGATTCTGTGATTGAATACAAAATGTATTTTTGAGAATGCAATCAGATAAAATGTAACAACTTTAGTTTGTCTACACAAGAGAAGTTTAATAAATTAAAACATGGACAAAAAAACTATACACAATAGTAATATATTTTAATCATAGGCTAAACCAAACTTTTTTTTTCCAGGTTGTAGGGGAGAGCGGGGCACAACCTAACGCTTTTTGCTTTTGGCTCAATTAATTAAAAACTAATTAGGTTAGATTAATACTTTGTTTTACACAAGCAACATGCACATCTCTGCTACAAATGAACACTTAAAGTTTTTTTCTAGGACCTACCATTTTCGTACAGTTGGACTGAAAGTGTCAGAAGTGCAAATGTTACAACTTACCCCATATGCGGGGTTATTTGTAACAGAGAGAGGGGTTAGTTGTAACACTTGTGTGTAACACACATAATTCAGTACTATTTTATTTGTATAGTTTGATATTGTTTGTGCATCTGTATAGACAGATATCCATACATATCCCTCATCCAATCATCCTTCTATTATGGATCAATATCATGGATAGAGACATAGAAAAGGGCTGCATAGTTTTGCAATAAATAATAATAAATAAAATTATAAATATTGTAATTGCAATTAAATTAGATTTGTGTGTGGCAGCTGCATGATGTACAATTATTATTATTATTAATAATAACAGTAATGATAATACAAATTAGCTTAAAATAAAAATTTAAAGGGTTTATTGCATTAATAACAGGCCATATTTTTAATAAATAAACAAGTTATCATTCATAGAACACTAAATTTTAAACATTTTAAATCCCAACATTGTTTGTGAACGTCTAACAAAGTTAAATGTATACTCAAATCTGAAAAGTTGTGTGGCTCCGTTTTCATTTGATTATCATTGTACACTTGGAGGCTTAGTTGTAACACTGTGTTAGAATTAACCCCGCTGTGTGTATTACATATTTTAAACCTAGCTAACAGTCGCTAGGAATTGCTGACATGTTTCAAAACGGTGCTATGTTTGAGCCAACAAGACGGTGATTAAGGCAATATAAAGTTAGATTTGGAAACGTATACACCCAACTCAGAAACCGAAAAAAACCTATGATGAAAAAAAATACTTTCATGGTGTCAAAACACTCTTTGTCCAGTATCTTCACGAAATATAATCAAAACTTTCCGCAAATTCGCGGGAGACCGTCTTCTGGCAGCGAGAGAAAAATAGCGGAAAGACAGCCTGCTTGATCCTGACGAACTGTGTAAACGGTCCGTGTTACATTTAACCCCGCGTTAACACCTACTGAACACCTATGAGTTTCAGTCAGTGTATTTGATGATTATTCTTTAAAAAAATTATAATTATAAAGTGCACATTAAGTGTTCTCTGTCTAGATATGTTCATGTGTTCACGTCTTCGTAGTGGCTGAGACAGCTTTAAAAACCATGAGCGTCATGCGTACTTGAGTGTGTACTAGATCTACTAGACGAAACGGCGCTGCTCATTCAGAGACACGCTGAAGGGGCTTGCACACCAGTCTTTTTGCGTTGTATATTCACAGACACGCACATCGCGATTTGATTTAGGCTACTGCATAGCTATATTTTGCTTTATTTATCCATCTATCTTTTTAAATCGCACATTTTACGTGGCATCTGTTTTGTAACGCAAAAAGACGCATGTGTGCGTCTTTTTGACAGACCGGGATTCCCTCAGCATGACAGAAATAATATGGCCTTAAGTTATAAAAGTTATGAATAACCTTTATCTTCACGGAGGGATGGTGTTCCTAAAAATGGGAGAACATGTTCGACGTGTTTACTCCTTTTGCAGCCACTCTTCGTCCACATATCTTGCAAACTGGATATCCATCTTCAAGGACAACATCACGATCGTTTTTCGGATATAAGTTACAAAATATTCCCATACTGCAGATTTTATTTTATTTTTTTTGGCGGGAGAGAGAGATTCGCAGCCTCTGTCTCGGACATTTTCAGCGCTGTACGGATATGGAGTAAGCAGTCAAGCTGAAAGAAGTTGCATGCGGCAGTGCAGGTGAATTCTGTTTTTTTTTTTTTTTTTACCGCGGATAAGCAAATGTGCACGATATGATAATCGTACATGTCAATATCGCGATAAACCGTCATACCGGTATACCGTTACAACCCTAGAAAGGATTAGTGTAAGATTTGTCAGCCGAATATTTGTTGTCACCTAGGGTTAAAACCTGAGGCTTAAGTTGATTTGTGTTAATTAAATCTACAGCTACTCTCTGGAGAGGTTGAGTCAGACTTTCTTATGCCAGTTAATCATGTCTCTGGGTAGTATACGCCCAAACCCACTTGCGTGCACACTAACAGCATTAAATACAGCACCCATGCTTCACATGCTATCAGTGATATGTTCCTGTGGAATTGCTTTGTCAATAACCAACTTCCTTAATTGACATTCTAGTCAACATAATGCTTTTACGCTAATTATCTTGTAAAGCTCTGCCAACTGTCTTTCCTTTTTTTTTTCTTACTGCTTCATAACAAGTCGTGATTTGAAAAGAAATTGTGTGCTAATTATGTTTTTTTTACTTGGTTTTGTGCTGATAAGAAATATTCTCCATTATTTAGTGTTTATGTTTTGATTAATCTTCTGATGGGACTGTTTGCTTCGTAAATCAGCTAATGAGTTGAATTTCATGAAAGCTTCCAAGAAATATCCAGGACAAATCTTACCTCAAAATGAAAAGAAACAAATGAGAAATCTTGAATTGTATAAGGAAAATGAAGCCTATTTGAAGACCTATTTGTTTTTGGCATTTTCATGACAATTAGGCATATTTAAAGACTTAGTTTTCCCAAAATGTAAAATTCTGTAAGTAATTACTCATCCTCATGTTGTTCCAACCCTGTAAGTCTTTCGTTCATCTTCAGAACACACTTTGAGATATTTTTGATGAAATCTGAGAGCTAGCTCATAAAAGTTAATAAAAACATTGTTAAAATAGTCCAAGTGACTGCAGTGGCTCAAACTTAAAGGAGAACTCTGGCGCAAAATGAACCTTTGGTCTAATAACACATTGGTACCTAGTCAACCGTTCTCTGAGATTTGTTTTCATGATAATCAAATGTAAAGAGTTTTATCTCTAAAAACTGTTTAGATTATTACGCTAGTATATGGAGGCATTTACTAAGTAAAAAGAAATTGCTAGTTAATACCACTAACAAGGCTCAAAATAGCCCCACACTAACACAGTAACATAATGAGGGTCCCTACATCCTAAACCATGTACAGACCGTTTAATAAGAAGATACTTTATGAAGACAGTTCACTTCGTGTATACAGACAGGAGCCATCTTAGAAAATAGTCTCGATAAGTCGAACCACGAACTGTCTTTTTGGACTGTCTTTATAAAGTATCTTCTTATTAAACGGTCTGTACACTTACAAAGTTCTCAATGCTTCGTTTTGTATGTATAGACCCTCATTATGTTGCTGTGTTAGTGTGGGGCTATTTTGAGCCTTGTTAGTGGTATAAACTAGCGATTTCTTTTTACTTACTAAATGACCCCATTACTAGCATTACAATCTAAACCGTTTTTAGACATAAAACTCTGTACATTGAATTATCATGAAAACAAATCTCAGAGAACGGTCGACCAGGTACCAATGTGTAGTTCATTTTGTGCCAGAGTTTTCCTTTAAGTTTGTCAATCAAAGAGAATGCAAAGAGTTCAGGAGAGCACCACGACACATGCGCGAGTACTGAAAAGATGACACTGACGATCATTTGATGGGAAAGTGTTAAATGTAAGCCATTCATTTTGGGGCATTGGTAAAGCACTTTTTACATTTTCTCATTGCTTTCTCACCACCCAGGAAATGCACACTTTAGAACCATTTTCAACACTATCGAGACCCTGCGTTATCTTCTCAGTTCCTGCTCAGGCGTCATGGCGCTCTCGTTTTTCATTGTTAAATAATTTTTTATACCTATTACCGGTCGAAACTGAACAGAATGCAATAGGAGGGAAAATTTATGCTGATTTTAACATTATTTTTTTTTTTTAATATGTAAATGGACAGGATTATTCATTTCTATATACAAGAAGTAGGAAGATACTTTTGTATGTGACAGTAATGACAATTTGGGGGATAGTGTGCTTAATTGTTAAATGCAGAAAAAGAATAATAAATTGAATGGTCCCAAATAGGCATAATATAATATCAATTATATTACATTATAAACATTATATTATATATTAATATAGTATTTATTTATATGATTTATTAATAACGTTTAATTTTAGGGTCAAATGTGATCCACATTTTTGTGTGTGAAAGAATGCTTTCTCTTCATACAGAAGAAAGACTCCAGTGATGTTTCCCGCCCCCTTGTCCATCAGGCATCCAATGAGAGCAGAGCTTCCATTTCAGAGTCTCTATCAGAGTTCTTTGATGCACAAGAAGTTCTTTTGTCGGCTAGTTCTTCAGAAAATGAGGTAAGGATGAAGTCTCACAAATGAGCTAATATGAGTATCATCAAACTTGGGCACTATGACCAAAATGAGTCATAAGTAAATTATAATACAAAATTTTTTAATAGCTTGACAGACTGATATATTTTGCCTAGCTTTACCAGATCATCAAATATTTAATTTACTGCACTTCCTCAAGAAACCAGCTGCCTCTGCTCTCCGCTTCACCTCAGGCAGACATTGAGCTAAACGCCCTATTAGGAAACAGAGGAAGGGACTAATTATATTAAACGTGTAATAAGTGCTATGGGTGACATTCCACAGCTAGAGGAACCAGCCTGCCTGCCATCCCTGCTTTCTCTCTAACTTCATTTCTGCCTCTCTGCCTCACATCGAGGCCGACCTGCTCAAGCGTCGATCTCCTGTAGCAGAAGTAATATGAAAATTGAGATAATTGCTTTTCTCTAAAAATACCTCATGAAGAAATTGGCTTCTGTGACAATTAGAACCCCGAAAAACTTCATCATCTACTCTACTGGAGTGATGGTCACACAAACGCACTGAAGTCTGCTTTATCTTCATCGTTATGATAATGTGGTTTATTAGAGGCTGCAGAGAGATCCATATGTTCATGTTTTTTTAGTTTCTAGATGGTCAATAGACGGGCTTTGATAAATTTATCCTGTCAGAGAGCCAAACACCTGTAATGATGATGTGTGGTTTCCTGCTAGCCTTCAGAAGATGACTCATATATCAGTGACATCAGTGACAACGTATCCATGGATAACTTCAGCAACGAGGCAGAGAATGAGAGACTCAGTGCAGGTGGGTAATGTTCCCTCTAAGTTGCACGCTTATGATGTCGCACCCACACAGAAAGGGAGATGCTGTGCAGAAGGGAGATGCAAAATATGTGGGGAAAGCCATTTGATTGTGTTCTAGGGAATGAGAAATTATTGCAGTGTTCTGGTTAACTGCTGTAGAGTTATTAAGGAACCGGTGAATGTGGTGTACTGGTTTCATAGAAAGAATTAACTGTCACTGTTGGAATACGTCAATGGATGATGTTCTAAAGAGCTCAATAGGGGATTATCACGCTAATACGTAGTACTTCCGCATTCAGTGATCTTTACGTATTGCCACTTCCGTTGAATCACCGATCACACTGGCGAACTGATGACGAACTACACTAGGTTTATTTATACGGCATCCCTGGTAAATTAGTCTGATTCAGTGCCGGCTGAAAACAAACGTGCTACCTTGTTTTATTTTAAAGTTTGGACCTTTAATCCACTTCTTCCTTATACTCAATTCAGTCGTGAATCCATGAAAACTTAAGTAGGGTTGGCGTTGTTGGTTAGATTTACAAAGTGGAACAGAGCAGTGACATCTAGCCTTCGTTTCGGCCATTGTTGAACTGCGTCGGAAGTGGACATGCACAAAGTTGACAAATCCCCGCCCATGAAACCCGGAACACAAAAACGTGAGAAAAAAAATGATAAGATCCTTGTATAATTTACTTTGGTATCATCACAAACCATCTCAGTTTATATTATATTATAATATATTGAAGTGTTCTGCAGTTTTAACTTTTTAAAAATTAGTTTTCATTAAATTTCTTAGCAAAGTATGGCACAGCTGTACTGTATAGACCCCTTTTGCGCCGACGTCACAGTTACGTCACGGCGCTAGCTGGAGGCAAAACAAAGTGAAAACTGGAGGCGGCCAATACAAACCAGCACAGATTCAGCTACATAATAAGGAGCTTAAATTATTGTTACTATTATTAAATGTCATCTTGTTGTGTTGTTTGGTGCAATAATTGATGAAAAATGAATATGCTGTATCTGGAATTTTTATTTCTAGAAAATATTCACAACATTAAAATCGCACCGTAATGTCACATGTTATATTGTCGTCGTCTCAACGCTGGCTCTGCAGAACTGCGGATCGTACACACAAGTCTTGTACCTGATCATTCAAAGATTTATATGCCCTCAGTTTCTCTTTTCGATCGGTTTCTCTATAAGGTAGGTGTAGAAGTCAGGCCACTCACGCGAGGTAACGTAACGTTAATCCTGTCAGATCGTCCATGCATTGAGTGAGCGTGTAGGCGGCTACGGGTCGGCCAATCTTTTTCCGTCCGTTAAAAATAACTTTTGTAAATAACAATCGCGGTCCTGGACACTGAGTGACCTTATACATTAAGATAAAATCGGATTTTCTCCAGTCATTGTTAAAAAAACAAGCTAACAATACTTGCTAACTAGCGTTAGTGAAGCGGCCAGAGGGATCGTTCTGCCTCCACCTAAGCTCCGCCCACACAAAAAATAAAAATGTGCTTCATATTTAGTAGCTTCTGAATTACCTGCTTAATTTCAGAAATATTATTTAGAATCACATGAGTTTCATCAAGGGTTAAAAAAAAAAATTAGACATTGCAACTGCAGGACTGGTCTGGTACTGTATAAGAGTCGTTTTGCTTAGGTAGCCCGAAATGTCCACCTAGTAGAAAAAGATTTTGCTTAACAATAAAAAAAACATTAGAGGGAACATTTGGTGTGTTGGAACAATGCCACATTTTGGAACAATGCCACATTCCAGTGTTATACATGAAATAATACTGGATTTCATAAATTTGACAGCTGCTTTATACTGTAGTTGTATGAAGGATTTTGTATGTTCAGAATCAGAAAAGGCATTGACAAGCAATTTTAACATGCCAGAACAGAAACTTCCAGTAACACAATAGCTGGAGAGATCAATCTTAGATGCATTTCCTGAACCCCAAACGTTTTTTGTTTTTTTTAGGTTGTGTAGAGAATGGTGGTTCTCAAGAACAGCGGCGGTCTTGTCTTCCGTCCCCCAGTCCCAATACCAGCAACATCAGCCTCTGGAACATACTGAAGAACAACATCGGGAAGGACCTGTCTAAAGTAGCCATGCCTGTTCAACTCAACGAGCCGCTCAACACACTGCAGAGACTGTGTGAGGAACTGGAGTACAGCGAACTGCTGGACAAGGCCGCACACACACAGGACCCCTTTGAGCGCATGGTAGGCAGAGGTCACATGCATAATTGCATAAACCGGTTTGCATATGAAAAGTATTTGGATTTCAAAGAAACATGTAGTTTAATCACAAGAGACAACAAATCAAGTCAATATGATATCAAAATTGACCTGTTTACTCTCCTAATGCAAATTTTTCATCTAATTGTGCATGAATCATCTTTGCACATTATTTAATTGAAAAGAAATTGCCTTGAGTCGGAAAAAAAATAATGACTTTGCCTCTGAAATGACTTTCCTTTTTGGCTGATGTCTCATAGGCCACATTTTCCCTCAGGTGTTTGGCTAAAAAATGTTTCTGGTACTGAATGGAAATGAAGGTGTACTAGATTTCCTCATCACAGTAATTTAATGCCAGTTAATATTCATATAACAAAGGTTACAGCAATAAAATAAAGACAGGTTTGAAAAAGCAGCATTACCATTGGGATTCTTCAAAATACTCTAGAGAGGGTAAACTTGACTTTCAGATCACTTTCACATCCCTGTCAAAAAGCCTCCCGGGTGCTGGCGGTGTTTCAGAAGAGGACTCGTCCTCCACAATGAAATGCAAAGTCACAAAGTCAGGTCTAAAAATACACACTTTTCCTGATCCTGAATGGATAAAAACAATTTTTTGCCTACTTTTTTTTTTGGTTGAATATTTAGTTTCACCCCAGATTATGTAAATAAAATTAGTTGTGAATACCATTTCTCGTTCAAGTCATAATAAAGAGTGTGATGAAATGGACAACATTTATCAGAGCATAACTAAAGAAGTGTGCACTGGTCTGTTTGTAGGCGTACATCGCTACATTTGCCGTGTCTGGGTATGCTTCCAGTTACTACAGAGCAGGAGGAAAACCCTTTAATCCCGTGTTGGGCGAAACCTACGAGTGTGATCGTCCAGACAAAGGCTTTCGCTTTGTTGGCGAGCAGGTAGGATGCTCTCTGTAAGATTTGTGTTTGTGAACTGGTGTGTGAATGTAGCCATCCACCTATTTTTATGCACATTTTTGTTATCGCTTAAGACGGCTAAATGGAAATACGAAAATGCCCATAAATTCTTAAAATAGGGATGGGCAACGATTAATCGCGATTAATCGCATCCAAAATAAAAGTTTGCGTTTACATAATATATGTGTGTGTAGTGTGTATAATTAATTTGTATATATAAATACACAAACATGAATGTATATTTTTAAGAAAAATGTGCATGTGTATATTTTATATATATTTATTCACAATTAATATTATATATAAATATAAATATTTGATATATTAATAACACATTTTTCTTAAATATATACATGCATGTGTGTATTTATATATACAAATTAATTATACACACTACACACACATATATTATGTAAACACAAACTTTTATTTTGGATGCGATTAATCGCGATTAATCGTTGCCCATCCCTAAAATGCATATAAATAAAAATATATTTATTAAAACTCTTGCAACATTGACTAAACCGAGTATGTGATTGCAAACTGAAAACACATGAGATGGAAATGGTGCTTTATTCACAAATGTTTTATGCAAAATTACAATTTCGCAACTTTGGACGGAAACATAGCTTGTGTGTGTGTGTGTGTGTGTGTGGATCTCACAGCTGCTCTGTTTTCCTCCTCCAGGTCAGCCATCATCCCCCCATATCAGCATGTCATGCCGACTCTAAAAACTTCATCTTTTGGCAAGGTAACACCACAGTAATAATGCAGGCTGATTGTGTCAGTACAAATGAGCTGATGTCTGTAGATGTGAAACTGATTGTGTTATATTTGACTGATTTCAGACGTGAGGTGGAGAAATAAGTTCTGGGGAAAGTCCATGGAGATTGTACCTGTAGGAAGTACTCATGTGGTTCTCCCTGGGTAAGTTCTTCTGTGTATGTATTATTCACATGCTATCCTGTCTGCTGTTTTTGGGCTTTTTTAAAAAAGTCAATTTTAAAATGGTGATTGCTAGACGTGAAAAAGTAATGTTAAATAATACAATCTATGATAAAACTCCATGTGTGAACATATGTGAATTAATATATACGGAATAAAAAAAGGAATATACATTTTTCT
This sequence comes from Pimephales promelas, assembly GCF_988280905.1. Classification (NCBI taxonomy): domain Eukaryota; kingdom Metazoa; phylum Chordata; class Actinopteri; order Cypriniformes; family Leuciscidae; genus Pimephales; species Pimephales promelas. Next base: position 14,921,862 of record NC_142780.1, on the reverse strand, counting down.
AGTTATGGCAAACTCTGCAATATTTTGTCAGGTAGAGATATTTTAACTTTTTTAAAAATGCTTATCCTTAATCCTTATCCACTAAATCACAAAACAATTGGAAAAGTCAGGGGACCTCTGAATATTGTTGTGGAAATGTGGGACCTTGGATTCAAAAAGGTTGAAAACCACAGGTCTATTGCACACTTTGTGAGAAGCAGACATGTAGTATATGCATTGAAAGTCTGTTAATACATCAAGGACAGGGCTGTACATACATGATGATGCAGTAAAACAAGTGTTGATTGTAAAGTAAATAGCCGAATAATTGACAGTTCCAAATACATGTTACAGGACAAGACCACTTTTACGTGGTCTCGGTGTTGTCACGGTCTTGACGGTCTTTGGTCTTGGTCTTGTCTAGGTCTCGCTGTTTCAGACCGACATAGTGGCCGGGGGATTTAGCGATTCAATACTACAATATCCACGACGATATCCGCAAAAGTTTGAAGCACACGTCTGAGTGAAGACAGTGCGGTGTGCTTGACCCACACAAGAAAACACTGGATCTGTTCCACTGATCGCAGCAGCAACGAGCACTTTGATCACTTGAATTAAAAAACACATCATGTACAGTTTTTGATGTATTAATATTTAGTAAAACACATATCAGTGACATGATGGGTTTTAACTTCATTGGAGATTTTAGGTAACTGCACAACTGACAGATGACTTGCACAACCGTCAGCGGTGTGTGCGTGTGTATCCATAGCGACAAAACGACCAACTTTTGGATCATGCACTTAAGCTTATAATTTCGTTTTTAAAAATATAATGTATTTAAAAGTTGCAGAACGGATTCATTTTGAGACTTCTAAATCGGCAGAGATAGGCAGGCAATGCAAAACAAAATCTTTACTGCTTTGCTTCAACAACACTACTCTGTTTTTTTTTTCCCCCTCCGGTCTCGACTTGGTTTGTCTTGGTCTTGGTCTTGTCTTGGTCTCGATACCCTCTGGTCTTGGTAGTGTCTTGGTCTCGGTTTAGGCGGTCCTGACCACAAGTCTAATGTTTAAAGGCCCGTTCACACCAAGGATGATAACTATAACGATAAAGATAGTTCTAAAAATATACAACCAGTCTTGGGTGGCACAGAAATCTTCATTATTTCACATATTATCAAAATGAGTTTGACTATAAAGTACTGGATGTTTTAGTGCTTACAACTTAATTGTAATTGAGACATTTTTTGAGTTATTCCTCATTTCCAGGCATATTATTAGAATCTATTATCAATAGAAGCTCACACTATAGCTAAAGTTCAACTTGCTCAGCCAGATGGATCTGGTTATCAAAACTCCCAATTATTGCATCCTCATGGATGAGACATGCAGATGATTACATAGTTCAAAGATTAGTCAACCTTTAAAAAAAAAAAGTCTCCCGTTTGTTGTGGTCTTAAACAGACAGTTCTTCGTTTAAATCAACACAATTCTCGTAAAGAAAAAAAGAGAAACAATTTGTGAGCTGTGTGGCCAAGCTTATGTCAGTGGTGGCCACAGCAACTCCCTAGCAATGACCTGAAACTACAACGACAACAACACAGAGGAATGAAATCACTGGAATCACGTACAGAACATTTTCTTCCACTAATGTGGACAATAATATAGTTATCCTTGGAGTTATCGTTCTTGGTTTGAACGGGCTTTGGAGCTTTGGGCTATGTAGACCATAGAGGTGAGAACAGGTTGTAGTCTGGGCAATAATTGGTGTCTTGAATGATGGCACTGTCAAATTTATAGCAGCAGCTGTGGTTGATGTTGTCAGTGTCCTCATTCTCCCTAAGCAATGGAGCTTTTATTTTTCCTGGAAACAGCAGACTGGGGCAGCGAGGTGTTGAAGTTGTCAGTGACAACAGCAGCCAGTTATTCAGCTGCACACATTGTAATGACATATGATGACGGACTGCTTGTGATGTGTGGGTTGCGTTGCTTTCACTGTTCTACAGGTTTTACAGATCCTATGAATAGAGCTCAGTGTTGTCCGCCCAATTCAGCTCATAATGTAAAAGTTATAAATAGCAGTGAGGTGTTATAATTTTGGTGATTTCCACTTCTATTGTAGTAGAAATTTGCTTCTCGCAAGTACTTGAAGCCGTATAAAGCTGACAAATTGCACGGCTCTCTGAAATACTTCTGATTTGTCGATCATTGCTTTCTGTGTTATGTTTTTAAATAATAACTTCTAAACTGTATAATTGACATTTTTTGTCGCAGGGATCTGATTTCTTAATTAGATATGCTAGTTTAATGTCTCTCATATCACTCCAAGGTCTCTTTCTTCTTATACAATAAAATAAAAATCAGTAGCCATATTATAAGTCAGCTGTCAACATGAATGTACATTATTCCTAATGTAAAGGAAACTTTAGCTCAAAGGGAATTATTTATACATTTTTGGGGGGAATTTTGAAAGAATTGCTTATTTTACGACCAAACAAATAATCCGTCCAGCACTCAATACGGCCCGTTACTATCAACTCTGTAGTGGATATTAATTTCCAAACTATAGTGAAAAGTATAGTGACTGTTAGCACAGTAACAAGATCAGCAGTTTAAGACCTTCGATTCTTAAGCACACAACACAAGACACTTCTCTTTTAAATACAAGCAAGACTTTATTGACTATTCAGACACATAAGAAACTAATATCGAACACATAAACACACTCACACACACATTCACACGAGTTGCCGAAGGAAAGCGAGGAAAGAATATATTTTAAGAGAGTAAAATGAGGAAATCCCAAGTTTCTAGCTATATATGCACTTTATAAGAAATGAATCATTCATTTAACCCTTCTATGTTTTAATTAGTCTATGATTTGGAGGCGTTACTTACTTTTTGTTGTTTGTGTCTTTGATGGGGATTCCCTGCTGTGGCATTCTTTCTGGAAGGGATTTCCCAGGTTTTTTTGATTCATTCTGGAGTGACGTTTTAGGAGGCCAATCATGTTTGAGATGAGTGAAGACGAGAGTAGTTAGATGGCTTGCCGCAGTAACCCATTTTACAGGTCTCCCAAATCTGATCTGATCGCATCTAATGCTTTGTTTGGGGTCTTAAGAAGAAGGTCTGTTTTAAGTCTTGGGAATTGAACCCCCCTTTGGCGTTAACTCATGGTTTTCCTCATGACTCTCAAGATGCGCCATGTCTGAAACCCATTTGTCTTGTTAAACTGTCTAAAGTTGACAATGTTCTTCCTTTAGCTGAGATCATCTCTTACAAGTATGCATTGTCTTAAAGGGACACTCCACCCATTTACATTAAGATTTCCATTGTTAGAAATCCAGCCATACTATTGAATGTTCGTGCAACACTCTCTCATTTTCCCCATATACCAGATTAATCCACTATTTACCTTTTTCACTTCCTACTACAGTGATTCAAAAATCATCATTTTACGTCATTGTAGGAGGAAGTGTAAGAGTTCAGAATTTATGTCCTGCAGTTCCAAGTTTATAACTGGTAATTCTGACTTTTTTGTATAAATGTAAACACATAATTGCGAGATATAAACTATGTGAGGAAAAAAGAACAAAAACAGGCTAAACGTGACATTGGGTGTTTTCTTGGGCTGTCATAAAAAAATACCAATATATATATATATATATATATATTATTCAATACAAATCTTCACACCCAAGACAGATTGAGAAACCAACTGATACTAAAAAACTGTTTGTAGAAATGTTTTTATTTTCTGTAACTGTCTAGCTCAAAGAGTACCATAGTTGAAGAATCACCCAAAACTAAACCATAACAGGCTACATTTGACAAAAAAGCAGTAGTGCTGCTTAATCATTTTTTTGGGAAAATGTGATACTTTTTTATGGATTCTTTGATGAATAGAAAGTACAAAAGAAGAACATTTATGTGAAATAGAAATATTTGTATTGTATTTGTATCATTATAAATGTCTTTACTGTCATTTTTGATCAATTTAATGCACAATTATGTTTGCTTAAAAGCCATTTTAATATTACCCTAAACACTATTTTAAACTAACACTAATAACCTGGCAAATTATGAATTTACAGTAAACACACACTCACACGTTACTTTTTCCTGCAGCTTTGGGGATCATTATGAATGGAATAAGGTGACATCATGTATCCACAACATTCTAAGTGGGCAGCGCTGGATCGAGCACTATGGTGAAATCTCCATCAAAAACTACAACAGTGAGAAATGCCAGTGTAAAGTCACCTTCATCAAGGTCAGCTGCCTCTCCATCCCATATATTCTGAAATGTTTTATTTTCTGATATTTTAAGGTTTCTCCACACAGCATTATATGGTAGGTAGTGGTTCAGAGGATCACAAAACTCATGGGTCGGATCATATAACGTTTTTTTTTAAATCACAGATCAGATACATTTTTGGATCAGCAAAGTTACAAATAAAGTAAGGTCCAAGGTCACAGAAATGTACTAATTAAATATAAAATAAACACTATGTTGACTGTATAAATGTAATATAGACTAATCTTTGTTAAAGCTATATTTTGTTGTTTGATTAACATTAATGACATACAACACCAGGTATTTATAGGGTGCTGTCACTTTAAGACCTCATGCACGGATCCAATATAATGATACACATCTGATTTCTTTTGTAACTCTTTACGTTCACTTAAGACATAACCAACTGTTTATGAGAATACTTGCCGAGACGGCTATTTTGACAAATAATAATAAAAAAAAAATTATATGTCCATCAAAGTGCATTGAGACGTGAAAGAGGAATCTGTGTGTGCGCGGTTCGGGTGTGTGTTTATATCTAAACTTGTAATTGTGAGAAAAAAAAAAGTCAGAATTGCGAGATTTAAACTTGCAATTGCAAGAAAAAATCTTTTAATCTTTTTAATCTTGCCATTCTGACTATATATCTTACAATTCTGACTTATTTCTTGCAATTCTTATAAGTCAGAATAGCAATTTATAATTGTAAGTTATCTTGCAATGAGGACTTTATAACTCTCAATTGCAAGTTTACATCTCCACATTCTGAGAAAAAAATGCAAGATATTTGTGCAATTTTGATTATTTTTCTTGCAATCGCAAGTGTATATCTCACAATTCTGATTTGCAATTCTTAGTTTAGATTTCAATAGTCAATTTCGAATTTCAAAGTCAGAATTGCGTTTACAATTGCAATTCTGACTTTCTTTCTCAGAATTGTGAGATATAAATTCAGATTTGTGTTATAAAGTTTGAATTGCAAAATAAAAATCTTCCAGTAGGGGTGCTGATGGTACAGTGGATAAGACACATGCCATTGGTGTGAGAGACCCGGGTTTGAATCCACTGTGAGACACCAATGTGTCCCTGAGCAAGACTCTTAACCCCTAGTTGCTCCAGAGGCGTGCGACCTCTGACATATATAGCAATTGTAAGTCGCTTTGGATAAAAGCGTCAGCTAAATTAATAAATGGTCCATAGAATTGGACCAGTTGTTATTTTGTCCTACCATGTTTGACAGTCTGACATCCTCCAAACTTGTAAGACTTAAAACATGTCGGTCATCTCTTTCTGCCCTTTCATAGAGTGCCACATTCTTTAGCATCTATTGAGGCATCTGTGTGGCACAGTTAAGATAACACAACTCAGACACTGAGGTCTTCAAAGACTTCCAGCAGGCTTCAAGGACAACAGCTTAGGCTTTACTGGGGGTGAAGGAAAGACAGAAAAGATCAATTGGGGCAAAGGAGAGCAAGATCAAACAAGAAACAGGACAGAATGAGATTCTGCATAACTCAGATAATTATTCATGGTTCATCCCCTATGAGATTAGTTAAGTTCACTGTCTGACTCAAGTATGACATCTGCTGGAAATCTCCTTCATCTGACCTGATTGCAGCAGATCCTGTTAAATGTCACAGTTCTTGATAATGCCACATTAGCAATACCTAAATGGTGAATCGATTCTGTATTTTCACTCATTTGATCAGCATACTTAACCCAGGTGGCCTCATTTAAATATGTACACACTTCTTTGTTCATCAATATATCTGTCCTTTGCAGGCGAAGTACTGGAACTCCACCATGAACGAGGTGGAGGGAGCTATCACAGACCACAAAGGAAAAGTCGTCCATAAGCTGTTTGGGAAATGGCACGAGGGCATGTACTGCGGCAGCCCACCCTCTGCTACCTGCATCTGGAGGACGAGTAGGAATCACACACACACACACATACACACACAGTTTGGCCCAATTGATGTGCTCCAATTTTCTGTTGCCTGCTGGCTGATTTATTTCAGACAATACAGTTACTAGTATTTACTAGTAGTTATTGATTAATTTGCATAATATTTCAGAATGTATTGAAATAAAAAACTATTTATTATCTGCTTTTATGTTTGTGTACAGATCCCATGCCTCCTGATTATGAGCAGTACTATGGTTTCACTAAGTTTGCTATGGAGCTCAATGAGCTCGACCCTCTTACCAAACCCCATCTTCCACCCATGGACACCAGACTACGACTCGACCAGAGGTAAAAACCTATATCCATGTTGTTTAGCTTCCAATGAAAGGTTATATGAAAACATTTTAGTTAATTCAAGTGAAAATAAAAACTAACATAACTGTGTTATGGTATTTGTATTTGTATTGATACTAAAAAAGTATTTGTCTTCCATATCTTCGCCTATGTACCAAATAACATTTCAGAAAACATTACATATAAATATTTATCATTTGTATACATTATTTAATAAAATATAAATGGTCTTGGTCTGTTCTGGGTGCTGTCGGTGGGTGTGACTGGCGTGCCCTGTTGGCATGGTCATTACAAACTCGTTTGTTGGGTTGATTGGCCCCTCCCTTTTACCGCCTTTGCCCTAAATCCCTTCTCTCATGTAAAATAACTCTCTGGGTTGAATGTGGTGTCTCTGGCTGGGGAGCTAACCAGTGCACACCAAGGTCCAAGCCACAAAGAGAGGGGAAAAAAAGGTTGCAACCAAACATGACATTTTGTTATGTCACTCAGGTCACAACCAAACTAGGTGACCCAAACTAGGTGAGGCCTGTTATGATGGCCTCACCTCCTCTTTCATTGAAGTCACAGGTGTGGAAGTTTTTTTGATTTCCAGTGAGTAATGTTGACAACGTTCGTGCTTCAAAAAAGCAGACATCCCAAGTCTCGCGGAAGTTCCGGGAGTCTCTCGCATATTAATATATCTCATCAGGAGTCTCTCCGATGCACGCAAATTATTTAAAATCTCCCGGAATCTAGAGTGAGCGAGCAAAAGCGAGCGTCCATGCCGAGAAGAAAAAACTGTTCTCCAAACTGTATTCCGCGCACGGCAGAGAGGGAGAGAGCGAGAGACTTTGCGTGTGTGCAGAGAGCATCCTGATTGGCGGATTGATAAAAATCGAGAATCGAATCGAACCATGACCTTAGATATCTAGATCATGGTCTAGATATCCACCAAATATCCATCTTATATCTGTATCTATATTTAGCTGTTTTCCATCTCTTTGTTTGGTTTTTCACTCTTTCTGTATGTGTGTCATTGATTTCTTACCTTTTACTGTTTGTGCAATAATAATAATAAACTAACATAACTTTAATTAAAATAAAATACGTTTATACAAAATATATTACAAAACTTGAACTTGAAAATGCACCAACACTAGACTGTGCTGAGAAACATAATGATACCTGTTAGTACATTAACATTGGAAGCCCTACATTTTAAAAATTAAAATAAAACCTAAATAAACTGAAACAAAAACTAACTAAACTAGTTTTAATTTAAAATAAAATGGAAATAAAACTAAATTGAATATTTAAAACTATTATGGCCATGGTTTATTATTACATGAAACAAGAGTCAGAAAATCAAAAGTGCACGAGATCATTGTAATTTTAGTATTATTTATATGCTATTTTAGCGTTTATTCATATTTTGTTTTATTTTTTTGTCATTTTTATTTTTTCAGTTTTAGTAATAAGCACTTTACAACTCAACATTATTTTATTTCAGTCAGTTGCCAGTCCAATATTTATATTTTATTTTATTCCAGCTTTATTTTCAATAAGACAATTTTATAGTTTTACTAAACAGCAACATCACTGCAGTGTATGATATCAATGCTAAGGAATTTGGACAATTGTCGACACTAATTTCAAGATCTCAAGACACTAATTTCACAGAACTTGGAATGCCAATAATAAAATTTATATACCATGAATATTCATTAAGTTATGAGTCAAATTAATATTCACGCACTAAGTTATTAACATTGGGAAGATTTATAGATTTGCAACTCGCATACCAATTTGAGATGGTATTCGACCGATTTCGGTAATTTTGTAATCCATGGTTGCAGTTAAATGTGTCACATTCGGGACCATGCCGAACCTTTAGGCACTCCAGATGATGACGACATCACTGCATCACTCTGTTTATGCAAGGACAAATGGATTTCACATGAGACTGTTTATGTGCGCATGCAGGTTATTGGAGGAAGGGAACGTTGAATCTGCAGAGGTGCAGAAGCAGAGGATCGAACAGCTGCAGCGAGAGAGACGCAGAGTCCTGGAAGAGAACCAAATAACACATCAACCTCGATTCTTCCAGTATGATCTTACTATCCTTTTACTAAAGGACCTATTACAGCTTTCTTTAGTGTGTAATATTGTTGTTTGAGCATGAACAGGTCTGTAAAGCTACAAAGCACAAAATCCACTCCAGAGGGAGTTATGCATGGCCAAAGTGTGTGTTGTCGAAATCCGTGTTGTTAAAGCTATTTTCTGCTTCGTCACCAACAGGAAGTCCAAAGATGACACCTGGGTGAGCAACAACACATACTGGGACTTAAGGAAAGATCCTGGATTCGCTAACCTTGACTGTCCAGTCCTCTGGTAACTCAGAGGAAGCCAACATACATCTGTGCTCACCGTTGCCTGCTCTTATCTGTTCTGGCCAACAGTACAGCTTCAAGAGACAACAAACACCTTTTAAAGTGAGGTAGAGACTATGAGAAAGCTGTGAGAGACCGATGGCCGCAGAATTACAATCTGACCGTTTCAAATCATTCCTTAACATTCATTATTTAATGTCCCAGCAGTTCAGTTGCCTTACTATGCTTATATTTATGTATGGTTTTATTTATGCAAATGGATCCCTTGGAAGTATGAGAAATATGCAATCTTGGCCCAGTTCATATTTTAGTTTAGTTGATGTGCACAATATCTGGCACAAGAAAACCAAGAGAAAAACTGTTGGATTGTGGTCTCTTGTGGCGAAATATAGTACTGCAGATGACCGCAGCTCAAAAGGATAGTTTACTTTGGTATGTTTTAACTTGCCTCACGGGCATCCGAGGGTGCTCGCCCTCCCAAGCGCGAAAAATTATACTTTGTGGCATTTTTCAGGGGTTTTGGTTCGTTTTCACACCACACTGATTGCTCTGGTCCGAATCATTTGATGAGTTGATGAAACGAACCAAAATATAGTCACGTGACAACATCCACATTACTCATTGGCCAGATATGTCTTGAACATATTTCCATAATTGCACTTTGATTGTTCAGAATTAATGTGCGTGAAAATTCGAACAGAACTCCAGGAAGTAAACAAAGAGGAGCAAAATCCGGCTGACATGCGGAGAATTCAGTCATGATGTATGTTCAGAATCAGCACGAGCTTTGTCCTTTCGCAAATCCCCTCAAAAACAACAAAGTATAGACGCGATATAAATAAGAGATTCACTGTGCAGTGCGGACAACTTCAGTGTTTATGATGAGAGTTTTAGTGAAGGTGCAGAACGCAGTAAGTCAGTCATTGCTTAAAGGGAGCGATATTGGCTATACAGATAATAATTTTGTTTAACTACGGCAGCTGGTTTAGTCCAAAAATGCGCAGTTATTTGGCAGTTCTCACCACAAACGAACAGCTCCAGAGTTTGTTTGAAAGCGTACGCTTGTTTGGTCCGCTTTTGGTGCGCACCCGAGTGCGATTGCTGCCTTCACACCTGCCCAAACGAAAGGGGGAAAACGAACTCTAGTGCGATTCAAGCGAACTAAATGAGGCAGTTGTGAAAGCACCCCAAGATGTAGGTGTCTTTGTTTCCACAGTAGTTTAAATTTTGATATTTTTAGGTCAAACCGTTCTTGTCTGTCAGTCATATAATGGAGCTCTATGGTCACCACCTTATTGAGCATGCACAGAGAAGTCCAAATTAAACATGATTTAATGACTCGTAAATGTAAGTACACAATACATTGAAGGCCTAAGACACGAAACGAGCGGTTTGTGTGAGAAAGCGAACAGTATTTATATCGTTTTTACCTCTTGTAACCACAGCTATGTCCAAGTATTCTGAGGGCGCAGGCGCTTTGTGGCTGTGGTTACAAGAGGGAAAAACGATATAAATACTGTTCGTTTTCTCACACAAAGCGCTCGTTTCGTGTCTTAGGCCATCAACGTGTACTTCTATTTCCGAGTCATTAAATCATGTTTAATTTGGACTTCTCTGTGCATGCTCTTTGAGGTGGTGACCATAGACCTCCATTAGATGACTGACGGACAAGAACGGTTTGACCTAAAAATATCAAAATGGAAACTACTGCGGAAACAAAGACACCTACATCTTGGATGCCCTTGAGGTAAGCTAAAACATATCAAAAATTAATTTCAAAGTGAACTATCTCTTTAAAACGTTACAAAAAAGTATAGTATGTTGTCAGAACAAAACTGTGTTGCCTACCTCTTAAAACGAAATTGTTAGCTATGAATATAATACATTTAATGCCTTATATAAAATGATATACATATACTTTGCTAGAACTTTTATTCAAAACCAATGTATCATAACAAAGTATTGTAATTTTACGATGCCTTTTATTCCGAGACTCTTGAATGAACAAAATGTTTGAGGTTCTCCGAAATATTTATATTCATCTTAACATATTCACAAGACTGACAGATGGCTCAATAGTACTCAACATTACCATCACAACGTGAGCCTTGCCGTGTTTTAAAGCTTCTTCCACACAGTCTGACCTGTAACCTGTGTTCATTTCACTACGCACTACGACGAAAAAAATGTTGGGGGACTGGGGTACTTGCGTGTTGATCGCTGCAGCGTTTCCTCTGTCCTTCAATAAAGTCTCATTTAAAAGATTGTTCTTTGTTGTTTTTATTTCAGATTGAGTCAGTGCAAGCATGTGCAGGACGTTTTTTGGCTGAGGCAATGAATCTGGAGAACTGAGAAAAGTTTCAGATTGTGTGATCTGGGGTTTTCTTAAGTATAAATATACTGTTATGAATTAGTTTGCATGCAAACATGGTTCCTGAACAGTAGCTTGTGTTGACCCCTTTTTTAATGGCTTTTATAGTAGTTGAGGAAAACCCCTAATGACCCACAAAGTATTTTGCAACACTGGAAATTATGAGTCATCGAGTTAAAAAGGAGATTTTTCTTTACAACTGCAGTTTTCATTGCAGTCTTGTGCAGTTTTGGAAAAAAATAGTGGTGCTAATCCAATTAAATAAATAGATTAATCTTCTTTGTAGACCAAACCTACGCTGTAATAAAAAAGTGGCTGCCTTAAATTTTTAAGCACAATCAACTTGGAAATTTAAGTCAATTCAACTTAAAATTGCTTTAAACTGACTAAAAAAATTAGTTGAATCTTGTATAAAGTATACCAAAAAAACTTATTTTGATGAGTTAAAGCAAAGGAAAAACAAAGTAAGTATATTTGTTGGAGACAGTTTAAAGTTGGAAACTGGATGTTTCAATGGATAGGCTAAGATAAAGATGACATAAACGAAAACTCTTGTCTTCACCACACTCTTTGCCATGTTTCAGTTAAATAAAGATTTCTAAAGACCTCCAAAATAAACTTACCTATTTGAAGCTCACCCGGCTTCCTTGAATGAGTTTTAGAAATTGCTTCCTGTCTAAAGCCATAACTTCTGGAAGAATGTTTTTGTAGGTAAATTAGTCAAAATTGTACTTTCTAGTTTAAATGAGAAGTGAGCCATTTGAAAAACACTGAATTCAATAATAGGAACCTTGTTCGACTGAGAAAAAAAAAAAACTGCATTCAAAATTAGGAACCTCGCTGAACTGTAATGAATGCCACTCAAGCCATTTTGATACTTCTGGGCCTGGGCTGAGATTCTCAAATGCATCATAAGTCTGGCTGTAGAAACCATTTGGCACCATTATTCTACTTAACTTACAGTATGTTAACAATGCGTTTGGCAACTGCAGCCCAGGATGCTTTAGTCTGAATTCTGTGTTATGCCACTGAATTTTATAGGAAAATGTCAAGACAGTCACCCTAAACACACAAGTAGATTGACCATAGATTGAATGTTTAAAGCAGAAGAAATATAATGTTTTAGAGTGGCATGTTGTTGAAGGATCGGAAGAAAGCAGTTTATGAGGCCAACAGGCAAAAATACTGATCCACAGGTTTTTAGAATTGTGTTGTTGACATTATTAGGCAAGGCAAGTGTATTTATTTATCTTGAATATATCATATACTATGGCAAATTTAAAGTGAGAAAGGAATAATGATCATCATAAAATAAAAGCAAGGAAAATTAAAACAGTTATTTAAAATGCTTTACATAGAAAGGAATTAAAATAAAATAGATTATTACTGCTTAAAGGGATAGTTCACCCAAAAATGAAAGTTCTGTCATCATTTACACTCCCTCACGTTGTTTCAAACCTGTATTTTTTTTTCTGCTGCTGAACAAAAAGAAAGAAACCTTCTCTTATATAACCAGAGTTTCATTGACAGTATCTCATTCCTCCAGGCTGCCCCTCCCTACTGTGAGCCACACCAGATATTAAAAACTTTACTCTTTTTTTTTTATATACAAAGTAGTAGATATTTCTATCTGACAGTAATAGGCTACTTATTTTCACGACCTGCTATATGACAGTATGCTAGATAAATTGGTTACACTTTATTTCGATAGTCACTTTAGACATTCTACTTATTATAAGTAACTTTTCAACTACATGTCAACTAACTCTCATTAGAGTATTAGTATATTATAGTAGACTGTTAGGTTATGGTTAGGTGTTAGGCTTTGGGTTAGGGGAATAAGTTTACTTGTAGTTGCCAAGTTATTTATAGTCAGTTGAATGTCTGTTGGGGAGCAAACAAAATAAAGTGTTAGCAGATATTAAGCTGACAGTCTACTAATCCTCTAATGACAGTTGACATGTAGTTAATTGTAGTGTAGGCTAGTAGAATGTTTAAAGTGGGCAATCGAAATAAAGTGTTGGCCATAAATTTGTTGTTGTATGAAATACACTCCAAATTCAATAAAACAAAGAATTTCGGTGATAACTTTTGTAAAGAACTTACAGGTTGTTTACAAGTAGCTACTCTACGCCCTCTCTCAAAAGATAAAAAAAAATCTGCTCTTTGATTGACACACTGTGCTGCGAATGAAATCATCTTTGTCTGGGAGTGAGCAAATCAAATACGTGTAGGCGGGGCTGAGGAAACGGTAGGCGTGTTTTTAAATCTTCTCGCTTTGTATTTGTTTGTGTTTCAGTTTAATAGATGACTTGTCTTCTCTCCAGCCACACACGCGAAAAGAGCAGACGAAGGTAAGCACGGGGTCATTATTTGCCAATTTTATGTTGCCTGCAAAGTTGTATTAGTTCATTTAAAATTAATTTTAATGCGCTTTTGTCAGAACTGTTATGTTCTGAAGAGAAAGGATTACAAGAAGTATCGCGACATTGTAGCGTTACCTTTCGGCTTCTTTAGTGTCAGTTTCAATGTACGCCTAAATTATGTAGGCTATAGGTATGAGTTTGCTGCTGGTAACTACGGAAGTAACGTTAGACATCATTATTGTTGTCGCTACGTAAATACACAGTGAGTTATTTGAATAAGTGTGTCAACATGCCTGTTCCGTTTATTAAAACTTCAGCTAACGACTAACGTTAGACCAGTGTTCATGGTAACAGATGTGGCATGGTTGTGATCCCAAGGGTCTGAATTATTTATTATAAATATTCCTTTAGACTTTATTTTAAGGTGTCCTTGTTATAACAATTAAATACTGACATTTAGTATTAACAAGTAATGGGTTAGAATGGTTAGTTGCTTGTATTATGCATAATTTACTGTTCTTGCTAGAGTAAGTTCTCAAACTCGGTCCTGGAGGGCCACTGTCCTGCTGAGTTTAGCTCCAACCCTGATCAAACACACCTAAGCAAGCTAATTAAGGTCTTCGGGATCACTAGAAACTCACAGGTAGGTGTGTTTGATCAGGGTTGGAGCTAAACTCTGCTGGACAGTGGTCTCCAGGACCGAGTAACGTGTAACTAGGAGGATAGTGTACCAAATAATCATGTGCCATGGTATTTACTTACAAGGTGCTTCAAGGTGCTTGTCATTGTCGTGGTAGGCTACACGTCTAAAGAAGAACTTGGAGTACTTTGAAATGAAATACTGGCAGTTTTGTGCTTTTTCCAGCTGACCCTCAAACAGCATTAAAGATGTTTGCAAAAGCCACTAAGAACGTGCTCTCTGAGATTGACACTGAAGGTTCCCTGATCCCACTGACCCGCCTGAACGACTCGGATGGCCTGGTTCCTCTGTCCCTGGTCATCAAACGTAATCGCTACTGGTTTTGGCAGCGGCCCAAGTACCTGACATTAGACTTCAACCTAAATGATGTTCTCGTTGGAGATCCAATAAATCCAGGTACAGAGCAACTTTTCTGTCACTCTTTACTGAAATGGTCTATGAAAGCTTGAATTGATCATATAATCCATCACTTTTTTGAAAGGCTAAACGCAATGTAATATTTTTGGATACTTGATTGCATGTTAATTGCAATTAAATGGAAATGTGTTTATTTAAATGTATTTATCATAATTTCATAATTCTATTTTCTTTGAACTATGGATTAATGGTAAGATAAATAAATTATAAATGTAATTTCTATTGAAACTTTTATGTAATATATTTCAATATGTAATTACACATTTGTAATAATGACGTTGGAATTTAGTACATTTGAATACTACACTACAGTTAAAAATGATAATCAAGTACTTTACTATGCTTTAGTATGATAGTCAACATATCACAATTAGTGTACTTCCTCAAAGCACGACAAAAGTTCATAAAGTTTTGATTTGACTATTGCAAAATGGACTTTTAAAAGTGTGTGTTATGAACCATAATCATGAAGCTTTACTCTCTTTAAGTACACTGGCCTTGAATGTTTTTGTTTTATTAATATTTTATAATGTGCATGTACACTTTTTATACTTTTATCATTTAAAGTACTCTAGAAGTGCACATTTACTAGAATTAAGTGCATTTCTTTTTCTCAAGGGACTGTATTACCATGAACACATCCAGCTTTATGTTCTCTGTAAATGGTTCCCAAAAATGATATTTACAACCAGTGTTGGTTGACGGTGATGTATGTTTTTAACAAGGTGTTATGTGTGGGAGAACTGATTCAACATTGTTATTTTTGTTCACAGTTGTGGTTGAAACAGATTTTATGTCGTATAATGGGAAGGTTGTGGGTAACAAAAGTGGAAGTGCTACAGCGGATGTTGGGCCGGGGAGCATTAATATAGGGGGGACTGGCTCCAGCAAACTTCAGTCATCGTTTGGAAACCTAAAGAAAGAGGAGATAGATGTCCAGAAGCTCTTACAGGATTCCAAATCTAGGTGAGTGACTGACAGCTTTTTAGAGCCACGGTCTTCTCAAGCGTGGTCAGATAAGGGTGTGTGGTGATGTGGAATGTGGTTTACCCACTAGTGAATCTCACCCATAGTGACAGATAAGGGCACTGGTGAATAATAAAAAGGGAAATTAAAGTGCAAGGCATGTTGTTTTCGTTGTAAAATTCTTGTTTTATTTTTAACCATTTGTCATTGAAGTTCTCCTTTTCCATTTTAGTTTGCTCTTGATCACAAACTGATATTTATCCTGTATTGTAGGTCTCTAAAAACTTTGTGTTTTATCGCATTATTATACAAGGCATTTATAGGAATTTTCACACTGCACTTAACCTTGGGTAGGGCTGCCCCCGACTAAAGTTTTTTTTTTTAATCGACTAGTAGTCGTTTAAGCGAATAGTCGACTAATGTAATTACAGAGAAATTCTAAACCATTGAGCATTTTAAAATATAAATGAGCTCACAAGCGCATGCATAACACTCAAAGTAATGATAATGAATGTGTTGAAAAAGCCTTACTGAACATGTTAACATTTTATTGGTAAACTAGTATTTTCTGAGTCTGCTGCAGTACATAATCAGAGAATATTTGTTATATGTAGATAGATATTTCAAGCTTTCTATAGACACATTGAATGTCTGTGAGGCAAGTATCTGCTTGTATGAGTATGTTTCTATTATTTGTGACATGCTTCAAAGAAATTGACGCAGAGAGATAGAGACGCAGAAAGCACATCCTATTTTTCTTTATTTTACAAAAGCACGAGTTGAGTACACAAATAAAAGTAAAGTAGTTTCGAATTATGTATTATTCTTATCTGTATAACCATAAATGCAGTATTTTAAATTATTTTCACGGTGTGATCTCCGCATGGACACTTGGACATTCGCCAAATAATAGCGCACATTTAGGTTAACATTAGAGCGTGGCCAATTACAGGGCTACTACTTGCATGTTTTAAATGATAAGCCATATTAGAGGTCGGTGAATGACGAACATTTGGATTCCTGCCCGACACATGGACAACCGTGTTAACAATCTGTCCATCATAGACTGCATGACTTCGCCAATTCCTGAGGAGTTGTTGACTAAGCCTCTTCTAGTTGACTATAGGGGGCAGCCCTAACTCTGGGTCATCATCATGCCCTGCTTTTAACCCTGGGTCGGGAATGGGCAACTTCAGTCCTGGAGGGCCACTGTCCTGCAGAGTTTAGCGCTTCAACTCTCAATAAATGTCTTCAGGATTGCTAGAAAGCTACATGCAGGTTAGTTTTTATCAGGGTTGGAGCTTTTGAAAAAAAAAAAGATTAATGCATTTTTTCAGTTGTAAAATCTGTAAAATGACATATGCATTTTTTATAGTAACAGTAAATTTAAAGTCATTGAAAGTATTTCTTTCTGTGTGCACGTCGTCTAAACCATAACAAAATATCCTAGAAAGAGTTGTTCGAAGCCGGGTTCTGCACAGTAGTGATCGTGCGGTGGAGCTGCGGTATCAAGGTCCCAATCCCGCAGAATCAATCGCAAGCACAGATGTTAATCATGACGTTACACCCAGTTTTTATTGCATCAAATAACTAACTAAAACAAAACATATTGGTAAAATGAACACTAACTTCCTAAACTGACAGAAACCATCTGGATTTTGTGTCTCGCTCTCCATTTGATTACATGGATAGGGTCGGGTTTATGACCTATACTGCAACCAGCCACCAGAGGGCGATCAAAATGCTTTGGCTTTGCTTTTTAGGATTTGTGTGACACACTTTGTCTAAACTATCTTATAGAAAAGTTTTTTGTTTTCATTCTATTCAAAGCCTTATTTGTCATTGATCACTCTCTAATGATGATATTTATCGAAGATTTATCGATTAAGTTATTATCGACAATTCGATCGTCGATTAATCATTAGCATCCCTACTGTAGACCAAAAAAAAAAGACGTGACAAACTAGTCACACTTAAATCTGTGCTGTGGTTGTAGAGTTCTGGACCTGCAGCACTCTCTGATCCAGCAGACACGGGAGACGCAGAGGGAGGTGTTGGCGTTCGTGAAGGAACGAATCTTCACCACCCAGCCCTGCACTGTCACAGAGGAGGTTCAGGGGGGTGGTACCTGCACTGGAATGTTCGGGTTTAATAAGACAATAAAGGTCAGGCTTTCTTCTTTTGTGAAAAAAATTCAATCACACACCCCGCTCTTTTCCATTGACATAACCATGGGTGTATCATCAACATCAACTAACAGCATTCCAGAGTAGGCATGTCCGGTCCCGATGTCTCTGCTCCTCCTAATACAGACTGTCCTGTCTTTTTCTCTTGTTTCTCCTCAGGTGTCAGTCAATGAGAACGGGAAGCCTTTTGTTGAGTATGACACTAATGTGTCTATCAACATCCCCCCTAAAACCACTATTGCTTACAGCGTGATTGAACTCGAGGTTGCTCACACTGGACACTACGGTATTGATTGCTCTGTCTGCATGTCTTGCTAAAGCTGAGTTTTATCATTTTGTAGTAGCTCATTGGAAGTTTTGTACCAATTACTGCTTTTGCTTGAGAAATTGATTGATTGTACCATTGACCATTTTGTCAGAACTGTGTCTGCTGCCAAATGTAAAAGGAGGTTTTGAAGTTGACGGGCTAGTGAAGGTGAAGCAAGCTAACTCCGTCAGTGCTGCTCCAGGGAAAACCACCAGCAAACTGCAGAAAGGTAACCCCACAGTTTAATTAGTCATTTTATTGAGGAACAAAATACCTTCTTTTATCGAATCATAATTATTCAGAGACTACTATAAGTAAGCCTCTTTTTTTAAAGCTTATAATGTCCCTGAAAAGTGTGAATATTTTGGCTCTGTGGCACTATCAAAACATGCATTTTTGATTGCGCATTATGACTAGCTTTACGCACCAACATTGGCTCTGTGATATTGGGGTGGGACTGTCTGTTTTTGAGATCTGCAGGGATGATGTATTTTTGTAGGTCAAAACCTGGAAACAAGTTAGCATTTTAGCAATTCCGGTTCCATCGTCCCCAAAGTCAAAACCAAAGCCTGGTGGTTAAAAGCCTACGTTTACACCGCCGCCGAGTTGAGCGGCAAATGAGCTCTTGCCACCCTGTCAAGGACGCTTGTCAAAAAGTACGGGTAATCTTATTGACACTTTGTCAAAACCAAAACCTGGTGGTTAAAAGCCTACGTTTACACCGCCGCCGACTTGAGCGGCAAATGAGCTCTTGCCACCCTGTCAAGGACGCTTGTCAAAAAGTACGGGTAATCTTATTGACACTTTGGATGATGTAGCAGGGAGAAGAGAAGTGTCACAACATGACATGTAATAAATAGAAAAAACAAGAAATACATTGAAAAAATCTTTTATAATGACAGCATTTTTATAACACTTTTGGTCACATTTGGTCGGGGAAAAAAAGAAATTTGCAATTATTGGTCAAATTGGTGTCACCGTGAGAAAATGAATTGCATTCCCACTTAAAACAAGCGTATATATTTCAAGTAAACGTCATGTCATAAATGATAGGAAACCCAGAAACACGATTATTAGCTTCTCTGAACTAATGTTTCGGTAGGAATGAAAGTTTATTGTACGTTTCTCTGGAATCAGTCAGCACGAAGGATGTCTATATTCCGATTGTTTGCTGCCGTTTTGCCGCTGCACAGCTCATTACCGCAAAGTTGAGATTCTTTCAACTTTCTGATTGACGCCCAAAACGCGACGCCGATGGATTTGACGCTATTTGCAGCTGTGAAAAGCCAGCTTCCATTGAAAATGAATGACTTCTGGCCACTTTGGAAGCTCAAGCCGGCGGCGGTGTGAACGTACAGTAATATAGGGTCTGTGGTTAACACAAACTCAAGTTATTTTCATATTTTATTCTATGAAATAAAACACACCAGTAATACCCAACTCATGATTTTTTTTTTTGAAAGCTTTTATGTTTCTTGAAAAAAAAAAAAAATCACACACCCTGCTCTTTTCTATTGACATAACCATGGGTGTTTCATCAACATCGAGTAACAACATTCCACAGTAGGCATGTCCTGTCTTTTTCTCGTTTCTCCACAGGTGTCAGTCAATGATAAAGAGAAGCCTTTTGTTGAGTATGACACTAATGTGTCATAATTTATACATAATTCTTTTTTAAAAATGTATACAGCCCCCTCTTTCTCTCTTTAGATCTTGAAGGACTCCAAGGGCAGTTTATGGTTCTCTCTAAACTCCCATTCAACACGCGCTGCTCATTATTCCAGCAGATCTCTGAGCTCCTGCAGAACAGTGAAGCCATCACCTTGCTGGAGCACGCTGTGAGTGAGCCGGGAATCTTACTTCAGATTGTTCCATTTAGTCCATAGATGTGTACATTCATCAGCTACTTTATTAGGTACACCTTGCTAGTACCGGTACTGCCTTAATTCTTCATGGCATAGATTTAACAAGGCACTGAAAATATTCCTCAGAGATTTTGGCTTTTATAGACCATTTCAAAAGATGTAAACAACACTGGTCCAGAAGCACTTCCTGTTTCAGTTTTTTAACACTACATAAAAGCTGGGATAAAATACAACCAACAGAACATTTAAAACTGAATCAGAAAGTTAAACAAACATCTTTAAGATGTTTTCTTTACATGTGAAATAAAGAAAACAGTTACAAACTGAAACAGGAAGTGCTTCTGGACCAGTCTTGTTTACATCTTGTGAAATGGTCTATTGACATGAAACATGATAACATCACGCAGTCACTGCAGATTTGTCAGCTGCACATTTATGTTGTGAATCTCATCCAGCACATCCCAAAGGTGCTCTATTGGATTGAGATCTGGTGACTGTGGAGGCCATTTGAGACTAGTGAGCTCATTGTCATGTTCAACAAACCAGTTTTGAGTTGAGTTGATTTGAGCTTTGTGACATGGCTAGGCTATTTTCAGCAGTTTAGCATGCCATCAGAAGATGGGTACACTGGTCATAAAGGGATAGACATGGTCAGCAACAATAATGAGGTAGGTTGTGGTGTTTTAGCGATGCTCGATTGGTACTAACAGGCCTAAAGAAAATATTCCCCACACCATTACACCACCAGCCTGAAATGTTGATACTAGGCAGGGTGGATTGATGCTTTCATGTTGTTTATGCCTAATTCTGACCCTAACTAGAAAACTCAAGCCTCATCAGACCAGGCAATGTTTTTCCAATCATCTATAGTCCAATTTGGTGAGCCCGTGTGAATTGTACCCTCAGTTCTTATCTGACAAGAGTGGCACCCGGGGTGTGTTCTGCTGCTGTCCATCTGCTTCACGGTTTGACATGTTGGGCATTCAGAGATGCTCCTCTGCAGACCTCTGTTGTAACGCGTGTTTATTTGAGTTACTGTTGCCTTTCAGCTCGAACCAGTCGGTCCATTCTGCTCTCACCTCAAGACAGTTTCATCCACACAACTGCCACTCACTGGATGTTTTCGCTTTTTTGGCTGATCTCTGAAAACCCTAGAGATGGTTGTGCATGAAAATCTCAGTAGATCATCAGTTTCTGAAATACTTAGACCAGCCCGTCTGGCACCAAAAACCATGTCATGTTCAAAGTCACTTAAATCACTTTCTTCCCCATTCTGATGCACATTCTTCAGCGAGAGTGTTTCCCAAAGCCAACTATGGTCGCAAGTTGCCATATGGTCGTTACCATAGTTGGCTAACAATGCTTCATGCCTAAATGCATTGAGTTGTTGCCATGTGATTGGCCAATTAGATATTAACAATCAGTTGAACAGGTGTACCTAATAAAGTGGCAGGCGAGTGTTTGGCTGTGTTCAAAATCGCATTCTCTCGACTAGGTACTTATTTTGAAAAAGTAGTTGCTTTTAGCAGTCGTGAAGTATGTTCCATATAGTATGAAAGTGTGTAGTATGAATGTAATCCGAACATACTACATTCGCTACGCTGTTATCATAATGTGACATACTGCCGTCAGTTGCGTCGCTTCACTGCCATTCACAAATCCTCTCCCTTGGCCTCATGGGATAGTAAAGTGTCCATCTTATGCACACTTCAGAATCTTGCTGGAACTAGTAGGTCATTTTGCCTACTCTTTTATGAGTACTGTGAATTTGGACTGGACATACTTCTTTTGTCACATTTTTACACGTTTTTTCACCTACTATATAGTAGGGAAGTATGCGACTTCAATTGCAGCCTATATCTTTTTATAGATATGTCAAAAAACAAAACAAAAAAAACTAGAAATTGAAATTTGATGGAGATCTTTACTAGCCTGGGAAAACCCAGACAACTTCCGGCTAATTTCCGGCAAATAGATTTGCTCTGAAAGTTAGTCTGGCAAGACCTCATTCAAGCAACTGTCCAATCCGTCGAAATCGCAGCACCAATCAGAGATGTTGGGGTGAGCTTTACACGATGATGACAGCGTGGATCACTCGTTTGAATCAGCTATCGCGTCTGTTTTAAGCGTTTTGAACGTTTCCTTTTAGTTAAAAACCGAGCAAAGAACAACACTCGGAGACGTTTCTCCGCCGGCCGCCGCTCTGCATACGTCATCTCCTTCATCGCTCTGATTGGTTTTAGGTCTACCCGCGGCGTCCGTTGGTGACGCCCCTCTGGAAATGATTTGTTAATGATGCTTTGCCAGACCATAACTCGGTTACAACTGAGAATGGTCTGCTTTTAACCAGGCTAGATCTTTACGGTCACTTTTGACCAATACATCCTTGCTGAACAAAAATTTTAATTATTTCTAAAACAAGATCTTTTGAATGGTGACGTATAGTAATAATAGATAAGACCCAATGTTGGACATCTTTGGTCTTGTTTGTCATCCTCTCAGCTAGAGGACCTGTGTAGTGGGACACAGCCTGACCTCAGTGCGTTGGACGAAGTTCCTGGTCTGAAGGCCACACTGAAGCTTGTACAGAAGGCTGCTGGTTCAAAATCCTCTGCAATGCAGACCAAACCCAGTGCTCTTACTGCCACCCATCTGCTCTTCAGCTCATTAGATGGTGAGTTGGATGAAGTCTGAGATAATTGTCTGGTCATAATAAGTTTACTTGACATGCATTTTTGTCAGCAACAAGGCGATAACGATTGTCATAAACCTGTTGTCAAAATGACCTTTGTTCTCATAAACACTCATGTTTCCCTGTAGAGATGACTGACTCTGCCCTGTTTGAGCTCAAATCCTGCTGCAGTTACGCAACCCTGCAAGCCCTGCTCCATCTCGTAAGTATCCTTACTGAAATATTGTCATCACAAACAAGTATTTGTACCACATGTATTAAATATGTTCAAGAGAGGTATTCAGTCATGCTGTCTATTTAACATAACTGTTTTCTATTTTAATATATTATAAAATGTAATTTATTCATGTTATAACAACATTACTGTTTTTATTGTATTTGTAATCAAATAAATGCAGCCTTGGTGAGTACTGGTGGAACAGAATTGTTTCAATAATATCTTATTGACCCCAAACTTTTGAATGGCAGTGTGTTGAAAGCACAAAATGGCTTAAATTCAGGAGTAAGACTGTGAATTATACGATTTCAATTATATGAACAATTATACGAGAGTTTTAACAGAAAAGGGTCTATATGCAACATTTGGCAGTTCTAAAACAGTTAGCTACCTTGGCTAATTTTCAACATTTCAACAAAAGTTGTAATTTATTCATTTTAATATAGTGACACAGCACATCATCAAGGTCTGAAATTAATGGGGGCTTGGGGCAAAAAAGTCCTGTATAATCAATGTGATAAATGTATAATTAACTTTTGTCAACACTTGGACGTGCCATTTCCCGAAACATTAAAACGTTTTCATGTATTTCATTAAATCAACATAATGATTATAATGATTATAATATCAAGAGCAATAATTGATGATTGTTGTAATAATCCACCTCTACCCTGCAATTAATTCCTGTTTTCTAATTGATATACTTCATTGTTGGCTATTTACAACAATGCAGTTGTGTAAATACACGTTTATATAAATACACAAATGTCATGTCAGATGCAGTTTGGGATAACTTTGCAGTGTAAACTGTAAAGATGACTTTTATTGATGTTTTGGGTCAAGGTCAGTGTTTGTTAACATCCTAAACCATAAAGTGACTAAAAATTACGATATAAACAACTTCACAGTTCAAATACCGGTAATACAAATTTTTTAAAAACAAGTTATAAACATCATAAAGATTTTTGCATTTTAAAGAAGAGGCACAAGTCAAAAATGATTATATATTATTAATTTTTAAAATGATTATATTTAATATTCTAGATCCTTTATTCTACAGTTTTAAAAATTCACATTAGCTTCTTATCAATCCACAGGTTCACATTTACAACACTGTGTAATCAGAGTAAAATGTGTGACGATCTTCACATTTTGTCTGAACAAAAACGGCAGACACGCTTAATAAAATAGCAAATTCATTTTGACAATAGATGGCACTTATGAAAGAGCAGAAATATAGCAGTTTCCCCAGTTACTTCAGCAAACAAACTGGTGCTGTGCTTCTTTAAACACTACTTTATTAGGAAATACAAGGCGGTAATAATAGACAATGCAAGTTATGCAACCAAAACAGAAAAGCGGGTATGATATAAACAGTCATAATTAATCAACGGTAGATCAAAGCAATTGATTGTGAACTGTAGAATGAGCAACAATGC
Source organism: Pimephales promelas (assembly GCF_988280905.1). Classification (NCBI taxonomy): domain Eukaryota; kingdom Metazoa; phylum Chordata; class Actinopteri; order Cypriniformes; family Leuciscidae; genus Pimephales; species Pimephales promelas. Next base: position 14,897,429 of record NC_142780.1, on the reverse strand, counting down.
CACATTTTTACTTGATATTTGTTCACACGCATAGTAAAAGTCTCAAGTTATGTTAACTACAGGCCTTAATTTATTCATAAATCCAGAATCGTCTTTGTTGAAACGCACAGAAAATTCCCAAGCCCTTATTATTGACTTGAACATCTATTGAAACCGCTTCCTTTCTTTGCCTGTCCTTTTTCATGCAGGTGCAAAATATGGCTCTAAATAAGAAGTCCTCTTGGAAAGACGCTGTTCTGGCCGTGTTAGCCGATGAGGAGGTTTTCAAGAAGATCACAGCACTCTTTGCCTCTTGTAATGTGACCTTGCTTAAGGAGAAGGATTCCCTTGTTACAAAAATCAGCAACCCACAGGATCGCCTTCCCCTCATGCTATGCATTGCAGTCAAAGGTTTGGCATCTCTAGCGCCCCCTGTCTGACTGGAGTACAACAGGTGCAAGCTATTACAACTACAGCTCGCTGCATCCTGCGGTGGATATCCAACCCGGCCCACATCCAAGTGTGACGTCAGAAGCCACGCCCATCCACGTGTGACGTCGGAAGCCTCGCCCATGTCCAAAGACGGCACGTGACTCAATTTGATGTGATTCGTGACGTGTACACATGCTCAAAAATATTCCTGTCGGAATATGTTTATGGTTGTTATCATAGTAGTTATTGATTTATAATAAAGATGAGGTTATTTGTGTAGAGATGTGGCACTACAGATTATTGGTGCAGTTAAATTGTGACGCTTTGGCAGGCTTGGAATCGTCTAAATCACAAGCACTCCCTTAACAGCTGTATTAGACAATACGTTTGCATTGCTCACTGGTTTTGTAAGTTAATGACAAGTAAACAATGTACCTTATTTTTGTATTTCTCTTGTATTTCTGTTACAAATGGTAATCAATAATCATGGTTTTGCTATAATAAACATATAAGGGAGCATCTATACTTAAACTAAAATGAGTTTTTATCTCTTTCTTAATTATATGGGATCCAAACTGCACTTATAGTTATCCCTTCTAAAAAATAATGAAAAAAAACTTTTTTAAACATTTCTTTCTATGTGGTTAAAGAAATATTGCATTTTTACAAATTAAGAATTCACCTGTTAATGCCTGTTATAGCAAATTACTTTGAAATGGCAGAATGGAATTTATGTAAACCTTAAATCATATACTAATATATAATCTACTCATTAGTCATTATAAGCAAAGTGAGATATTTCATGCCTTTATGTGTTATAAATTTGATGATTACGGCATATAGCTATGTTGAATTACCGAAATAAATGAACTTTTGCACAATATTCTAATACATAAAAAAACAGTTAATCTCTCGCTTCCTCTTATGTACAGGTTTTAGCATATCAAAATATCATCATAGTTCATCATATCTTGGTCACAATGATTTTTTTTAATGTAATATTTTGTGTTAATACATCAAGTTTACACATATGGTTAAAAAATGACCCATTTATGCAAGTGTGATAACTTTTTGTTAAAATAACCAATGTCAGTTGTTCAGAGCAAATCCCTGCACAATCGGAGGCTGCAGCTTTAGGACCCCGGTTACAGGACCCTTGTTTTAGTTTGTACGTACATCGTTCGAAAGACATTTAATCTCAGGAGTATTTTTATAAAATGTGTTTTTTCATTCAAAATGCATCAGAGACATTTACAAAAATGTAAATTTATACAAAACAAATTAAAAATGTATATCAATCTTATTCAACTGAAAAGTGGTGTGAGCCCTAGTTTCTTGAATTATGCTGTATATTGATTAACCTACTCAAGTTTAACTAATTTGCTCATTATCAGATAAAATAACGATGGAATCAGCACATGCAGTCACTAAATGATATGGCCAGAATAGCAGAAGGCAAAACTCGAGAATGATTCAAGCATGAATTTATTTATATATACATATGTATTTATTTATATTATACGAAAGAACAAAATTATTTATGTTAGATAAATAGATAAATTATAAAAGCACCAAAAAGATCCCCCGTTTTCCACCAGTTGCTGCAGGAATGGCTTCAACTCTGAGAGAGAGAGAGAGATACAAATGAGTTTCACATGTATCTCTCTCATGTTAAGAGACGAATATCTCATGTTGTATCTCTCTCATGTTAAGAGACGAATATAACGTCACACATAAACACTAAAATAATATATTTTTATATTTACCCTTAATCCAAATAAAAACATGAAATTGGTGAAATAGTAATAATAGTATAGTAGACATAACAAAAGTTTCAGTTGAGAGTACTGATACTAAATACACCAAGAGACATCACAGGGGAGTTAAATGACCAATATGCAAGTTGAAGATAATTCATAGCTCTAAAACAACATCAAACCTTATTGATTCGAATTACGTCAATATTTTGACAATTTATTTCTAGACTATTTATTTAGTCGTTTGCGTTATTCGCCTCTGCCATAACGACCTATTGGTTTTCATTAAACCGAGAAAATGGAATTTTGTTTTATTTACGATCACTGAGAAATGTTCTATTATTTAAAATGCAAAAAACAAAAAAAAACACAAAAAAACAACAAAACTTTTATTATTTTCAAGGTGAAAATGATTCATTTGCATGGATCCACGCCGAAGAAAATGTCTAAATGTCACGTTTTTAATGAAGCAGGCTAATAAGTAAAACGTGTAGATGTCACGGTTAGTTTAAACTCACAACCATAAATAGGGCTTTACTGCCCTCTTGTGTCAAATTATATTTCTATATTTATTTTTCCAACAAATAAAACCACACCCGGAATAAAAGCCCATCCAATACACCCTTTAACATGACCAAAATGCTTAATTAATTTTCAGAGTTGACTCATTCTCCTCTATGCTGCGGGCGTTCTGATCTACGATCGCATCTCGCGATCATTCATTCAACTATTTTAAAAAGCCAGGATAAAGCACCAATCCACACTTTTTATTAGTCAAATTCATTTAAAAAAATGTAAACTCAAGTATAGAATATAAGTAGACAAAAATACTGTTGCTAAAGAGAAGACAGACAAGACTGCTGCAGGTTATGTGTAATTTTATGGGAATTTTTTTATTGAGAGTTGTGTTATTGCAGTAAGATCTTTAAGTTTTTGTGATAGTTATGTGTGTTAATGTTAGATCAGATGTTCTTGGTTCATTTACTGCCTAATGTATAAATGTGTCTCTCACCGTCATGGAGAGAGATGCGCCTTGCCTAAGTAGTTTGTATGTGTTCTATAATAAAAAAGGAAAAGTCAATTTTTTTCTTATTTGTTAATTCAAAAATTTCTCCACCTGTGGGAGGGAGCACTCTGGGTACCCCTTTCGTTTTTTTTTCGGGCGAAAAATAAAGTTTCTCCAATCTTCTCAAAACTCTGGATTCTAATAGAGGGCCATGAGACTTAAACCTGAGTGCAAAAATGGAGGCTCTAGACCCTTCCAGAGCTGAGATATCGAAACTCAAAATTTCGACCCGAAAAAAAAAACGACAGTGTTACCCCTTACGTTTTTTTCAGTTTTTGGGCGAAAAATCAAGTTTCTCCAATCTTCTCAAAACTCTGGATTATGATAGAGGGCCGCGAGACTTTGACCTGAGCGCAAAAATGGAGGCTCTAGACCCTTCCAGAGCTGAGATATCGAAACTCAAAATTTCGACCCCAAAAAAAAAACGACAGTGTTACCCCTTACGTTTTTTTCAGTTTTCGGGCGAAAAATCAAGTTTCTCCAATCTTCTCAAAACTCTGGATTCTAATAGAGGGCCATGAGGCTTAAACATGAGTGCAAAAATGGAGGCTCTAAACCCTTCCAGAGCTGAGATATCGAAACTCAAAATTTCGACCCAAAAAAAAAAAATGACAGTGTTACCCCTTACGTTTTTTTCAGTTTTTGGGCGAAAAATCAAGTTTCTCCAATCTTCTCAAAACTCTGGATTATGATAGAGGGCCGCGAGACTTTGACCTGAGCGCAAAAATGGAGGCTCTAGACCCTTCCAGAGCTGAGATATCGAAACTCAAAATTTCGACCCGAAAAAAAAAACGACAGTGTTACCCCTTACGTTTTTTTCAGTTTTCGGGCGAAAAATCAAGTTTCTCCAATCTTCTCAAAACTCTGGATTATGATAGAGGGCCGCGAGACTTTGACCTGAGCGCAAAAATGGAGGCTCTAGACCCTTCCAGAGCTGAGATATTGAAACTCAAAATTTCGACCCGAAAAAAAAACGACAGTGTTACCCCTTACGTTTTTTTCAGTTTTTGGGCGAAAAATCAAGTTTCTCCAATCTTCTCAAAACTCTGGATTCTAATAGAGGGCCATGAGGCTTAAACATGAGTGCAAAAATGGAGGCTCTAGACCCTTCCAGAGCTGAGATATCGAAACTCAAAATTTCGACCCAAAAAAAAAACGACAGTGTTACCCCTTACGTTTTTTTCAGTTTTTGGGCGAAAAATCAAGTTTCTCCAATCTTCTCAAAACTCTGGATTCTAATAGAGGGCCATGAGGCTTAAACATGAGTGCAAAAATGGAGGCTCTAGACCCTTCCAGAGCTGAGATATCGAAACTCAAAATTTCGACCCGAAAAAAAAAACGACAGTGTTACCCCTTACGTTTTTTTCAGTTTTCGGGCGAAAAATCAAGTTTCTCCAATCTTCTCAAAACTCTGGATTCTAATAGAGGGCCATGAGGCTTAAACATGAGTGCAAAAATGGAGGCTCTAGACCCTTCCAGAGCTGAGATATCGAAACTCAAAATTTCGACCCGAAAAAAAAAACGACAGTGTTACCCCTTACGTTTTTTTCAGTTTTTGGGCGAAAAATCAAGTTTCTCCAATCTTCTCAAAACTCTGGATTATGATAGAGGGCCGCGAGACTTTGACCTGAGCGCAAAAATGGAGGCTCTAGACCCTTCCAGAGCTGAGATATCGAAACTCAAAATTTCGACCCGAAAAAAAAAACGACAGTGTTACCCCTTACGTTTTTTTCAGTTTTCGGGCAAAAAAATCAAGTTTCTCCAATCTTCTCAAAACTCTGGATTCTAATAGAGGGCCATGAGGCTTAAACATGAGTGCAAAAATGGAGGCTCTAAACCCTTCCAGAGCTGAGATATCGAAACTCAAAATTTCGACCCAAAAAAAAAAATGACAGTGTTACCCCTTACGTTTTTTTCAGTTTTTGGGCGAAAAATCAAGTTTCTCCAATCTTCTCAAAACTCTGGATTATGATAGAGGGCCGCGAGACTTTGACCTGAGCGCAAAAATGGAGGCTCTAGACCCTTCCAGAGCTGAGATATCGAAACTCAAAATTTCGACCCGAAAAAAAAAACGACAGTGTTACCCCTTACGTTTTTTTCAGTTTTCGGGCGAAAAATCAAGTTTCTCCAATCTTCTCAAAACTCTGGATTATGATAGAGGGCCGCGAGACTTTGACCTGAGCGCAAAAATGGAGGCTCTAGACCCTTCCAGAGCTGAGATATTGAAACTCAAAATTTCGACCCGAAAAAAAAACGACAGTGTTACCCCTTACGTTTTTTTCAGTTTTTGGGCGAAAAATCAAGTTTCTTCAATCTTCTCAAAACTCTGGATTCTAATAGAGGGCCATGAGGCTTAAACATGAGTGCAAAAATGGAGGCTCTAGACCCTTCCAGAGCTGAGATATCGAAACTCAAAATTTCGACCCAAAAAAAAAACGACAGTGTTACCCCTTACGTTTTTTTCAGTTTTTGGGCGAAAAATCAAGTTTCTCCAATCTTCTCAAAACTCTGGATTCTAATAGAGGGCCATGAGGCTTAAACATGAGTGCAAAAATGGAGGCTCTAGACCCTTCCAGAGCTGAGATATCGAAACTCAAAATTTCGACCCGAAAAAAAAAACGACAGTGTTACCCCTTACGTTTTTTTCAGTTTTCGGGCGAAAAATCAAGTTTCTCCAATCTTCTCAAAACTCTGGATTCTAATAGAGGGCCATGAGGCTTAAACATGAGTGCAAAAATGGAGGCTCTAGACCCTTCCAGAGCTGAGATATCGAAACTCAAAATTTCGACCCGAAAAAAAAAACGACAGTGTTACCCCTTACGTTTTTTTCAGTTTTTGGGCGAAAAATCAAGTTTCTCCAATCTTCTCAAAACTCTGGATTATGATAGAGGGCCGCGAGACTTTGACCTGAGCGCAAAAATGGAGGCTCTAGACCCTTCCAGAGCTGAGATATCGAAACTCAAAATTTCGACCCGAAAAAAAAAACGACAGTGTTACCCCTTACGTTTTTTTCAGTTTTCGGGCGAAAAATCAAGTTTCTCCAATCTTCTCAAAACTCTGGATTCTAATAGAGGGCCATGAGGCTTAAACATGAGTGCAAAAATGGAGGCTCTAAACCCTTCCAGAGCTGAGATATCGAAACTCAAAATTTCGACCCAAAAAAAAAAATGACAGTGTTACCCATTACGTTTTTTTCAGTTTTTGGGCGAAAAATCAAGTTTCTCCAATCTTCTCAAAACTCTGGATTATGATAGAGGGCCGCGAGACTTTGACCTGAGCGCAAAAATGGAGGCTCTAGACCCTTCCAGAGCTGAGATATCGAAACTCAAAATTTCGACCCGAAAAAAAAAACGACAGTGTTACCCCTTACGTTTTTTTCAGTTTTCGGGCGAAAAATCAAGTTTCTCCAATCTTCTCAAAACTCTGGATTATGATAGAGGGCCGCGAGACTTTGACCTGAGCGCAAAAATGGAGGCTCTAGACCCTTCCAGAGCTGAGATATTGAAACTCAAAATTTCGACCCGAAAAAAAAAAGACAGTGTTAACCCTTACGTTTTTTCCAGTTTTTGGGCGAAAAATCAAGTTTCTCCAATCTTCTCAAAACTCTGGATTCTAATAGAGGGCCATGAGGCTTAAACATGAGTGCAAAAATGGAGGCTCTAGACCCTTCCAGAGCTGAGATATCGAAACTCAAAATTTCGACCCAAAAAAAAAACGACAGTGTTACCCCTTACGTTTTTTTCAGTTTTTGGGCGAAAAATCAAGTTTCTCCAATCTTCTCAAAACTCTGGATTCTAATAGAGGGCCATGAGGCTTAAACATGAGTGCAAAAATGGAGGCTCTAGACCCTTCCAGAGCTGAGATATCGAAACTCAAAATTTCGACCCGAAAAAAAAAACGACAGTGTTACCCCTTACGTTTTTTTCAGTTTTCGGGCGAAAAATCAAGTTTCTCCAATCTTCTCAAAACTCTGGATTCTAATAGAGGGCCATGAGGCTTAAACATGAGTGCAAAAATGGAGGCTCTAGACCCTTCCAGAGCTGAGATATCGAAACTCAAAATTTCGACCCGAAAAAAAAAACGACAGTGTTACCCCTTACGTTTTTTTCAGTTTTTGGGCGAAAAATCAAGTTTCTCCAATCTTCTCAAAACTCTGGATTATGATAGAGGGCCGCGAGACTTTGACCTGAGCGCAAAAATGGAGGCTCTAGACCCTTCCAGAGCTGAGATATCGAAACTCAAAATTTCGACCCGAAAAAAAAAAACGACAGTGTTACCCCTTACGTTTTTTTCAGTTTTCGGGCGAAAAATCAAGTTTCTCCAATCTTCTCAAAACTCTGGATTCTAATAGAGGGCCATGAGGCTTAAACATGAGTGCAAAAATGGAGGCTCTAGACCCTTCCAGAGCTGAGATATCGAAACTCAAAATTTCGACCCAAAAAAAAAAACGACAGTGTTACCCCTTACGTTTTTTTCAGTTTTTGGGCGAAAAATCAAGTTTCTCCAATCTTCTCAAAACTCTGGATTATGATAGAGGGCCGCGAGACTTTGACCTGAGCGCAAAAATGGAGGCTCTAGACCCTTCCAGAGCTGAGATATCGAAACTCAAAATTTCGACCCGAAAAAAAAAACGGCAGTGTTACCCCTTACGTTTTTTTCAGTTTTCGGGCAAAAAATCAAGTTTCTCCAATCTTCTCAAAACTCTGGATTATGATAGAGGGCCGCGAGACTTTGACCTGAGCGCAAAAATGGAGGCTCTAGACCCTTCCAGAGCTGAAATATCGAAACTCAAAATTTCGACCCGAAAAAAAACCGACAGTGTTACCCCTTACGTTTTTTTCAGTTTTCGGGCGAAAAATCAAGTTTCTCCAATCTTCTCAAAACTCTGGATTATGATAGAGGGCCGCGAGACTTTGACCTGAGCGCAAAAATGGAGGCTCTAGACCCTTCCAGAGCTGAGATATTGAAACTCAAAATTTCGACCCGAAAAAAAAACGACAGTGTTACCCCTTACGTTTTTTTCAGTTTTTGGGCGAAAAATCAAGTTTCTCCAATCTTCTCAAAACTCTGGATTCTAATAGAGGGCCATGAGGCTTAAACATGAGTGCAAAAATGGAGGCTCTAGACCCTTCCAGAGCTGAGATATCGAAACTCAAAATTTCGACCCAAAAAAAAAAAACGACAGTGTTACCCCTTATGTTTTTTTCAGTTTTTGGGCGAAAAATCAAGTTTCTCCAATCTTCTCAAAACTCTGGATTCTAATAGAGGGCCATGAGGCTTAAACATGAGTGCAAAAATGGAGGCTCTAGACCCTTCCAGAGCTGAGATATGGAAACTCAAAATTTCGACCCGAAAAAAAAAACGACAGTGTTACCCCTTACGTTTTTTTCAGTTTTCGGGCGAAAAATCAAGTTTCTCCAATCTTCTCAAAATTCTGGATTCTAATAGAGGGCCATGAGGCTTAAACATAAGTGCAAAAATGGAGGCTCTAGACCCTTCCAGAGCTGAGATATCGAAACTCAAAATTTCGACCCGAAAAAAAAAACGACAGTGTTACCCCTTACGTTTTTTTCAGTTTTTGGGCGAAAAATCAAGTTTCTCCAATCTTCTCAAAACTCTGGATTATGATAGAGGGCCGCGAGACTTTGACCTGAGCGCAAAAATGGAGGCTCTAGACCCTTCCAGAGCTGAGATATCGAAACTCAAAATTTCGACCCGAAAAAAAAAACGACAGTGTTACCCCTTACGTTTTTTTCAGTTTTCGGGCGAAAAATCAAGTTTCTCCAATCTTCTCAAAACTCTGGATTCTAATAGAGGGCCATGAGGCTTAAACATGAGTGCAAAAATGGAGGCTCTAGACCCTTCCAGAGCTGAGATATCGAAACTCAAAATTTCGACCCAAAAAAAAAATGACAGTGTTACCCCTTACGTTTTTTTCAGTTTTTGGGCGAAAAATCAAGTTTCTCCAATCTTCTCAAAACTCTGGATTATGATAGAGGGCCGCGAGACTTTGACCTGAGCGCAAAAATGGAGGCTCTAGACCCTTCCAGAGCTGAGATATCGAAACTCAAAATTTCGACCCAAAAAAAAAAATGACAGTGTTACCCCTTACGTTTTTTTCAGTTTTTGGGCGAAAAATCAAGTTTCTCCAATCTTCTCAAAACTCTGGATTATGATAGAGGGCCGCGAGACTTTGACCTGAGCGCAAAAATGGAGGCTCTAGACCCTTCCAGAGCTGAGATATCGAAACTCAAAATTTCGACCCAAAAAAAAAAACGACAGTGTTACCCCTTACGTTTTTTTCAGTTTTTGGGCGAAAAATCAAGTTTCTCCAATCTTCTCAAAACTCTGGATTATGATAGAGGGCCGCGAGACTTTGACCTGAGCGCAAAAATGGAGGCTCTAGACCCTTCCAGAGCTGAGATATCGAAACTCAAAATTTCGACCCAAAAAAAAAAAAAAACGACAGTGTTACCCCTTACGTTTTTTTCAGTTTTTGGGCGAAAAATCAAGTTTCTCCAATCTTCTCAAAACTCTGGATTATGATAGAGGGCCGCGAGACTTTGACCTGAGCGCAAAAATGGAGGCTCTAGACCCTTCCAGAGCTGAGATATCGAAACTCAAAATTTCGACCCGAAAAAAAAAACGGCAGTGTTACCCCTTACGTTTTTTTCAGTTTTCGGGCAAAAAATCAAGTTTCTCCAATCTTCTCAAAACTCTGGATTATGATAGAGGGCCGCGAGACTTTGACCTGAGCGCAAAAATGGAGGCTCTAGACCCTTCCAGAGCTGAAATATCGAAACTCAAAATTTCGACCCGAAAAAAAACCGACAGTGTTACCCCTTACGTTTTTTTCAGTTTTCGGGCGAAAAATCAAGTTTCTCCAATCTTCTCAAAACTCTGGATTATGATAGAGGGCCGCGAGACTTTGACCTGAGCGCAAAAATGGAGGCTCTAGACCCTTCCAGAGCTGAGATATTGAAACTCAAAATTTCGACCCGAAAAAAAAACGACAGTGTTACCCCTTACGTTTTTTTCAGTTTTTGGGCGAAAAATCAAGTTTCTCCAATCTTCTCAAAACTCTGGATTCTAATAGAGGGCCATGAGGCTTAAACATGAGTGCAAAAATGGAGGCTCTAGACCCTTCCAGAGCTGAGATATTGAAACTCAAAATTTCGACCCGAAAAAAAAAACGACAGTGTTACCCCTTACGTTTTTTTCAGTTTTCGGGCGAAAAATCAAGTTTCTCCAATCTTCTCAAAATTCTGGATTCTAATAGAGGGCCATGAGGCTTAAACATAAGTGCAAAAATGGAGGCTCTAGACCCTTCCAGAGCTGAGATATCGAAACTCAAAATTTCGACCCGAAAAAAAAAACGACAGTGTTACCCCTTACGTTTTTTTCAGTTTTTGGGCGAAAAATCAAGTTTCTCCAATCTTCTCAAAACTCTGGATTATGATAGAGGGCCGCGAGACTTTGACCTGAGCGCAAAAATGGAGGCTCTAGACCCTTCCAGAGCTGAGATATCGAAACTCAAAATTTCGACCCGAAAAAAAAAACGACAGTGTTACCCCTTACGTTTTTTTCAGTTTTCGGGCGAAAAATCAAGTTTCTCCAATCTTCTCAAAACTCTGGATTCTAATAGAGGGCCATGAGGCTTAAACATGAGTGCAAAAATGGAGGCTCTAGACCCTTCCAGGGCTGAGATATCGAAACTCAAAATTTCGACCCAAAAAAAAAAACGACAGTGTTACCCCTTACGTTTTTTTCAGTTTTTGGGCGAAAAATCAAGTTTCTCCAATCTTCTCAAAACTCTGGATTATGATAGAGGGCCGCGAGACTTTGACCTGAGCGCAAAAATGGAGGCTCTAGACCCTTCCAGAGCTGAGATATCGAAACTCAAAATTTCGACCCAAAAAAAAAAACGACAGTGTTACCCCTTACGTTTTTTTCAGTTTTTGGGCGAAAAATCAAGTTTCTCCAATCTTCTCAAAACTCTGGATTATGATAGAGGGCCGCGAGACTTTGACCTGAGCGCAAAAATGGAGGCTCTAGACCCTTCCAGAGCTGAGATATCGAAACTCAAAATTTCGACCCGAAAAAAAAAACGGCAGTGTTACCCCTTACGTTTTTTTCAGTTTTCGGGCGAAAAATCAAGTTTCTCCAATCTTCTCAAAACTCTGGATTATGATAGAGGGCCGCGAGACTTTGACCTGAGCGCAAAAATGGAGGCTCTAGACCCTTCAAGAGCTGAGATATCGAAACTCAAAATTTCGACCCGAAAAAAAAACGACAGTGTTACCCCTTACGTTTTTTTCAGTTTTCGGGCGAAAAATCAAGTTTCTCCAATCTTCTCAAAACTCTGGATTATGATAGAGGGCCGCGAGACTTTGACCTGAGCGCAAAAATGGAGGCTCTAGACCCTTCCAGAGCTGAGATATTGAAACTCAAAATTTCGACCCGAAAAAAACCCGACAGTGTTACCCCTTACGTTTTTTTCAGTTTTTGGGCGAAAAATCAAGTTTCTCCAATCTTCTCAAAACTCTGGATTCTAATAGAGGGCCATGAGGCTTAAACATGAGTGCAAAAATGGAGGCTCTAGACCCTTCCAGAGCTGAGATATCGAAACTCAAAATTTCGACCCAAAAAAAAAACGACAGTGTTACCCCTTACGTTTTTTTCAGTTTTTGGGCGAAAAATCAAGTTTCTCCAATCTTCTCAAAACTCTGGATTCTAATAGAGGGCCATGAGGCTTAAACATGAGTGCAAAAATGGAGGCTCTAGACCCTTCCAGAGCTGAGATATCGAAACTCAAAATTTCGACCCGAAAAAAAAAACGACAGTGTTACCCCTTACGTTTTTTTCAGTTTTTGGGAGAAAAATCAAGTTTCTCCAATCTTCTCAAAACTCTGGATTATGATAGAGGGCCGCGAGACTTTGACCTGAGCGCAAAAATGGAGGCTCTAGACCCTTCCAGAGCTGAGATATCGAAACTCAAAATTTCGACCCGAAAAAAAAAACGACAGTGTTACCCCTTACGTTTTTTTCAGTTTTTGGGCGAAAAATCAAGTTTCTCCAATCTTCTCAAAACTCTGGATTATGATAGAGGGCCGCGAGACTTTGACCTGAGCGCAAAAATGGAGGCTCTAGACCCTTCCAGAGCTGAGATATCGAAACTCAAAATTTCGACCCGAAAAAAAAAACTACAGTGTTACCCCTTACGTTTTTTTCAGTTTTCGGGCGAAAAATCAAGTTTCTCCAATCTTCTCAAAACTCTGGATTCTAATAGAGGGCCATGAGGCTTAAACATGAGTGCAAAAATGGAGGCTCTAGACCCTTCCAGAGCTGAGATATCGAAACTCAAAATTTCGACCCAAAAAAAAAAATGACAGTGTTACCCCTTACGTTTTTTTCAGTTTTTGGGCGAAAAATCAAGTTTCTCCAATCTTCTCAAAACTCTGGATTATGATAGAGGGCCGCGAGACTTTGACCTGAGCGCAAAAATGGAGGCTCTAGACCCTTCCAGAGCTGAGATATCGAAACTCAAAATTTCGACTCAAAAAAAAAAAACGACAGTGTTACCCCTTACGTTTTTTTCAGTTTTTGGGCGAAAAATCAAGTTTCTCCAATCTTCTCAAAACTCTGGATTATGATAGAGGGCCGCGAGACTTTGACCTGAGCGCAAAAATGGAGGCTCTAGACCCTTCCAGAGCTGAGATATCGAAACTCAAAATTTCGACCCGAAAAAAAAAACGGCAGTGTTACCCCTTACGTTTTTTTCAGTTTTCGGGCGAAAAATCAAGTTTCTCCAATCTTCTCAAAACTCTGGATTATGATAGAGGGCCGCGAGACTTTGACCTGAGCGCAAAAATGGAGGCTCTAGACCCTTCCAGAGCTGAGATATCGAAACTCAAAATTTCGACCCGAAAAAAAAACGACAGTGTTACCCCTTACGTTTTTTTCAGTTTTCGGGCGAAAAATCAAGTTTCTCCAATCTTCTCAAAACTCTGGATTATGATAGAGGGCCGCGAGACTTTGACCTGAGCGCAAAAATGGAGGCTCTAGACCCTTCCAGAGCTGAGATATTGAAACTCAAAATTTCGACCCGAAAAAAAAAACGACAGTGTTACCCCTTACGTTTTTTTCAGTTTTTGGGCGAAAAATCAAGTTTCTCCAATCTTCTCAAAACTCTGGATTCTAATAGAGGGCCATGAGGCTTAAACATGAGTGCAAAAATGGAGGCTCTAGACCCTTCCAGAGCTGAGATATCGAAACTCAAAATTTCGACCCGAAAAAAAAAACGACAGTGTTACCCCTTACGTTTTTTTCAGTTTTCGGGCGAAAAATCAAGTTTCTCCAATCTTCTCAAAACTCTGGATTCTAATAGAGGGCCATGAGGCTTAAACATGAGTGCAAAAATGGAGGCTCTAGACCCTTCCAGAGCTGAGATATCGAAACTCAAAATTTCGACCCGAAAAAAAAAACGACAGTGTTACCCCTTACGTTTTTTTCAGTTTTTGGGCGAAAAATCAAGTTTCTCCAATCTTCTCAAAACTCTGGATTATGATAGAGGGCCGCGAGACTTTGACCTGAGCGCAAAAATGGAGGCTCTAGACCCTTCCAGAGCTGAGATATCGAAACTCAAAATTTCGACCCGAAAAAAAAAAACGACAGTGTTACCCCTTACGTTTTTTTCAGTTTTCGGGCGAAAAATCAAGTTTCTCCAATCTTCTCAAAACTCTGGATTCTAATAGAGGGCCATGAGGCTTAAACATGAGTGCAAAAATGGAGGCTCTAGACCCTTCCAGAGCTGAGATATCGAAACTCAAAATTTCGACCCAAAAAAAAAAACGACAGTGTTACCCCTTACGTTTTTTTCAGTTTTTGGGCGAAAAATCAAGTTTCTCCAATCTTCTCAAAACTCTGGATTATGATAGAGGGCCGCGAGACTTTGACCTGAGCGCAAAAATGGAGGCTCTAGACCCTTCCAGAGCTGAGATATCGAAACTCAAAATTTCGACCCGAAAAAAAAAACGGCAGTGTTACCCCTTACGTTTTTTTCAGTTTTCGGGCAAAAAATCAAGTTTCTCCAATCTTCTCAAAACTCTGGATTATGATAGAGGGCCGCGAGACTTTGACCTGAGCGCAAAAATGGAGGCTCTAGACCCTTCCAGAGCTGAAATATCGAAACTCAAAATTTCGACCCGAAAAAAAACCGACAGTGTTACCCCTTACGTTTTTTTCAGTTTTCGGGCGAAAAATCAAGTTTCTCCAATCTTCTCAAAACTCTGGATTATGATAGAGGGCCGCGAGACTTTGACCTGAGCGCAAAAATGGAGGCTCTAGACCCTTCCAGAGCTGAGATATTGAAACTCAAAATTTCGACCCGAAAAAAAAACGACAGTGTTACCCCTTACGTTTTTTTCAGTTTTTGGGCGAAAAATCAAGTTTCTCCAATCTTCTCAAAACTCTGGATTCTAATAGAGGGCCATGAGGCTTAAACATGAGTGCAAAAATGGAGGCTCTAGACCCTTCCAGAGCTGAGATATCGAAACTCAAAATTTCGACCCAAAAAAAAAAAACGACAGTGTTACCCCTTATGTTTTTTTCAGTTTTTGGGCGAAAAATCAAGTTTCTCCAATCTTCTCAAAACTCTGGATTCTAATAGAGGGCCATGAGGCTTAAACATGAGTGCAAAAATGGAGGCTCTAGACCCTTCCAGAGCTGAGATATGGAAACTCAAAATTTCGACCCGAAAAAAAAAACGACAGTGTTACCCCTTACGTTTTTTTCAGTTTTCGGGCGAAAAATCAAGTTTCTCCAATCTTCTCAAAATTCTGGATTCTAATAGAGGGCCATGAGGCTTAAACATAAGTGCAAAAATGGAGGCTCTAGACCCTTCCAGAGCTGAGATATCGAAACTCAAAATTTCGACCCGAAAAAAAAAACGACAGTGTTACCCCTTACGTTTTTTTCAGTTTTTGGGCGAAAAATCAAGTTTCTCCAATCTTCTCAAAACTCTGGATTATGATAGAGGGCCGCGAGACTTTGACCTGAGCGCAAAAATGGAGGCTCTAGACCCTTCCAGAGCTGAGATATCGAAACTCAAAATTTCGACCCGAAAAAAAAAACGACAGTGTTACCCCTTACGTTTTTTTCAGTTTTCGGGCGAAAAATCAAGTTTCTCCAATCTTCTCAAAACTCTGGATTCTAATAGAGGGCCATGAGGCTTAAACATGAGTGCAAAAATGGAGGCTCTAGACCCTTCCAGAGCTGAGATATCGAAACTCAAAATTTCGACCCAAAAAAAAAATGACAGTGTTACCCCTTACGTTTTTTTCAGTTTTTGGGCGAAAAATCAAGTTTCTCCAATCTTCTCAAAACTCTGGATTATGATAGAGGGCCGCGAGACTTTGACCTGAGCGCAAAAATGGAGGCTCTAGACCCTTCCAGAGCTGAGATATCGAAACTCAAAATTTCGACCCAAAAAAAAAAATGACAGTGTTACCCCTTACGTTTTTTTCAGTTTTTGGGCGAAAAATCAAGTTTCTCCAATCTTCTCAAAACTCTGGATTATGATAGAGGGCCGCGAGACTTTGACCTGAGCGCAAAAATGGAGGCTCTAGACCCTTCCAGAGCTGAGATATCGAAACTCAAAATTTCGACCCAAAAAAAAAAACGACAGTGTTACCCCTTACGTTTTTTTCAGTTTTTGGGCGAAAAATCAAGTTTCTCCAATCTTCTCAAAACTCTGGATTATGATAGAGGGCCGCGAGACTTTGACCTGAGCGCAAAAATGGAGGCTCTAGACCCTTCCAGAGCTGAGATATCGAAACTCAAAATTTCGACCCAAAAAAAAAAAAAAACGACAGTGTTACCCCTTACGTTTTTTTCAGTTTTTGGGCGAAAAATCAAGTTTCTCCAATCTTCTCAAAACTCTGGATTATGATAGAGGGCCGCGAGACTTTGACCTGAGCGCAAAAATGGAGGCTCTAGACCCTTCCAGAGCTGAGATATCGAAACTCAAAATTTCGACCCGAAAAAAAAAACGGCAGTGTTACCCCTTACGTTTTTTTCAGTTTTCGGGCAAAAAATCAAGTTTCTCCAATCTTCTCAAAACTCTGGATTATGATAGAGGGCCGCGAGACTTTGACCTGAGCGCAAAAATGGAGGCTCTAGACCCTTCCAGAGCTGAAATATCGAAACTCAAAATTTCGACCCGAAAAAAAACCGACAGTGTTACCCCTTACGTTTTTTTCAGTTTTCGGGCGAAAAATCAAGTTTCTCCAATCTTCTCAAAACTCTGGATTATGATAGAGGGCCGCGAGACTTTGACCTGAGCGCAAAAATGGAGGCTCTAGACCCTTCCAGAGCTGAGATATTGAAACTCAAAATTTCGACCCGAAAAAAAAACGACAGTGTTACCCCTTACGTTTTTTTCAGTTTTTGGGCGAAAAATCAAGTTTCTCCAATCTTCTCAAAACTCTGGATTCTAATAGAGGGCCATGAGGCTTAAACATGAGTGCAAAAATGGAGGCTCTAGACCCTTCCAGAGCTGAGATATTGAAACTCAAAATTTCGACCCGAAAAAAAAAACGACAGTGTTACCCCTTACGTTTTTTTCAGTTTTCGGGCGAAAAATCAAGTTTCTCCAATCTTCTCAAAATTCTGGATTCTAATAGAGGGCCATGAGGCTTAAACATAAGTGCAAAAATGGAGGCTCTAGACCCTTCCAGAGCTGAGATATCGAAACTCAAATTTTCGACCCGAAAAAAAAAACGACAGTGTTACCCCTTACGTTTTTTTCAGTTTTTGGGCGAAAAATCAAGTTTCTCCAATCTTCTCAAAACTCTGGATTATGATAGAGGGCCGCGAGACTTTGACCTGAGCGCAAAAATGGAGGCTCTAGACCCTTCCAGAGCTGAGATATCGAAACTCAAAATTTCGACCCGAAAAAAAAAACGACAGTGTTACCCCTTACGTTTTTTTCAGTTTTCGGGCGAAAAATCAAGTTTCTCCAATCTTCTCAAAACTCTGGATTCTAATAGAGGGCCATGAGGCTTAAACATGAGTGCAAAAATGGAGGCTCTAGACCCTTCCAGGGCTGAGATATCGAAACTCAAAATTTCGACCCAAAAAAAAAAACGACAGTGTTACCCCTTACGTTTTTTTCAGTTTTTGGGCGAAAAATCAAGTTTCTCCAATCTTCTCAAAACTCTGGATTATGATAGAGGGCCGCGAGACTTTGACCTGAGCGCAAAAATGGAGGCTCTAGACCCTTCCAGAGCTGAGATATCGAAACTCAAAATTTCGACCCAAAAAAAAAAACGACAGTGTTACCCCTTACGTTTTTTTCAGTTTTTGGGCGAAAAATCAAGTTTCTCCAATCTTCTCAAAACTCTGGATTATGATAGAGGGCCGCGAGACTTTGACCTGAGCGCAAAAATGGAGGCTCTAGACCCTTCCAGAGCTGAGATATCGAAACTCAAAATTTCGACCCGAAAAAAAAAACGGCAGTGTTACCCCTTACGTTTTTTTCAGTTTTCGGGCGAAAAATCAAGTTTCTCCAATCTTCTCAAAACTCTGGATTATGATAGAGGGCCGCGAGACTTTGACCTGAGCGCAAAAATGGAGGCTCTAGACCCTTCAAGAGCTGAGATATCGAAACTCAAAATTTCGACCCGAAAAAAAAACGACAGTGTTACCCCTTACGTTTTTTTCAGTTTTCGGGCGAAAAATCAAGTTTCTCCAATCTTCTCAAAACTCTGGATTATGATAGAGGGCCGCGAGACTTTGACCTGAGCGCAAAAATGGAGGCTCTAGACCCTTCCAGAGCTGAGATATTGAAACTCAAAATTTCGACCCGAAAAAAACCCGACAGTGTTACCCCTTACGTTTTTTTCAGTTTTTGGGCGAAAAATCAAGTTTCTCCAATCTTCTCAAAACTCTGGATTCTAATAGAGGGCCATGAGGCTTAAACATGAGTGCAAAAATGGAGGCTCTAGACCCTTCCAGAGCTGAGATATCGAAACTCAAAATTTCGACCCAAAAAAAAAACGACAGTGTTACCCCTTACGTTTTTTTCAGTTTTTGGGCGAAAAATCAAGTTTCTCCAATCTTCTCAAAACTCTGGATTCTAATAGAGGGCCATGAGGCTTAAACATGAGTGCAAAAATGGAGGCTCTAGACCCTTCCAGAGCTGAGATATCGAAACTCAAAATTTCGACCCGAAAAAAAAAACGACAGTGTTACCCCTTACGTTTTTTTCAGTTTTTGGGAGAAAAATCAAGTTTCTCCAATCTTCTCAAAACTCTGGATTATGATAGAGGGCCGCGAGACTTTGACCTGAGCGCAAAAATGGAGGCTCTAGACCCTTCCAGAGCTGAGATATCGAAACTCAAAATTTCGACCCGAAAAAAAAAAACGACAGTGTTACCCCTTACGTTTTTTTCAGTTTTTGGGCGAAAAATCAAGTTTCTCCAATCTTCTCAAAACTCTGGATTATGATAGAGGGCCGCGAGACTTTGACCTGAGCGCAAAAATGGAGGCTCTAGACCCTTCCAGAGCTGAGATATCGAAACTCAAAATTTCGACCCGAAAAAAAAAACTACAGTGTTACCCCTTACGTTTTTTTCAGTTTTCGGGCGAAAAATCAAGTTTCTCCAATCTTCTCAAAACTCTGGATTCTAATAGAGGGCCATGAGGCTTAAACATGAGTGCAAAAATGGAGGCTCTAGACCCTTCCAGAGCTGAGATATCGAAACTCAAAATTTCGACCCAAAAAAAAAAATGACAGTGTTACCCCTTACGTTTTTTTCAGTTTTTGGGCGAAAAATCAAGTTTCTCCAATCTTCTCAAAACTCTGGATTATGATAGAGGGCCGCGAGACTTTGACCTGAGCGCAAAAATGGAGGCTCTAGACCCTTCCAGAGCTGAGATATCGAAACTCAAAATTTCGACTCAAAAAAAAAAAACGACAGTGTTACCCCTTACGTTTTTTTCAGTTTTTGGGCGAAAAATCAAGTTTCTCCAATCTTCTCAAAACTCTGGATTATGATAGAGGGCCGCGAGACTTTGACCTGAGCGCAAAAATGGAGGCTCTAGACCCTTCCAGAGCTGAGATATCGAAACTCAAAATTTCGACCCGAAAAAAAAAACGGCAGTGTTACCCCTTACGTTTTTTTCAGTTTTCGGGCGAAAAATCAAGTTTCTCCAATCTTCTCAAAACTCTGGATTATGATAGAGGGCCGCGAGACTTTGACCTGAGCGCAAAAATGGAGGCTCTAGACCCTTCCAGAGCTGAGATATCGAAACTCAAAATTTCGACCCGAAAAAAAAACGACAGTGTTACCCCTTACGTTTTTTTCAGTTTTCGGGCGAAAAATCAAGTTTCTCCAATCTTCTCAAAACTCTGGATTATGATAGAGGGCCGCGAGACTTTGACCTGAGCGCAAAAATGGAGGCTCTAGACCCTTCCAGAGCTGAGATATTGAAACTCAAAATTTCGACCCGAAAAAAAAAACGACAGTGTTACCTCTTACGTTTTTTTCAGTTTTTGGGCGAAAAATCAAGTTTCTCCAATCTTCTCAAAACTCTGGATTCTAATAGAGGGCCATGAGGCTTAAACATGAGTGCAAAAATGGAGGCTCTAGACCCTTCCAGAGCTGAGATATCGAAACTCAAAATTTCGACCCAAAAAAAAACCGACAGTGTTACCCCTTACGTTTTTTTCAGTTTTTGGGCGAAAAATCAAGTTTCTCCAATCTTCTCAAAACTCTGGATTCTAATAGAGGGCCATGAGGCTTAAACATGAGTGCAAAAATGGAGGCTCTAGACCCTTCCAGAGCTGAGATATCGAAACTCAAAATTTCGACCCGAAAAAAAAAAACGACAGTGTTACCCCTTACGTTTTTTTCAGTTTTCGGGCGAAAAATCAAGTTTCTCCAATCTTCTCAAAACTCTGGATTCTAATAGAGGGCCATGAGGCTTAAACATGAGTGCAAAAATGGAGGCTCTAGACCCTTCCAGAGCTGAGATATCGAAACTCAAAATTTCGACCCGAAAAAAAAAACGATAGTGTTACCCCTTACGTTTTTTTCAGTTTTTGGGCGAAAAATCAAGTTTCTCCAATCTTCTCAAAACTCTGGATTATGATAGAGGGCCGCGAGACTTTGACCTGAGCGCAAAAATGGAGGCTCTAGACCCTTCCAGAGCTGAGATATCGAAACTCAAAATTTCGACCCGAAAAAAAAAACGACAGTGTTACCCCTTACGTTTTTTTCAGTTTTCGGGCGAAAAATCAAGTTTCTCCAATCTTCTCAAAACTCTGGATTCTAATAGAGGGCCATGAGGCTTAAACATGAGTGCAAAAATGGAGGCTCTAGACCCTTCCAGAGCTGAGATATCGAAACTCAAAATTTCGACCCAAAAAAAAAAACGACAGTGTTACCCCTTACGTTTTTTTTTCAGTTTTTGGGCGAAAAATCAAGTTTCTCCAATCTTCTCAAAACTCTGGATTATGATAGAGGGCAGCGAGACTTTGACCTGAGCGCAAAAATGGAGGCTCTAGACCCTTCCAGGGCTGAGATATCGAAACTCAAAATTTCGACCCAAAAAAAAAAACGACAGTGTTACCCCTTACGTTTTTTTCAGTTTTTGGGCGAAAAATCAAGTTTCTCCAATCTTCTCAAAACTCTGGATTATGATAGAGGGCCGCGAGACTTTGACCTGAGCGCAAAAATGGAGGCTCTAGACCCTTCCAGAGCTGAGATATCGAAACTCAAAATTTCGACCCGAAAAAAAAAACGGCAGTGTTACCCCTTACGTTTTTTTCAGTTTTCGGGCGAAAAATCAAGTTTCTCCAATCTTCTCAAAACTCTGGATTATGATAGAGGGCCGCGAGACTTTGACCTGAGCGCAAAAATGGAGGCTCTAGACCCTTCCAGAGCTGAGATATCGAAACTCAAAATTTCGACCCGAAAAAAAAAAACGACAGTGTTACCCCTTACGTTTTTTTCAGTTTTTGGGCGAAAAATCAAGTTTCTCCAATCTTCTCAAAACTCTGGATTCTAATAGAGGGCCATGAGGCTTAAACATGAGTGCAAAAATGGAGGCTCTAGACCCTTCCAGAGCTGAGATATCGAAACTCAAAATTTCGACCCAAAAAAAAAAACGACAGTGGTACCCCTTACGTTTTTTTCAGTTTTTGGGCGAAAAATCAAGTTTCTCCAATCTTCTCAAAACTCTGGATTCTAATAGAGGGCCATGAGGCTTAAACATGAGTGCAAAAATGGAGGCTCTAGACCCTTCCAGAGCTGAGATATCGAAACTCAAAATTTCGACCCGAAAAAAAAAACGACAGTGTTACCCCTTACGTTTTTTTCAGTTTTTGGGAGAAAAATCAAGTTTCTCCAATCTTCTCAAAACTCTGGATTATGATAGAGGGCCGCGAGACTTTGACCTGAGCGCAAAAATGGAGGCTCTAGACCCTTCCAGAGCTGAGATATCGAAACTCAAAATTTCGACCCGAAAAAAAAAACGACAGTGTTACCCCTTACGTTTTTTTCAGTTTTCGGGCGAAAAATCAAGTTTCTCCAATCTTCTCAAAACTCTGGATTCTAATAGAGGGCCATGAGGCTTAAACATGAGTGCAAAAATGGAGGCTCTAGACCCTTCCAGAGCTGAGATATCGAAACTCAAAATTTCGACCCAAAAAAAAAAACGACAGTGTTACCCCTTACGTTTTTTTTTCAGTTTTTGGGCGAAAAATCAAGTTTCTCCAATCTTCTCAAAACTCTGGATTATGATAGAGGGCCGCGAGACTTTGACCTGAGCGCAAAAATGGAGGCTCTAGACCCTTCCAGAGCTGAGATATCGAAACTCAAAATTTCGACCCAAAAAAAAACGACAGTGTTACCCCTTACGTTTTTTTCAGTTTTTGGGCGAAAAATCAAGTTTCTCCAATCTTCTCAAAACTCTGGATTATGATAGAGGGCAGCGAGACTTTGACCTGAGCGCAAAAATGGAGGCTCTAGACCCTTCCAGGGCTGAGATATCGAAACTCAAAATTTCGACCCAAAAAAAAAAACGACAGTGTTACCCCTTACGTTTTTTTCAGTTTTTGGGCGAAAAATCAAGTTTCTCCAATCTTCTCAAAACTCTGGATTATGATAGAGGGCCGCGAGACTTTGACCTGAGCGCAAAAATGGAGGCTCTAGACCCTTCCAGAGCTGAGATATCGAAACTCAAAATTTCGACCCGAAAAAAAAAACGGCAGTGTTACCCCTTACGTTTTTTTCAGTTTTCGGGCGAAAAATCAAGTTTCTCCAATCTTCTCAAAACTCTGGATTATGATAGAGGGCCGCGAGACTTTGACCTGAGCGCAAAAATGGAGGCTCTAGAGCCTTCCAGAGCTGAGATATCGAAACTCAAAATTTCGACCCGAAAAAAAAAACGACAGTGTTACCCCTTACGTTTTTTTCAGTTTTTGGGCGAAAAATCAAGTTTCTCCAATCTTCTCAAAACTCTGGATTCTAATAGAGGGCCATGAGGCTTAAACATGAGTGCAAAAATGGAGGCTCTAGACCCTTCCAGAGCTGAGATATCGAAACTCAAAATTTCGACCCAAAAAAAAAAACGACAGTGGTACCCCTTACGTTTTTTTCAGTTTTTGGGCGAAAAATCAAGTTTCTCCAATCTTCTCAAAACTCTGGATTCTAATAGAGGGCCATGAGGCTTAAACATGAGTGCAAAAATGGAGGCTCTAGACCCTTCCAGAGCTGAGATATCGAAACTCAAAATTTCGACCCGAAAAAAAAAAACGACAGTGTTACCCCTTACGTTTTTTTCAGTTTTCGGGCGAAAAATCAAGTTTCTCCAATCTTCTCAAAACTCTGGATTCTAATAGAGGGCCATGAGGCTTAAACATGAGTGCAAAAATGGAGGCTCTAGACCCTTCCAGAGCTGAGATATCGAAACTCAAAATTTCGACCCGAAAAAAAAAAACGACAGTGTTACCCCTTACGTTTTTTTCAGTTTTGGGGCGAAAAATCAAGTTTCTCCAATCTTCTCAAAACTCTGGATTATGATAGAGGGCCGCGAGACTTTGACCTGAGCGCAAAAATGGAGGCTCTAGACCCTTCCAGAGCTGAGATATCGAAACTCAAAATTTCGACCCGAAAAAAAAAACGACAGTGTTACCCCTTACGTTTTTTTCAGTTTTCGGGCGAAAAATCAAGTTTCTCCAATCTTCTCAAAACTCTGGATTCTAATAGAGGGCCATGAGGCTTAAACATGAGTGCAAAAATGGAGGCTCTAGACCCTTCCAGAGCTGAGATATCGAAACTCAAAATTTCGACCCAAAAAAAAAATGACAGTGTTACCCCTTACGTTTTTTTCAGTTTTTGGGCGAAAAATCAAGTTTCTCCAATCTTCTCAAAACTCTGGATTATGATAGAGGGCCGCGAGACTTTGACCTGAGCGCAAAAATGGAGGCTCTAGACCCTTCCAGAGCTGAGATATCGAAACTAAAAATTTCGACCCAAAAAAAAAAAACGACAGTGTTACCCCTTACGTTTTTTTCAGTTTTTGGGCGAAAAATCAAGTTTCTCCAATCTTCTCAAAACTCTGGATTATGATAGAGGGCCGCGAGACTTTGACCTGAGCGCAAAAATGGAGGCTCTAGACCCTTCCAGAGCTGAGATATCGAAACTCAAAATTTCGACACAAAAAAAAAAACGACAGTGTTACCCCTTACGTTTTTTTCAGTTTTTGGGCGAAAAATCAAGTTTCTCCAATCTTCTCAAAACTCTGGATTATGATAGAGGGCCGCGAGACTTTGACCTGAGCGCAAAAATGGAGGCTCTAGACCCTTCCAGAGCTGAGATATCGAAACTCAAAATTTCGACCCGAAAAAAAAAACGGCAGTGTTACCCCTTACGTTTTTTTCAGTTTTCGGGCGAGAAATCAAGTTTCTCCAATCTTCTCAAAACTCTGGATTATGATAGAGGGCCGCGAGACTTTGACCTGAGCGCAAAAATGGAGGCTCTAGACCCTTCCAGAGCTGAGATATCGAAACTCAAAATTTCGACCCGAAAAAAAAAACGACAGTGTTACCCCTTACGTTTTTTTCAGTTTTCGGGCGAAAAATCAAGTTTCTCCAATCTTCTCAAAACTCTGGATTATGATAGAGGGCCGCGAGACTTTGACCTGAGCGCAAAAATGGAGGCTCTAGACCCTTCCAGAGCTGAGATATTGAAACTCAAAATTTCGACCCGAAAAAAAAACGACAGTGTTACCCCTTACGTTTTTTTCAGTTTTTGGGCGAAAAATCAAGTTTCTTCAATCTTCTCAAAACTCTGGATTCTAATAGAGGGCCATGAGGCTTAAACATGAGTGCAAAAATGGAGGCTCTAGACCCTTCCAGAGCTGAGATATTGAAACTCAAAATTTCGACCCGAAAAAAAAACGACAGTGTTACCCCTTACGTTTTTTTCAGTTTTTGGGCGAAAAATCAAGTTTCTCCAATCTTCTCAAAACTCTGGATTCTAATAGAGGGCCATGAGGCTTAAACATGAGTGCAAAAATGGAGGCTCTAGACCCTTCCAGAGCTGAGATATCGAAACTCAAAATTTCGACCCGAAAAAAAAAACGACAGTGTTACCCCTTACGTTTTTTTCAGTTTTCGGGCGAAAAATCAAGTTTCTCCAATCTTCTCAAAACTCTGGATTCTAATAGAGGGCCATGAGGCTTAAACATGAGTGCAAAAATGGAGGCTCTAGACCCTTCCAGAGCTGAGATATCGAAACTCAAAATTTCGACCCGAAAAAAAAAAAACGACAGTGTTACCCCTTACGTTTTTTTCAGTTTTTGGGCGAAAAATCAAGTTTCTCCAATCTTCTCAAAACTCTGGATTATGATAGAGGGCCGCGAGACTTTGACCTGAGCGCAAAAATGGAGGCTCTAGACCCTTCCAGAGCTGAGACATCGAAACTCAAAATTTCGACCCCAAAAAAAACCGACAGTGTTACCCCTTACGTTTTTTTCAGTTTTTGGGCGAAAAATCAAGTTTCTCCAATCTTCTCAAAACTCTGGATTATGATAGAGGGCCGCGAGACTTTGACCTGAGCGCAAAAATGGAGGCTCTAGACCCTTCCAGAGGTGAGATATCGAAACTCAAAATTTCGACCCAAAAAAAAAAACGACAGTGTTACCCCTTACGTTTTTTTCAGTTTTTGGGCGAAAAATCAAGTTTCTCCAATCTTCTCAAAACTCTGGATTATGATAGAGGGCCGCGAGACTTTGACCTGAGCGCAAAAATGGAGGCTCTAGACCCTTCCAGAGCTGAGATATCGAAACTCAAAATTTCGACCCGAAAAAAAAAACGACAGTGTTACCCCTTACGTTTTTTTCAGTTTTTGGGCGAAAAATCAAGTTTCTCCAATCTTCTCAAAACTCTGGATTATGATAGAGGGCCGCGAGACTTTGACCTGAGCGCAAAAATGGAGGCTCTAGACCCTTCCAGAGCTGAGATATCGAAACTCAAAATTTCGACCCAAAAAAAAAAACGACAGTGTTACCCCTTACGTTTTTTTCAGTTTTTGGGCGAAAAATCAAGTTTCTCCAATCTTCTCAAAACTCTGGATTATGATAGAGGGCCGCGAGACTTTGACCTGAGCGCAAAAATGGAGGCTCTAGACCCTTCCAGAGCTGAGATATCGAAACTCAAAATTTCGACCCGAAAAAAAAACGGCAGTGTTACCCCTTACGTTTTTTTCAGTTTTCGGGCGAAAAATCAAGTTTCTCCAATCTTCTCAAAACTCTGGATAATGATAGAGGGCCGCGAGACTTTGACCTGAGCGCAAAAATGGAGGCTCTAGACCCTTCCAGAGCTGATATATCGAAACTCAAAATTTCGACCCAAAAAAAAACGACAGTGTTACCCCTTACGTTTTTTTCAGTTTTTGGGCGAAAAATCAAGTTTCTCCAATCTTCTCAAAACTCTGGATTCTAATAGAGGGCCATGAGGCTTAAACATGAGTGCAAAAATGGAAGCTCTAGACCCTTCCAGAGCTGAGATATCGAAACTCAAAATTTCGACCCGAAAAAAAAAACGACAGTGTTACCCCTTACGTTTTTTTCAGTTTTCGGGCGAAAAATCAAGTTTCTCCAATCTTCTCAAAACTCTGGATTCTAATAGAGGGCCATGAGGCTTAAACATGAGTGCAAAAATGGAGGCTCTAGACCCTTCCAGAGCTGAGATATCGAAACTCAAAATTTCGACCCCAAAAAAAAAACGACAGTGTTACCCCTTACGTTTTTTTCAGTTTTTGGGCGAAAAATCAAGTTTCTCCAATCTTCTCAAAACTCTGGATTATGATAGAGGGCCGCGAGACTTTGACCTGAGCGCAAAAATGGAGGCTCTAGACCCTTCCAGAGTTGAGATATCGAAACTCAAAATTTCGACCCAAAAAAAAAAACGACAGTGTTACCCCTTACGTTTTTTTCAGTTTTTGGGCGAAAAATCAAGTTTCTCCAATCTTCTCAAAACTCTGGATTATGATAGAGGGGCGCGAGACTTTGACCTGAGCGCAAAAATGGAGGCTCTAGACCCTTCCAGAGCTGAGATATCGAAACTCAAAATTTCGACCCAAAAAAAAAAACGACAGTGTTACCCCTTACGTTTTTTTCAGTTTTTGGGCGAAAAATCAAGTTTCTCCAATCTTCTCAAAACTCTGGATTATGATAGAGGGCCGCGAGACTTTGACCTGAGCGCAAAAATGGAGGCTCTAGACCCTTCCAGAGCTGAGATATCGAAACTCAAAATTTCGACCCAAAAAAAAAAACGACAGTGTTACCCCTTACGTTTTTTTCAGTTTTTGGGCGAAAAATCAAGTTTCTCCAATCTTCTCAAAACTCTGGATTATGATAGAGGGCCGCGAGACTTTGACCTGAGCGCAAAAATGGAGGCTCTAGACCCTTCCAGAGCTGAGATATCGAAACTCAAAATTTCGACCCGAAAAAAAAAACGGCAGTGTTACCCCTTACGTTTTTTTCAGTTTTCGGGCGAAAAATCAAGTTTCTCCAATCTTCTCAAAACTCTGGATTATGATAGAGGGCCGCGAGACTTTGACCTGAGCGCAAAAATGGAGGCTCTAGACCCTTCCAGAGCTGAGATATCGAAACTCAAAATTTCGACCCGAAAAAAAAACGACAGTGTTACCCCTTACGTTTTTTTCAGTTTTCGGGCGAAAAATCAAGTTTCTCCAATCTTCTCAAAACTCTGGATTATGATAGAGGGCCGCGAGACTTTGACCTGAGCGCAAAAATGGAGGCTCTAGACCCTTCCAGAGCTGAGATATTGAAACTCAAAATTTCGACCCGAAAAAAAAACGACAGTGTTACCCCTTACGTTTTTTTCAGTTTTTGGGCGAAAAATCAAGTTTCTACAATCTTCTCAAAACTCTGGATTCTAATAGAGGGCCATGAGGCTTAAACATGAGTGCAAAAATGGAGGCTCTAGACCCTTCCAGAGCTGAGATATCGAAACTCAAAATTTCGACCCAAAAAAAAACCGACAGTGTTACCCCTTACGTTTTTTTCAGTTTTTGGGCGAAAAATCAAGTTTCTCCAATCTTCTCAAAACTCTGGATTCTAATAGAGGGCCATGAGGCTTAAACATGAGTGCAAAAATGGAGGCTCTAGACCCTTCCAGAGCTCAGATATCGAAACTCAAAATTTCGACCCGAAAAAAAAAACGACAGTGTTACCCCTTACGTTTTTTTCAGTTTTCGGGCGAAAAATCAAGTTTCTCCAATCTTCTCAAAACTCTGGATTCTAATAGAGGGCCATGAGGCTTAAACATGAGTGCAAAAATGGAGGCTCTAGACCCTTCCAGAGCTGAGATATCGAAACTCAAAATTTCGACCCGAAAAAAAAAACGACAGTGTTACCCCTTACGTTTTTTTCAGTTTTTGGGCGAAAAATCAAGTTTCTCCAATCTTCTCAAAACTCTGGATTATGATAGAGGGCCGCGAGACTTTGACCTGAGCGCAAAAATGGAGGCTCTAGACCCTTCCAGAGCTGAGATATCGAAACTCAAAATTTCGACCCGAAAAAAAAAACGACAGTGTTACCCCTTACGTTTTTTTTCAGTTTTCGGGCGAAAAATCAAGTTTCTCCAATCTTCTCAAAACTCTGGATTCTAATAGAGGGCCATGAGGCTTAAACATGAGTGCAAAAATGGAGGCTCTAGACCCTTCCAGAGCTGAGATATCGAAACTCAAAATTTCGACCCAAAAAAAAAAATGACAGTGTTACCCCTTACGTTTTTTTCAGTTTTTGGGCGAAAAAAATCAAGTTTCTCCAATCTTCTCAAAACTCTGGATTATGATAGAGGGCCGCGAGACTTTGACCTGAGCGCAAAAATGGAGGCTCTAGACCCTTCCAGAGCTGAGATATCGAAACTCAAAATTTCAACCCCAAAAAAAAAAACGACAGTGTTACCCCTTACGTTTTTTTCAGTTTTCGGGCGAAAAATCAAGTTTCTCCAATCTTCTCAAAACTCTGGATTCTAATAGAGGGCCATGAGGCTTAAACATGAGTGCAAAAATGGAGGCTCTAGACCCTTCCAGAGCTGAGATATCGAAACTCAAAATTTCGACCCGAAAAAAAAAAACGACAGTGTTACCCCTTACGTTTTTTTCAGTTTTCGGGCGAAAAATCAAGTTTCTCCAATCTTCTCAAAACTCTGGATTCTAATAGAGGGCCATGAGGCTTAAACATGAGTGCAAAAATGGAGGCTCTAGACCCTTCCAGAGCTGAGATATCGAAACTCAAAATTTCGACCCAAAAAAAAAATGACAGTGTTACCCCTTACGTTTTTTTCAGTTTTTGGGCGAAAAATCAAGTTTCTCCAATCTTCTCAAAACTCTGGATTATGATAGAGGGCCGCGAGACTTTGACCTGAGCGCAAAAATGGAGGCTCTAGACCCTTCCAGAGCTGAGATATCGAAACTCAAAATTTCGACCCAAAAAAAAAAACGACAGTGTTACCCCTTACGTTTTTTTCAGTTTTTGGGCGAAAAATCAAGTTTCTCCAATCTTCTCAAAACTCTGGATTATGATAGAGGGCCGCGAGACTTTGACCTGAGCGCAAAAATGGAGGCTCTAGACCCTTCCAGAGCTGAGATATCGAAACTCAAAATTTCGACCCAAAAAAAAAAAACGACAGTGTTACCCCTTACGTTTTTTTCAGTTTTTGGGCGAAAAATCAAGTTTCTCCAATCTTCTCAAAACTCTGGATTATGATAGAGGGCCGCGAGACTTTGACCTGAGCGCAAAAATGGAGGCTCTAGACCCTTCCAGAGCTGAGATATCGAAACTCAAAATTTCGACCCGAAAAAAAAAACGGCAGTGTAACCCCTTACGTTTTTTTCAGTTTTCGGGCAAAAAATCAAGTTTCTCCAATCTTCTCAAAACTCTGGATTATGATAGAGAACCGCGAGACTTTGACATGAGCGCAAAAATGGAGGCTCTAGACCCTTCCAGAGCTGAAATATCGAAACTCAAAATTTCGACCCGAAAAAAAAACGACAGTGTTACCCCTTACGTTTTTTTTCAGTTTTCGGGCGAAAAATCAAGTTTCTCCAATCTTCTCAAAACTCTGGATTCTAATAGAGGGCCATGAGGCTTAAACATGAGTGCAAAAATGGAGGCTCTAGACCCTTCCAGAGCTGAGATATCGAAACTCAAAATTTCGACCCAAAAAAAAAACGACAGTGTTACCCCTTACGTTTTTTTCAGTTTTTGGGCGAAAAATCAAGTTTCTCCAATCTTCTCAAAACTCTGGATTCTAATAGAGGGCCATGAGGCTTAAACATGAGTGCAAAAATGCAGGCTCTAGACCCTTCCAGAGCTGAGATATCGAAACTCAAAATTTCGACCCGAAAAAAAAAAACGACAGTGTTACCCCTTACGTTTTTTTCAGTTTTCGGGCGAAAAATCAAGTTTCTCCAATCTTCTCAAAACTCTGGATTCTAATAGAGGGCCATGAGGCTTAAACATGAGTGCAAAAATGGAGGCTCTAGACCCTTCCAGAGCTGAGATATCGAAACTCAAAATTTCGACCCGAAAAAAAAAACGACAGTGTTACCCCTTACGTTTTTTTCAGTTTTTGGGCGAAAAATCAAGTTTCTCCAATCTTCTCAAAACTCTGGATTATGATAGAGGGCCGCGAGACTTTGACCTGAGCGCAAAAATGGAGGCTCTAGACCCTTCCAGAGCTGAGATATCGAAACTCAAAATTTCGACCCGAAAAAAAAAAACGACAGTGTTACCCCTTACGTTTTTTTCAGTTTTCGGGCGAAAAATCAAGTTTCTCCAATCTTCTCAAAACTCTGGATTCTAATAGAGGGCCATGAGGCTTAAACATGAGTGCAAAAATGGAGGCTCTAGACCCTTCCAGAGCTGAGATATCGAAACTCAAAATTTCGACCCAAAAAAAAAAATGACAGTGTTACCTCTTACGTTTTTTTCAGTTTTTGGGCGAAAAATCAAGTTTCTCCAATCTTCTCAAAACTCTGGATTATGATAGAGGGCCGCGAGACTTTGACCTGAGCGCAAAAATGGAGGCTCTAGACCCTTCCAGAGCTGAGATATCGAAACTCAAAATTTCGACTCAAAAAAAAAAAACGACAGTGTTACCCCTTACGTTTTTTTCAGTTTTTGGGCGAAAAATCAAGTTTCTCCAATCTTCTCAAAACTCTGGATTATGATAGAGGGCCGCGAGACTTTGACCTGAGCGCAAAAATGGAGGCTCTAGACCCTTCCAGAGCTGAGATATCGAAACTCAAAATTTCGACCCGAAAAAAAAAACGGCAGTGTTACCCCTTACGTTTTTTTCAGTTTTCGGGCGAAAAATCAAGTTTCTCCAATCTTCTCAAAACTCTGGATTATGATAGAGGGCCGCGAGACTTTGACCTGAGCGCAAAAATGGAGGCTCTAGACCCTTCCAGAGCTGAGATATCGAAACTCAAAATTTCGACCCGAAAAAAAAACGACAGTGTTACCCCTTACGTTTTTTTCAGTTTTCGGGCGAAAAATCAAGTTTCTCCAATCTTCTCAAAACTCTGGATTATGATAGAGGGCCGCGAGACTTTGACCTGAGCGCAAAAATGGAGGCTCTAGACCCTTCCAGAGCTGAGATATTGAAACTTAAAATTTCGACCCGAAAAAAAAACGACAGTGTTACCCCTTACGTTTTTTTCAGTTTTTGGGCGAAAAATCAAGTTTCTCCAATCTTCTCAAAACTCTGGATTCTAATAGAGGGCCATGAGGCTTAAACATGAGTGCAAAAATGGAGGCTCTAGACCCTTCCAGAGCTGAGATATCGAAACTCAAAATTTCGACCCAAAAAAAAACCGACAGTGTTACCCCTTACGTTTTTTTCAGTTTTTGGGCGAAAAATCAAGTTTCTCCAATCTTCTCAAAACTCTGGATTCTAATAGAGGGCCATGAGGCTTAAACATGAGTGCAAAAATGGAGGCTCTAGACCCTTCCAGAGCTGAGATATCGAAACTCAAAATTTCGACCCGAAAAAAAAAAACGACAGTGTTACCCCTTACGTTTTTTTCAGTTTTCGGGCGAAAAATCAAGTTTCTCCAATCTTCTCAAAACTCTGGATTCTAATAGAGGGCCATGAGGCTTAAACATGAGTGCAAAAATGGAGGCTCTAGACCCTTCCAGAGCTGAGATATCGAAACTCAAAATTTCGACCCGAAAAAAAAAACGATAGTGTTACCCCTTACGTTTTTTTCAGTTTTTGGGCGAAAAATCAAGTTTCTCCAATCTTCTCAAAACTCTGGATTATGATAGAGGGCCGCGAGACTTTGACCTGAGCGCAAAAATGGAGGCTCTAGACCCTTCCAGAGCTGAGATATAGAAACTCAAAATTTCGACCCGAAAAAAAAAACGACAGTGTTACCCCTTACGTTTTTTTCAGTTTTCGGGCGAAAAATCAAGTTTCTCCAATCTTCTCAAAACTCTGGATTCTAATAGAGGGCCATGAGGCTTAAACATGAGTGCAAAAATGGAGGCTCTAGACCCTTCCAGAGCTGAGATATCGAAACTCAAAATTTCGACCCAAAAAAAAAAACGACAGTGTTACCCCTTACGTTTTTTTTTCAGTTTTTGGGCGAAAAATCAAGTTTCTCCAATCTTCTCAAAACTCTGGATTATGATAGAGGGCCGCAAGACTTTGACCTGAGCGCAAAACTGGAGGCTCTAGACCCTTCCAGAGCTGAGATATCGAAACTCAAAATTTCGACCCAAAAAAAAAACGACAGTGTTACCCCTTACGTTTTTTTTTCAGTTTTTGGGCGAAAAATCAAGTTTCTCCAATCTTCTCAAAACTCTGGATTATGATAGAGGGCAGCGAGACTTTGACCTGAGCGCAAAAATGGAGGCTCTAGACCCTTCCAGGGCTGAGATATCGAAACTCAAAATTTCGACCCAAAAAAAAAAACGACAGTGTTACCCCTTACGTTTTTTTCAGTTTTTGGGCGAAAAATCAAGTTTCTCCAATCTTCTCAAAACTCTGGATTATGATAGAGGGCCGCAAGACTTTGACCTGAGCGCAAAACTGGAGGCTCTAGACCCTTCCAGAGCTGAGATATCGAAACTCAAAATTTCGACCCAAAAAAAAAACGACAGTGTTACCCCTTACGTTTTTTTTTTCAGTTTTTGGGCGAAAAATCAAGTTTCTCCAATCTTCTCAAAACTCTGGATTATGATAGAGGGCCGCGAGACTTTGACCTGAGCGCAAAAATGGAGGCTCTAGACCCTTCCAGAGCTGAGATATCGAAACTCAAAATTTCGACCCGAAAAAAAAACCGGCAGTGTTACCCCTTACGTTTTTTTCAGTTTTCGGGCGAAAAATCAAGTTTCTCCAATCTTCTCAAAACTCTGGATTATGATAGAGGGCCGCGAGACTTTGACCTGAGCGCAAAAATGGAGGCTCTAGACCCTTCCAGAGCTGAGATATCGAAACTCAAAATTTCGACCCGAAAAAAAAAACGACAGTGTTACCCCTTACGTTTTTTTCAGTTTTTGGGCGAAAAATCAAGTTTCTCCAATCTTCTCAAAACTCTGGATTCTAATAGAGGGCCATGAGGCTTAAACATGAGTGCAAAAATGGAGGCTCTAGACCCTTCCAGAGCTGAGATATCGAAACTCAAAATTTCGACCCAAAAAAAAAAACGACAGTGGTACCCCTTACGTTTTTTTCAGTTTTTGGGCGAAAAATCAAGTTTCTCCAATCTTCTCAAAACTCTGGATTCTAATAGAGGGCCATGAGGCTTAAACATGAGTGCAAAAATGGAGGCTCTAGACCCTTCCAGAGCTGAGATATCGAAACTCAAAATTTCGACCCGAAAAAAAAAACGACAGTGTTACCCCTTACGTTTTTTTCAGTTTTCGGGCGAAAAATCAAGTTTCTCCAATCTTCTCAAAACTCTGGATTCTAATAGAGGGCCATGAGGCTTAAACATGAGTGCAAAAATGGAGGCTCTAGACCCTTCCAGAGCTGAGATATCGAAACTCAAAATTTCGACCCAAAAAAAAAAACGACAGTGTTACCCCTTACGTTTTTTTTTTCAGTTTTTGGGCGAAAAATCAAGTTTCTCCAATCTTCTCAAAACTCTGGATTATGATAGAGGGCCGCGAGACTTTGACCTGAGCGCAAAACTGGAGGCTCTAGACCCTTCCAGAGCTGAGATATCGAAACTCAAAATTTCGACCCAAAAAAAAAAACGACAGTGTTACCCCTTACGTTTTTTTCAGTTTTTGGGCGAAAAATCAAGTTTCTCCAATCTTCTCAAAACTCTGGATTATGATAGAGGGCCGCGAGACTTTGACCTGAGCGCAAAAATGGAGGCTCTAGACCCTTCCAGAGCTGAGATATCGAAACTCAAAATTTCGACCCAAAAAAAAAAACGGCAGTGTTACCCCTTACGTTTTTTTCAGTTTTCGGGCGAAAAATCAAGTTTCTCCAATCTTCTCAAAACTCTGGATTATGATAGAGGGCCGCGAGACTTTGACCT
The DNA here is from genome assembly GCF_988280905.1 of Pimephales promelas. NCBI lineage: Eukaryota > Metazoa > Chordata > Actinopteri > Cypriniformes > Leuciscidae > Pimephales > Pimephales promelas. The sequence goes on along the minus strand of NC_142780.1, from coordinate 14,863,098 downwards.
GAGCGCAAAAATGGAGGCTCTAGACCCTTCCAGAGCTGAGATATCGAAACTCAAAATTTCGACCCGAAAAAAAAAACGACAGTGTTACCCCTTACGTTTTTTTCAGTTTTTGGGCGAAAAATTAAGTTTCTCCAATCTTCTCAAAACTCTGGATTCTAATAGAGGGCCATGAGGCTTAAACATGAGTGCAAAAATGGAGGCTCTAGACCCTTCCAGAGCTGAGATATCGAAACTCAAAATTTCGACCCAAAAAAAAAAACGACAGTGGTACCCCTTACGTTTTTTTCAGTTTTTGGGCGAAAAATCAAGTTTCTCCAATCTTCTCAAAACTCTGGATTCTAATAGAGGGCCATGAGGCTTAAACATGAGTGCAAAAATGGAGGCTCTAGACCCTTCCAGAGCTGAGATATCGAAACTCAAAATTTCGACCCGAAAAAAAAAACGACAGTGTTACCCCTTACGTTTTTTTCAGTTTTCGGGCGAAAAATCAAGTTTCTCCAATCTTCTCAAAACTCTGGATTCTAATAGAGGGCCATGAGGCTTAAACATGAGTGCAAAAATGGAGGCTCTAGACCCTTCCAGAGCTGAGATATCGAAACTCAAAATTTCGACCCGAAAAAAAAAACGACAGTGTTACCCCTTACGTTTTTTTCAGTTTTGGGGCGAAAAATCAAGTTTCTCCAATCTTCTCAAAACTCTGGATTATGATAGAGGGCCGCGAGACTTTGACCTGAGCGCAAAAATGGAGGCTCTAGACCCTTCCAGAGCTGAGATATCGAAACTCAAAATTTCGACCCAAAAAAAAAAACGACAGTGGTACCCCTTACGTTTTTTTCAGTTTTTGGGCGAAAAATCAAGTTTCTCCAATCTTCTCAAAACTCTGGATTCTAATAGAGGGCCATGAGGCTTAAACATGAGCGCAAAACTGGAGGCTCTAGACCCTTCCAGAGCTGAGATATCGAAACTCAAAATTTCGACCCAAAAAAAAACGACAATGTTACCCCTTACGTTTTTTTCAGTTTTTGGGCGAAAAATCAAGTTTCTCCAATCTTCTCAAAACTCTGGATTCTAATAGAGGGCCATGAGGCTTAAACATGAGTGCAAAAATGGAGGCTCTAGACCCTTCCAGACCTGAGATATCGAAACTCAAAATTTCGACCCGAAAAAAAAAAACGACAGTGTTACCCCTTACGTTTTTTTCAGTTTTCGGGCGAAAAATCAAGTTTCTCCAATCTTCTCAAAACTCTGGATTCTAATAGAGGGCCATGAGGCTTAAACATGAATGCAAAAATGGAGGCTCTAGACCCTTCCAGAGCTGAGATATCGAAACTCAAAATTTCGACCCGAAAAAAAAAACGACAGTGTTACCCCTTACGTTTTTTTCAGTTTTGGGGCGAAAAATCAAGTTTCTCCAATCTTCTCAAAACTCTGGATTATGATAGAGGGCCGCGAGACTTTGACCTGAGCGCAAAAATGGAGGCTCTAGACCCTTCCAGAGCTGAGATATCGAAACTCAAAATTTCGACCCGAAAAAAAAAACGACAGTGTTACCCCTTACGTTTTTTTCAGTTTTCGGGCGAAAAATCAAGTTTCTCCAATCTTCTCAAAACTCTGGATTCTAATAGAGGGCCGCGAGACTTTGACCTGAGCGCAAAAATGGAGGCTCTAGACCCTTCCAGAGCTGAGATATCGAAACTAAAAATTTCGACCCAAAAAAAAAAAACGACAGTGTTACCCCTTACGTTTTTTTCAGTTTTTGGGCGAAAAATCAAGTTTCTCCAATCTTCTCAAAACTCTGGATTATGATAGAGGGCCGCGAGACTTTGACCTGAGCGCAAAAATGGAGGCTCTAGACCCTTCCAGAGCTGAGATATCGAAACTCAAAATTTCGACCCAAAAAAAAAAACGACAGTGTTACCCCTTACGTTTTTTTCAGTTTTTGGGCGAAAAATCAAGTTTCTCCAATCTTCTCAAAACTCTGGATTCTAATAGAGGGCCATGAGGCTTAAACATGAGTGCAAAAATGGAGGCTCTAGACCCTTCCAGACCTGAGATATCGAAACTCAAAATTTCGACCCGAAAAAAAAAAACGACAGTGTTACCCCTTACGTTTTTTTCAGTTTTCGGGCGAAAAATCAAGTTTCTCCAATCTTCTCAAAACTCTGGATTCTAATAGAGGGCCATGAGGCTTAAACATGAATGCAAAAATGGAGGCTCTAGACCCTTCCAGAGCTGAGATATCGAAACTCAAAATTTCGACCCGAAAAAAAAAACGACAGTGTTACCCCTTACGTTTTTTTCAGTTTTGGGGCGAAAAATCAAGTTTCTCCAATCTTCTCAAAACTCTGGATTATGATAGAGGGCCGCGAGACTTTGACCTGAGCGCAAAAATGGAGGCTCTAGACCCTTCCAGAGCTGAGATATCGAAACTCAAAATTTCGACCCGAAAAAAAAAACGACAGTGTTACCCCTTACGTTTTTTTCAGTTTTCGGGCGAAAAATCAAGTTTCTCCAATCTTCTCAAAACTCTGGATTCTAATAGAGGGCCGCGAGACTTTGACCTGAGCGCAAAAATGGAGGCTCTAGACCCTTCCAGAGCTGAGATATCGAAACTAAAAATTTCGACCCAAAAAAAAAAAACGACAGTGTTACCCCTTACGTTTTTTTCAGTTTTTGGGCGAAAAATCAAGTTTCTCCAATCTTCTCAAAACTCTGGATTATGATAGAGGGCCGCGAGACTTTGACCTGAGCGCAAAAATGGAGGCTCTAGACCCTTCCAGAGCTGAGATATCGAAACTCAAAATTTCGACCCAAAAAAAAAAACGACAGTGTTACCCCTTACGTTTTTTTCAGTTTTTGGGCGAAAAATCAAGTTTCTCCAATCTTCTCAAAACTCTGGATTATGATAGAGGGCCGCGAGACTTTGACCTGAGCGCAAAAATGGAGGCTCTAGACCCTTCCAGAGCTGAGATATCGAAACTCAAAATTTCGACCCGAAAAAAAAACGACAGTGTTACCCCTTACGTTTTTTTCAGTTTTCGGGCGAGAAATCAAGTTTCTCCAATCTTCTCAAAACTCTGGATTATGATAGAGGGCCGCGAGACTTTGACCTGAGCGCAAAAATGGAGGCTCTAGACCCTTCCAGAGCTGAGATATCGAAACTCAAAATTTCGACCCGAAAAAAAAACGACAGTGTTACCCCTTACGTTTTTTTCAGTTTTCGGGAGAAAAATCAAGTTTCTCCAATCTTCTCAAAACTCTGGATTATGACAGAGGGCCGCGAGACTTTGACCTGAGCGCAAAAATGGAGGCTCTAGACCCTTCCAGAGCTGAGATATTGAAACTCAAAATTTCGACCCGAAAAAAAAACGACAGTGTTACCCCTTACGTTTTTTTCAGTTTTTGGGCGAAAAATCAAGTTTCTTCAATCTTCTCAAAACTCTGGATTCTAATAGAGGGCCATGAGGCTTAAACATGAGTGCAAAAATGGAGGCTCTAGACCCTTCCAGAGCTGAGATATTGAAACTCAAAATTTCGACCCGAAAAAAAAACGACAGTGTTACCCCTTACGTTTTTTTCACTTTTTGGGCGAAAAATCAAGTTTCTCCAATCTTCTCAAAACTCTGGATTCTAATAGAGGGCCATGAGGCTTAAACATGAGTGCAAAAATGGAGGCTCTAGACCCTTCCAGAGCTGAGATATCGAAACTCAAAATTTCGACCCGAAAAAAAAAAACGACAGTGTTACCCCTTACGTTTTTTTCAGTTTTCGGGCGAAAAATCAAGTTTCTCCAATCTTCTCAAAACTCTGGATTCTAATAGAGGGCCATGAGGCTTAAACATGAGTGCAAAAATGGAGGCTCTAGACCCTTCCAGAGCTGAGATATCGAAACTCAAAATTTCGACCCGAAAAAAAAAACGACAGTGTTACCCCTTACGTTTTTTTCAGTTTTTGGGCGAAAAATCAAGTTTCTCCAATCTTCTCAAAACTCTGGATTATGATAGAGGGCCGCGAGACTTTGACCTGAGCGCAAAAATGGAGGCTCTAGACCCTTCCAGAGCTGAGATATCGAAACTCAAAATTTCGACCCGAAAAAAAAACGACAGTGTTACCCCTTACGTTTTTTTCAGTTTTTGGGCGAAAAATCAAGTTTCTCCAATCTTCTCAAAACTCTGGATTATGATAGAGGGCCGCGAGACTTTGACCTGAGCGCAAAAATGGAGGCTCTAGACCCTTCCAGAGTTGAGATATCGAAACTCAAAATTTCGACCCAAAAAAAAAAACGACAGTGTTACCCCTTACGTTTTTTTTAGTTTTTGGGCGAAAAATCAAGTTTCTCCAATCTTCTCAAAACTCTGGATTATGATAGAGGGCCGCGAGACTTTGACCTGAGCGCAAAAATGGAGGCTCTAGACCCTTCCAGAGCTGAGATATCGAAACTCAAAATTTCGACCCAAAAAAAAAAACGACAGTGTTACCCCTTACGTTTTTTTCAGTTTTTGGGCGAAAAATCAAGTTTCTCCAATCTTCTCAAAACTCTGGATTATGATAGAGGGCCGCGAGACTTTGACCTGAGCGCAAAAATGGAGGCTCTAGACCCTTCCAGAGCTGAGATATCGAAACTCAAAATTTCGACCCAAAAAAAAAAACGACAGTGTTACCCCTTACGTTTTTTTCAGTTTTTGGGCGAAAAATCAAGTTTCTCCAATCTTCTCAAAACTCTGGATTATGATAGAGGGCCGCGAGACTTTGACCTGAGCGCAAAAATGGAGGCTCTAGACCCTTCCAGAGCTGAGATATCGAAACTCAAAATTTCGACCCGAAAAAAAAACGGCAGTGTTACCCCTTACGTTTTTTTCAGTTTTCGGGCGAAAAATCAAGTTTCTCCAATCTTCTCAAAACTCTGGATAATGATAGAGGGCCGCGAGACTTTGACCTGAGCGCAAAAATGGAGGCTCTAGACCCTTCCAGAGCTGAGATATCGAAACTCAAAATTTCGACCCGAAAAAAAAACGACAGTGTTACCCCTTACGTTTTTTTCAGTTTTTGGGCGAAAAATCAAGTTTCTCCAATCTTCTCAAAACTCTGGATTCTAATAGAGGGCCATGAGGCTTAAACATGAGTGCAAAAATGGAGGCTCTAGACCCTTCCAGAGCTGAGATATTGAAACTCAAAATTTCGACCCGAAAAAAAAATGACAGTGTTACCCCTTACGTTTTTTTCAGTTTTTGGGCGAAAAATCAAGTTTCTCCAATCTTCTCAAAACTCTGGATTCTAATAGAGGGTCATGAGGCTTAAACATGAGTGCAAAAATGGAGGCTCTAGACCCTTCCAGAGCTGAGATATCGAAACTCAAAATTTCGACCCAAAAAAAAACGACTGTGTTACCCCTTACGTTTTTTTCAGTTTTTGGGCGAAAAATCAAGTTTCTCCAATCTTCTCAAAACTCTGGATTCTAATAGAGGGCCATGAGGCTTAAACATGAGTGCAAAAATGGAGGCTCTAGACCCTTCCAGAGCTGAGATATCGAAACTCAAAATTTCGACCCGAAAAAAAACCCGACAGTGTTACCCCTTACGTTTTTTTCAGTTTTCGGGCGAAAAATCAAGTTTCTCCAATCTTCTCAAAACTCTGGATTCTAATAGAGGGCCATGAGGCTTAAACATGAGTGCAAAAATGGAGGCTCTAGACCCTTCCAGAGCTGAGATATCGAAACTCAAAATTTCGACCCCAAAAAAAAAACGACACTGTTACCCCTTACGTTTTTTTCAGTTTTTGGGCGAAAAATCAAGTTTCTCCAATCTTCTCAAAACTCTGGATTATGATAGAGGGCCGCGAGACTTTGACCTGAGCGCAAAAATGGAGGCTCTAGACCCTTCCAGAGCTGAGATATCGAAACTCAAAATTTCGACCCAAAAAAAAAAACGACACTGTTACCCCTTACGTTTTTTTCAGTTTTTGGGCGAAAAATCAAGTTTCTCCAATCTTCTCAAAACTCTGGATTATGATAGAGGGCCGCGAGACTTTGACCTGAGCGCAAAAATGGAGGCTCTAGACCCTTCCAGAGCTGAGATATCGAAACTCAAAATTTCGACCCGAAAAAAAAAACGGCAGTGTTACCCCTTACGTTTTTTTCAGTTTTCGGGCGAAAAATCAAGTTTCTCCAATCTTCTCAAAACTCTGGATTATGATAGAGGGCCGCGAGACTTTGACCTGAGCGCAACAATGGAGGCTCTAGACCCTTCCAGAGCTGAGATATCGAAACTCAAAATTTCGACCCGAAAAAAAAACGACAGTGTTACCCCTTACGTTTTTTTCAGTTTTCGGGCGAAAAATCAAGTTTCTCCAATCTTCTCAAAACTCTGGATTATGATAGAGGGCCGCGAGACTTTGACCTGAGCGCAAAAATGGAGGCTCTAGACCCTTCCAGAGCTGAGATATTGAAACTCAAAATTTCGACCCGAAAAAAAAACGACAGTGTTACCCCTTACGTTTTTTTCAGTTTTTGGGCGAAAAATCAAGTTTCTCCAATCTTCTCAAACTCTGGATTCTAATAGAGGGCCATGAGGCTTAAACATGAGTGCAAAAATGGAGGCTCTAGACCCTTCCAGAGCTGAGATATCGAAACTCAAAATTTCGACCCAAAAAAAAACCGACAGTGTTACCCCTTACGTTTTTTTCAGTTTTTGGGCGAAAAATCAAGTTTCTCCAATCTTCTCAAAACTCTGGATTCTAATAGAGGGCCATGAGGCTTAAACATGAGTGCAAAAATGGAGGCTCTAGACCCTTCCAGAGCTCAGATATCGAAACTCAAAATTTCGACCCGAAAAAAAAAAACGACAGTGTTACCCCTTACGTTTTTTTCAGTTTTTGGGCGAAAAATCAAGTTTCTCCAATCTTCTCAAAACTCTGGATTATGATAGAGGGCCGCGAGACTTTGACCTGAGCGCAAAAATGGAGGCTCTAGACCCTTCCAGAGCTGAGATATCGAAACTCAAAATTTCGACCCGAAAAAAAAAACGACAGTGTTACCCCTTACGTTTTTTTTCAGTTTTCGGGCGAAAAATCAAGTTTCTCCAATCTTCTCAAAACTCTGGATTCTAATAGAGGGCCATGAGGCTTAAACATGAGTGCAAAAATGGAGGCTCTAGACCCTTCCAGAGCTGAGATATCGAAACTCAAAATTTCGACCCAAAAAAAAAAACGACAGTGTTACCCCTTACGTTTTTTTCAGTTTTTGGGCGAAAAATCAAGTTTCTCCAATCTTCTCAAAACTCTGGATTATGATAGAGGGCCGCGAGACTTTGACCTGAGCGCAAAAATGGAGGCTCTAGACCCTTCCAGAGCTGAGATATCGAAACTCAAAATTTCGACCCAAAAAAAAAAACGACAGTGTTACCCCTTACGTTTTTTTCAGTTTTTGGGCGAAAAATCAAGTTTCTCCAATCTTCTCAAAACTCTGGATTATGATAGAGGGCCGCGAGACTTTGACCTGAGCGCAAAAATGGAGGCTCTAGACCCTTCCAGAGCTGAGATATCGAAACTCAAAATTTCGACCCGAAAAAAAAACGGCAGTGTTACCCCTTACGTTTTTTTCAGTTTTCGGGCGAAAAATCAAGTTTCTCCAATCTTCTCAAAACTCTGGATAATGATAGAGGGCCGCGAGACTTTGACCTGAGCGCAAAAATGGAGGCTCTAGACCCTTCCAGAGCTGAGATATCGAAACTCAAAATTTCGACCCGAAAAAAAAACGACAGTGTTACCCCTTACGTTTTTTTCAGTTTTTGGGCGAAAAATCAAGTTTCTCCAATCTTCTCAAAACTCTGGATTCTAATAGAGGGCCATGAGGCTTAAACATGAGTGCAAAAATGGAGGCTCTAGACCCTTCCAGAGCTGAGATATTGAAACTCAAAATTTCGACCCGAAAAAAAAATGACAGTGTTACCCCTTACGTTTTTTTCAGTTTTTGGGCGAAAAATCAAGTTTCTCCAATCTTCTCAAAACTCTGGATTCTAATAGAGGGTCATGAGGCTTAAACATGAGTGCAAAAATGGAGGCTCTAGACCCTTCCAGAGCTGAGATATCGAAACTCAAAATTTCGACCCAAAAAAAAACGACAGTGTTACCCCTTACGTTTTTTTCAGTTTTTGGGCGAAAAATCAAGTTTCTCCAATCTTCTCAAAACTCTGGATTCTAATAGAGGGCCATGAGGCTTAAACATGAGTGCAAAAATGGAGGCTCTAGACCCTTCCAGAGCTGAGATATCGAAACTCAAAATTTCGACCCGAAAAAAAAACCGACAGTGTTACCCCTTACGTTTTTTTCAGTTTTCGGGCGAAAAATCAAGTTTCTCCAATCTTCTCAAAACTCTGGATTCTAATAGAGGGCCATGAGGCTTAAACATGAGTGCAAAAATGGAGGCTCTAGACCCTTCCAGAGCTGAGATATCGAAACTCAAAATTTCGACCCCAAAAAAAAAACGACAGTGTTACCCCTTACGTTTTTTTCAGTTTTTGGGCGAAAAATCAAGTTTCTCCAATCTTCTCAAAACTCTGGATTATGATAGAGGGCCGCGAGACTTTGACCTGAGCGCAAAAATGGAGGCTCTAGACCCTTCCAGAGTTGAGATATCGAAACTCAAAATTTCGACCCAAAAAAAAAAACGACAGTGTTACCCCTTACGTTTTTTTCAGTTTTTGGGCGAAAAATCAAGTTTCTCCAATCTTCTCAAAACTCTGGATTATGATAGAGGGGCGCGAGACTTTGACCTGAGCGCAAAAATGGAGGCTCTAGACCCTTCCAGAGCTGAGATATCGAAACTCAAAATTTCGACCCAAAAAAAAAAACGACAGTGTTACCCCTTACGTTTTTTTCAGTTTTTGGGCGAAAAATCAAGTTTCTCCAATCTTCTCAAAACTCTGGATTATGATAGAGGGCCGCGAGACTTTGACCTGAGCGCAAAAATGGAGGCTCTAGACCCTTCCAGAGCTGACATATCGAAACTCAAAATTTCGACCCAAAAAAAAAAACGACAGTGTTACCCCTTACGTTTTTTTCAGTTTTTGGGCGAAAAATCAAGTTTCTCCAATCTTCTCAAAACTCTGGATTATGATAGAGGGCCGCGAGACTTTGACCTGAGCGCAAAAATGGAGGCTCTAGACCCTTCCAGAGCTGAGATATCGAAACTCAAAATTTCGACCCGAAAAAAAAAACGACAGTGTTACCCCTTACGTTTTTTTCAGTTTTCGGGCGAAAAATCAAGTTTCTCCAATCTTCTCAAAACTCTGGATTCTAATAGAGGGCCATGAGGCTTAAACATGAGTGCAAAAATGGAGGCTCTAGACCCTTCCAGAGCTGAGATATCGAAACTCAAAATTTCGACCCGAAAAAAAAAACGACAGTGTTACCCCTTACGTTTTTTTCAGTTTTTGGGCGAAAAATCAAGTTTCTCCAATCTTCTCAAAACTCTGGATTATGATAGAGGGCCGCGAGACTTTGACCTGAGCGCAAAAATGGAGGCTCTAGACCCTTCCAGAGCTGAGATATCGAAACTCAAAATTTCGACCCGAAAAAAAAACGACAGTGTTACCCCTTACGTTTTTTTCAGTTTTTGGGCGAAAAATCAAGTTTCTCCAATCTTCTCAAAACTCTGGATTATGATAGAGGGCCGCGAGACTTTGACCTGAGCGCAAAAATGGAGGCTCTAGACCCTTCCAGAGTTGAGATATCGAAACTCAAAATTTCGACCCAAAAAAAAAAACGACAGTGTTACCCCTTACGTTTTTTTTAGTTTTTGGGCGAAAAATCAAGTTTCTCCAATCTTCTCAAAACTCTGGATTATGATAGAGGGCCGCGAGACTTTGACCTGAGCGCAAAAATGGAGGCTCTAGACCCTTCCAGAGCTGAGATATCGAAACTCAAAATTTCGACCCAAAAAAAAAAACGACAGTGTTACCCCTTACGTTTTTTTCAGTTTTTGGGCGAAAAATCAAGTTTCTCCAATCTTCTCAAAACTCTGGATTATGATAGAGGGCCGCGAGACTTTGACCTGAGCGCAAAAATGGAGGCTCTAGACCCTTCCAGAGCTGAGATATCGAAACTCAAAATTTCGACCCAAAAAAAAAAACGACAGTGTTACCCCTTACGTTTTTTTCAGTTTTTGGGCGAAAAATCAAGTTTCTCCAATCTTCTCAAAACTCTGGATTATGATAGAGGGCCGCGAGACTTTGACCTGAGCGCAAAAATGGAGGCTCTAGACCCTTCCAGAGCTGAGATATCGAAACTCAAAATTTCGACCCGAAAAAAAAACGGCAGTGTTACCCCTTACGTTTTTTTCAGTTTTCGGGCGAAAAATCAAGTTTCTCCAATCTTCTCAAAACTCTGGATAATGATAGAGGGCCGCGAGACTTTGACCTGAGCGCAAAAATGGAGGCTCTAGACCCTTCCAGAGCTGAGATATCGAAACTCAAAATTTCGACCCGAAAAAAAAACGACAGTGTTACCCCTTACGTTTTTTTCAGTTTTTGGGCGAAAAATCAAGTTTCTCCAATCTTCTCAAAACTCTGGATTCTAATAGAGGGCCATGAGGCTTAAACATGAGTGCAAAAATGGAGGCTCTAGACCCTTCCAGAGCTGAGATATTGAAACTCAAAATTTCGACCCGAAAAAAAAATGACAGTGTTACCCCTTACGTTTTTTTCAGTTTTTGGGCGAAAAATCAAGTTTCTCCAATCTTCTCAAAACTCTGGATTCTAATAGAGGGTCATGAGGCTTAAACATGAGTGCAAAAATGGAGGCTCTAGACCCTTCCAGAGCTGAGATATCGAAACTCAAAATTTCGACCCAAAAAAAAACGACTGTGTTACCCCTTACGTTTTTTTCAGTTTTTGGGCGAAAAATCAAGTTTCTCCAATCTTCTCAAAACTCTGGATTCTAATAGAGGGCCATGAGGCTTAAACATGAGTGCAAAAATGGAGGCTCTAGACCCTTCCAGAGCTGAGATATCGAAACTCAAAATTTCGACCCGAAAAAAAACCCGACAGTGTTACCCCTTACGTTTTTTTCAGTTTTCGGGCGAAAAATCAAGTTTCTCCAATCTTCTCAAAACTCTGGATTCTAATAGAGGGCCATGAGGCTTAAACATGAGTGCAAAAATGGAGGCTCTAGACCCTTCCAGAGCTGAGATATCGAAACTCAAAATTTCGACCCCAAAAAAAAAACGACACTGTTACCCCTTACGTTTTTTTCAGTTTTTGGGCGAAAAATCAAGTTTCTCCAATCTTCTCAAAACTCTGGATTATGATAGAGGGCCGCGAGACTTTGACCTGAGCGCAAAAATGGAGGCTCTAGACCCTTCCAGAGCTGAGATATCGAAACTCAAAATTTCGACCCAAAAAAAAAAACGACACTGTTACCCCTTACGTTTTTTTCAGTTTTTGGGCGAAAAATCAAGTTTCTCCAATCTTCTCAAAACTCTGGATTATGATAGAGGGCCGCGAGACTTTGACCTGAGCGCAAAAATGGAGGCTCTAGACCCTTCCAGAGCTGAGATATCGAAACTCAAAATTTCGACCCGAAAAAAAAAACGGCAGTGTTACCCCTTACGTTTTTTTCAGTTTTCGGGCGAAAAATCAAGTTTCTCCAATCTTCTCAAAACTCTGGATTATGATAGAGGGCCGCGAGACTTTGACCTGAGCGCAACAATGGAGGCTCTAGACCCTTCCAGAGCTGAGATATCGAAACTCAAAATTTCGACCCGAAAAAAAAACGACAGTGTTACCCCTTACGTTTTTTTCAGTTTTCGGGCGAAAAATCAAGTTTCTCCAATCTTCTCAAAACTCTGGATTATGATAGAGGGCCGCGAGACTTTGACCTGAGCGCAAAAATGGAGGCTCTAGACCCTTCCAGAGCTGAGATATTGAAACTCAAAATTTCGACCCGAAAAAAAAACGACAGTGTTACCCCTTACGTTTTTTTCAGTTTTTGGGCGAAAAATCAAGTTTCTCCAATCTTCTCAAACTCTGGATTCTAATAGAGGGCCATGAGGCTTAAACATGAGTGCAAAAATGGAGGCTCTAGACCCTTCCAGAGCTGAGATATCGAAACTCAAAATTTCGACCCAAAAAAAAACCGACAGTGTTACCCCTTACGTTTTTTTCAGTTTTTGGGCGAAAAATCAAGTTTCTCCAATCTTCTCAAAACTCTGGATTCTAATAGAGGGCCATGAGGCTTAAACATGAGTGCAAAAATGGAGGCTCTAGACCCTTCCAGAGCTCAGATATCGAAACTCAAAATTTCGACCCGAAAAAAAAAAACGACAGTGTTACCCCTTACGTTTTTTTCAGTTTTTGGGCGAAAAATCAAGTTTCTCCAATCTTCTCAAAACTCTGGATTATGATAGAGGGCCGCGAGACTTTGACCTGAGCGCAAAAATGGAGGCTCTAGACCCTTCCAGAGCTGAGATATCGAAACTCAAAATTTCGACCCGAAAAAAAAAACGACAGTGTTACCCCTTACGTTTTTTTTCAGTTTTCGGGCGAAAAATCAAGTTTCTCCAATCTTCTCAAAACTCTGGATTCTAATAGAGGGCCATGAGGCTTAAACATGAGTGCAAAAATGGAGGCTCTAGACCCTTCCAGAGCTGAGATATCGAAACTCAAAATTTCGACCCAAAAAAAAAAACGACAGTGTTACCCCTTACGTTTTTTTCAGTTTTTGGGCGAAAAATCAAGTTTCTCCAATCTTCTCAAAACTCTGGATTATGATAGAGGGCCGCGAGACTTTGACCTGAGCGCAAAAATGGAGGCTCTAGACCCTTCCAGAGCTGAGATATCGAAACTCAAAATTTCGACCCAAAAAAAAAAACGACAGTGTTACCCCTTACGTTTTTTTCAGTTTTTGGGCGAAAAATCAAGTTTCTCCAATCTTCTCAAAACTCTGGATTATGATAGAGGGCCGCGAGACTTTGACCTGAGCGCAAAAATGGAGGCTCTAGACCCTTCCAGAGCTGAGATATCGAAACTCAAAATTTCGACCCGAAAAAAAAACGGCAGTGTTACCCCTTACGTTTTTTTCAGTTTTCGGGCGAAAAATCAAGTTTCTCCAATCTTCTCAAAACTCTGGATAATGATAGAGGGCCGCGAGACTTTGACCTGAGCGCAAAAATGGAGGCTCTAGACCCTTCCAGAGCTGAGATATCGAAACTCAAAATTTCGACCCGAAAAAAAAACGACAGTGTTACCCCTTACGTTTTTTTCAGTTTTTGGGCGAAAAATCAAGTTTCTCCAATCTTCTCAAAACTCTGGATTCTAATAGAGGGCCATGAGGCTTAAACATGAGTGCAAAAATGGAGGCTCTAGACCCTTCCAGAGCTGAGATATTGAAACTCAAAATTTCGACCCGAAAAAAAAATGACAGTGTTACCCCTTACGTTTTTTTCAGTTTTTGGGCGAAAAATCAAGTTTCTCCAATCTTCTCAAAACTCTGGATTCTAATAGAGGGTCATGAGGCTTAAACATGAGTGCAAAAATGGAGGCTCTAGACCCTTCCAGAGCTGAGATATCGAAACTCAAAATTTCGACCCAAAAAAAAACGACAGTGTTACCCCTTACGTTTTTTTCAGTTTTTGGGCGAAAAATCAAGTTTCTCCAATCTTCTCAAAACTCTGGATTCTAATAGAGGGCCATGAGGCTTAAACATGAGTGCAAAAATGGAGGCTCTAGACCCTTCCAGAGCTGAGATATCGAAACTCAAAATTTCGACCCGAAAAAAAAACCGACAGTGTTACCCCTTACGTTTTTTTCAGTTTTCGGGCGAAAAATCAAGTTTCTCCAATCTTCTCAAAACTCTGGATTCTAATAGAGGGCCATGAGGCTTAAACATGAGTGCAAAAATGGAGGCTCTAGACCCTTCCAGAGCTGAGATATCGAAACTCAAAATTTCGACCCCAAAAAAAAAACGACAGTGTTACCCCTTACGTTTTTTTCAGTTTTTGGGCGAAAAATCAAGTTTCTCCAATCTTCTCAAAACTCTGGATTATGATAGAGGGCCGCGAGACTTTGACCTGAGCGCAAAAATGGAGGCTCTAGACCCTTCCAGAGTTGAGATATCGAAACTCAAAATTTCGACCCAAAAAAAAAAACGACAGTGTTACCCCTTACGTTTTTTTCAGTTTTTGGGCGAAAAATCAAGTTTCTCCAATCTTCTCAAAACTCTGGATTATGATAGAGGGGCGCGAGACTTTGACCTGAGCGCAAAAATGGAGGCTCTAGACCCTTCCAGAGCTGAGATATCGAAACTCAAAATTTCGACCCAAAAAAAAAAACGACAGTGTTACCCCTTACGTTTTTTTCAGTTTTTGGGCGAAAAATCAAGTTTCTCCAATCTTCTCAAAACTCTGGATTATGATAGAGGGCCGCGAGACTTTGACCTGAGCGCAAAAATGGAGGCTCTAGACCCTTCCAGAGCTGACATATCGAAACTCAAAATTTCGACCCAAAAAAAAAAACGACAGTGTTACCCCTTACGTTTTTTTCAGTTTTTGGGCGAAAAATCAAGTTTCTCCAATCTTCTCAAAACTCTGGATTATGATAGAGGGCCGCGAGACTTTGACCTGAGCGCAAAAATGGAGGCTCTAGACCCTTCCAGAGCTGAGATATCGAAACTCAAAATTTCGACCCGAAAAAAAAAACGGCAGTGTTACCCCTTACGTTTTTTTCAGTTTTCGGGCGAAAAATCAAGTTTCTCCAATCTTCTCAAAACTCTGGATTATGATAGAGGGCCGCGAGACTTTGACCTGAGCGCAAAAATGGAGGCTCTAGACCCTTCCAGAGCTGAGATATCGAAACTCAAAATTTCGACCCGAAAAAAAAACGACAGTGTTACCCCTTACGTTTTTTTCAGTTTTCGGGCGAAAAATCAAGTTTCTCCAATCTTCTCAAAACTCTGGATTATGATAGAGGGCCGCGAGACTTTGACCTGAGCGCAAAAATGGAGGCTCTAGACCCTTCCAGAGCTGAGATATTGAAACTCAAAATTTCGACCCGAAAAAAAAACGACAGAGTTACCCCTTACGTTTTTTTCAGTTTTTGGGCGAAAAATCAAGTTTCTCCAATCTTCTCAAAACTCTGGATTCTAATAGAGGGCCATGAGGCTTAAACATGAGTGCAAAAATGGAGGCTCTAGACCCTTCCAGAGCTGAGATATCGAAACTCAAAATTTCGACCCAAAAAAAAACCGACAGTGTTACCCCTTACGTTTTTTTCAGTTTTTGGGCGAAAAATCAAGTTTCTCCAATCTTCTCAAAACTCTGGATTCTAATAGAGGGCCATGAGGCTTAAACATGAGTGCAAAAATGGAGGCTCTAGACCCTTCCAGAGCTCAGATATCGAAACTCAAAATTTCGACCCGAAAAAAAAAACGGCAGTGTTACCCCTTACGTTTTTTTCAGTTTTTGGGCGAAAAATCAAGTTTCTCCAATCTTCTCAAAACTCTGGATTATGATAGAGGGCCGCGAGACTTTGACCTGAGCGCAAAAATGGAGGCTCTAGACCCTTCCAGAGCTGAGATATCGAAACTCAAAATTTCGACCCGAAATAAAAAACGACAGTGTTACCCCTTACGTTTTTTTTCAGTTTTCGGGCGAAAAATCAAGTTTCTCCAATCTTCTCAAAACTCTGGATTCTAATAGAGGGCCATGAGGCTTAAACATGAGTGCAAAAATGGAGGCTCTAGACCCTTCCAGAGCTGAGATATCGAAACTCAAAATTTCGACCCAAAAAAAAAAATGACAGTGTTACCCCTTACGTTTTTTTCAGTTTTTGGGCGAAAAAAATCAAGTTTCTCCAATCTTCTCAAAACTCTGGATTATGATAGAGGGCCGCGAGACTTTGACCTGAGCGCAAAAATGGAGGCTCTAGACCCTTCCAGAGCTGAGATATCGAAACTCAAAATTTCGACCCCAAAAAAAAAAAACGACAGTGTTACCCCTTACGTTTTTTTCAGTTTTTGGGCGAAAAATCAAGTTTCTCCAATCTTCTCAAAACTCTGGATTCTAATAGAGGGCCATGAGGCTTAAACATGAGTGCAAAAATGGAGGCTCTAGACCCTTCCAGAGCTGAGATATCGAAACTCAAAATTTCGACCCGAAAAAAAAAACGACAGTGTTACCCCTTACGTTTTTTTCAGTTTTCGGGCGAAAAATCAAGTTTCTCCAATCTTCTCAAAACTCTGGATTCTAATAGAGGGCCATGAGGCTTAAACATGAGTGCAAAAATGGAGGCTCTAGACCCTTCCAGAGCTGAGATATCGAAACTCAAAATTTCGACCCGAAAAAAAAAACCGACAGTGTTACCCCTTACGTTTTTTTCAGTTTTCGGGCGAAAAATCAAGTTTCTCCAATCTTCTCAAAACTCTGGATTCTAATAGAGGGCCATGAGGCTTAAAAATGAGTGCAAAAATGGAGGCTCTAGACCCTTCCAGAGCTGAGATATCGAAACTCAAAATTTCGACCCAAAAAAAAAAATGACAGTGTTACCCCTTACGTTTTTTTCAGTTTTTGGGCGAAAAATCAAGTTTCTCCAATCTTCTCAAAACTCTGGATTATGATAGAGGGCCGCGAGACTTTGACCTGAGCGCAAAAATGGAGGCTCTAGACCCTTCCAGAGCTGAGATATCGAAACTCAAAATTTCGACCCAAAAAAAAAAAACGACAGTGTTACCCCTTACGTTTTTTTCAGTTTTTGGGCAAAAAATCAAGTTTCTCCAATCTTCTCAAAACTCTGGATTATGATAGAGGGCCGCGAGACTTTGACCTGAGCGCAAAAATGGAGGCTCTAGACCCTTCCAGAGCTGACATATCGAAACTCAAAATTTCGACCCAAAAAAAAAAACGACAGTGTTACCCCTTACGTTTTTTTCAGTTTTTGGGCGAAAAATCAAGTTTCTCCAATCTTCTCAAAACTCTGGATTATGATAGAGGGCCGCGAGACTTTGACCTGAGCGCAAAAATGGAGGCTCTAGACCCTTCCAGAGCTGAGATATCGAAACTCAAAATTTCGACCCGAAAAAAAAACGGCAGTGTTACCCCTTACGTTTTTTTCAGTTTTCGGGCGAAAAATCAAGTTTCTCCAATCTTCTCAAAACTCTGGATTATGATAGAGGGCCGCGAGACTTTGACCTGAGCGCAAAAATGGAGGCTCTAGACCCTTCCAGAGCTGAGATATCGAAACTCAAAATTTCGACCCGAAAAAAAAACGACAGTGTTACCCCTTACGTTTTTTTCAGTTTTCGGGCGAAAAATCAAGTTTCTCCAATCTTCTCAAAACTCTGGATTATGATAGAGGGCCGCGAGACTTTGACCTGAGCGCAAAAATGGAGGCTCTAGACCCTTCCAGAGCTGAGATATTGAAACTCAAAATTTCGACCCGAAAAAAAAACGACAGTGTTACCCCTTACGTTTTTTTCAGTTTTTGGGCGAAAAATCAAGTTTCTCCAATCTTCTCAAAACTCTGGATTCTAATAGAGGGCCATGAGGCTTAAACATGAGTGCAAAAATGGAGGCTCTAGACCCTTCCAGAGCTGAGATATCGAAACTCAAAATTTCGACCCAAAAAAAAACCGACAGTGTTACCCCTTACGTTTTTTTCAGTTTTTGGGCGAAAAATCAAGTTTCTCCAATCTTCTCAAAACTCTGGATTCTAATAGAGGGCCATGAGGCTTAAACATGAGTGCAAAAATGGAGGCTCTAGACCCTTCCAGAGCTCAGATATCGAAACTCAAAATTTCGACCCGAAAAAAAAACGGCAGTGTTACCCCTTACGTTTTTTTCAGTTTTTGGGCGAAAAATCAAGTTTCTCCAATCTTCTCAAAACTCTGGATTATGATAGAGGGTCGCGAGACTTTGACCTGAGCGCAAAAATGGAGGCTCTAGACCCTTCCAGAGCTGAGATATCGAAACTCAAAATTTCGACCCGAAATAAAAAACGACAGTGTTACCCCTTACGTTTTTTTTCAGTTTTCGGGCGAAAAATCAAGTTTCTCCAATCTTCTCAAAACTCTGGATTCTAATAGAGGGCCATGAGGCTTAAACATGAGTGCAAAAATGGAGGCTCTAGACCCTTCCAGAGCTGAGATATCGAAACTCAAAATTTCGACCCAAAAAAAAAAATGACAGTGTTACCCCTTACGTTTTTTTCAGTTTTTGGGCGAAAAAAATCAAGTTTCTCCAATCTTCTCAAAACTCTGGATTATGATAGAGGGCCGCGAGACTTTGACCTGAGCGCAAAAATGGAGGCTCTAGACCCTTCCAGAGCTGAGATATCGAAACTCAAAATTTCGACCCCAAAAAAAAAAAACGACAGTGTTACCCCTTACGTTTTTTTCAGTTTTTGGGCGAAAAATCAAGTTTCTCCAATCTTCTCAAAACTCTGGATTCTAATAGAGGGCCATGAGGCTTAAACATGAGTGCAAAAATGGAGGCTCTAGACCCTTCCAGAGCTGAGATATCGAAACTCAAAATTTCGACCCGAAAAAAAAAACGACAGTGTTACCCCTTACGTTTTTTTCAGTTTTCGGGCGAAAAATCAAGTTTCTCCAATCTTCTCAAAACTCTGGATTCTAATAGAGGGCCATGAGGCTTAAACATGAGTGCAAAAATGGAGGCTCTAGACCCTTCCAGAGCTGAGATATCGAAACTCAAAATTTCGACCCGAAAAAAAAAACCGACAGTGTTACCCCTTACGTTTTTTTCAGTTTTCGGGCGAAAAATCAAGTTTCTCCAATCTTCTCAAAACTCTGGATTCTAATAGAGGGCCATGAGGCTTAAAAATGAGTGCAAAAATGGAGGCTCTAGACCCTTCCAGAGCTGAGATATCGAAACTCAAAATTTCGACCCAAAAAAAAAAATGACAGTGTTACCCCTTACGTTTTTTTCAGTTTTTGGGCGAAAAATCAAGTTTCTCCAATCTTCTCAAAACTCTGGATTATGATAGAGGGCCGCGAGACTTTGACCTGAGCGCAAAAATGGAGGCTCTAGACCCTTCCAGAGCTGAGATATCGAAACTCAAAATTTCGACCCAAAAAAAAAAAACGACAGTGTTACCCCTTACGTTTTTTTCAGTTTTTGGGCAAAAAATCAAGTTTCTCCAATCTTCTCAAAACTCTGGATTATGATAGAGGGCCGCGAGACTTTGACCTGAGCGCAAAAATGGAGGCTCTAGACCCTTCCAGAGCTGAGATATCGAAACTCAAAATTTCGACCCGAAAAAAAAAACGGCAGTGTTACCCCTTACGTTTTTTTCAGTTTTCGGGCAAAAAATCAAGTTTCTCCAATCTTCTCAAAACTCTGGATTATGATAGAGGGCCGCGAGACTTTGACCTGAGCGCAAAAATGGAGGCTCTAGACCCTTCCAGAGCTGAAATATCGAAACTCAAAATTTCGACCCGAAAAAAAAACGACAGTGTTACCCCTTACGTTTTTTTTCAGTTTTCGGGCGAAAAATCAAGTTTCTCCAATCTTCTCAAAACTCTGGATTATGATAGAGGGCCGCGAGACTTTGACCTGAGCGCAAAAATGGAGGCTCTAGACCCTTCCAGAGCTGAGATATCGAAACTCAAAATTTCGACCCAAAAAAAAAAAACGACAGTGTTACCCCTTACGTTTTTTTCAGTTTTCGGGCGAAAAATCAAGTTTCTCCAATCTTCTCAAAATTCTGGATTCTAATAGAGGGCCATGAGGCTTAAACATAAGTTCAAAAATGGAGGCTCTAGACCCTTCCAGAGCTGAGATATCGAAACTCAAAATTTCGACCCGAAAAAAAAAACGACAGTGTTACCCCTTACGTTTTTTTCAGTTTTTGGGCGAAAAATCAAGTTTCTCCAATCTTCTCAAAACTCTGGATTATGATAGAGGGCCGCGAGACTTTGACCTGAGCGCAAAAATGGAGGCTCTAGACCCTTCCAGAGCTGAGATATCGAAACTCAAAATTTCGACCCAAAAAAAAAAACGACAGTGTTACCCCTTACGTTTTTTTCAGTTTTCGGGCGAAAAATCAAGTTTCTCCAATCTTCTCAAAACTCTGGATTCTAATAGAGGGCCATGAGGCTTAAACATGAGTGCAAAAATGGAGGCTCTAGACCCTTCCAGAGCTGAGATATGGAAACTCAAAATTTCGACCCCAAAAAAAAATGACAGTGTTACCCCTTACGTTTTTTTCAGTTTTTGGGCGAAAAATCAAGTTTCTCCAATCTTCTCAAAACTCTGGATTATGATAGAGGGCCGCGAGACTTTGACCTGAGCGCAAAAATGGAGGCTCTAGACCCTTCCAGAGCTGAGATATCGAAACTCAAAATTTCGACCCAAAAAAAAAAACGACAGTGTTACCCCTTACGTTTTTTTCAGTTTTTGGGCGAAAAATCAAGTTTCTCCAATCTTCTCAAAACTCTGGATTATGATAGAGGGCCGCGAGACTTTGACCTGAGCGCAAAAATGGAGGCTCTAGACCCTTCCAGAGCTGAGATATTGAAACTCAAAATTTCGACCCAAAAAAAAAAACGACAGTGTTACCCCTTACGTTTTTTTCAGTTTTTGGGCGAAAAATCAAGTTTCTCCAATCTTCTCAAAACTCTGGATTATGATAGAGGGCCGCGAGACTTTGACCTGAGCGCAAAAATGGAGGCTCTAGACCCTTCCAGAGCTGAGATATCGAAACTCAAAATTTCGACCCGAAAAAAAAAAACGGCAGTGTTACCCCTTACGTTTTTTTCAGTTTTCGGGCGAAAAATCAAGTTTTTTCCAATCTTCTCAAAACTCTGGATTATGATAGAGGGCCGCGAGACTTTGACCTGAGCGCAAAAATGGAGGCTCTAGACCCTTCAAGAGCTGAGATATCGAAACTCAAAATTTCGACCCGAAAAAAAAACGACAGTGTTACCCCTTACGTTTTTTTCAGTTTTCGGGCAAAAAAAATCAAGTTTCTCCAATCTTCTCAAAACTCTGGATTATGATAGAGGGCCGCGAGACTTTGACCTGAGCGCAAAAATGGAGGCTCTAGACCCTTCCAGAGCTGAGATATTGAAACTCAAAATTTCGACCCGAAAAAAAAACGACAGTGTTACCCCTTACGTTTTTTTCAGTTTTTGGGCGAAAAATCAAGTTTCTCCAATCTTCTCAAAACTCTGGATTCTAATAGAGGGCCATGAGGCTTAAACATGAGTGCAAAAATGGAGGCTCTAGACCCTTCCAGAGCTGAGATATCGAAACTCAAAATTTCGACCCAAAAAAAAAACGACAGTGTTACCCCTATACGTTTTTTTCAGTTTTTGGGCGAAAAATCAAGTTTCTCCAATCTTCTCAAAACTCTGGATTCTAATAGAGGGCCATGAGGCTTAAACATGAGTGCAAAAATGGAGGCTCTAGACCCTTCCAGAGCTGAGATATCGAAACTCAAAATTTCGACCCGAAAAAAAAAACGACAGTGTTACCCCTTACGTTTTTTTCAGTTTTTGGGCGAAAAATCAAGTTTCTCCAATCTTCTCAAAACTCTGGATTATGATAGAGGGCCGCGAGACTTTGACCTGAGCGCAAAAATGGAGGCTCTAGACCCTTCCAGAGCTGAGATATCGAAACTCAAAATTTCGACCCGAAAAAAAAAACGACAGTGTTACCCCTTACGTTTTTTTCAGTTTTCGGGCGAAAAATCAAGTTTCTCCAATCTTCTCAAAACTCTGGATTCTAATAGAGGGCCATGAGGCTTAAACATGAGTGCAAAAATGGAGGCTCTAGACCCTTCCAGAGCTGAGATATCGAAACTCAAAATTTTGACCCAAAAAAAAAAAATGACAGTGTTACCCCTTACGTTTTTTTCAGTTTTTGGGCGAAAAATCAAGTTTCTCCAATCTTCTCAAAACTCTGGATTATGATAGAGGGCCGCGAGACTTTGACCTGAGCGCAAAAATGGAGGCTCTAGACCCTTCCAGAGGTGAGATATCGAAACTCAAAATTTCGACTCAAAAAAAAAAAACGACAGTGTTACCCCTTACGTTTTTTTCAGTTTTTGGGCGAAAAATCAAGTTTCTCCAATCTTCTCAAAACTCTGGATTATGATAGAGGGCCGCGAGACTTTGACCTGAGCGCAAAAATGGAGGCTCTAGACCCTTCCAGAGCTGAGATATCGAAACTCAAAATTTCGACCCGAAAAAAAAACGACAGTGTTACCCCTTACGTTTTTTTCAGTTTTCAGGCGAAAAATCAAGTTTCTCCAATCTTCTCAAAACTCTGGATTCTAATAGAGGGCCATGAGGCTTAAACATGAGTGCAAAAATGGAGGCTCTAGACCCTTCCAGAGCTGAGATATCGAAACTCAAAATTTCGACCCAAAAAAAACCCGACAGTGTTACCCCTTACGTTTTTTTCAGTTTTTGGGCGAAAAATCAAGTTTCTCCAATCTTCTCAAAACTCTGGATTCTAATAGAGGGCCATGAGGCTTAAACATGAGTGCAAAAATGGAGGCTCTAGACCCTTCCAGAGCTGAGATATCGAAACTCAAAATTTCGACCCGAAAAAAAAACGACAGTGTTACCCCTTACGTTTTTTTCAGTTTTCGGGCGAAAAATCAAGTTTCTCCAATCTTCTCAAAACTCTGGATTCTAATAGAGGGCCATGAGGCTTAAACATGAGTGCAAAAATGGAGGCTCTAGACCCTTCCAGAGCTGAGATATCGAAACTCAAAATTTCGACCCGAAAAAAAAAACGACAGTGTTACCCCTTACGTTTTTTTCAGTTTTTGGGCGAAAAATCAAGTTTCTCCAATCTTCTCAAAACTCTGGATTATGATAGAGGGCCGCGAGACTTTGACCTGAGCGCAAAAATGGAGGCTCTAGACCCTTCCAGAGCTGAGATATCGAAACTCAAAATTTCGACCCGAAAAAAAAAACGACAGTGTTACCCCTTAAGTTTTTTTCAGTTTTCGGGCGAAAAATCAAGTTTCTCCAATCTTCTCAAAACTCTGGATTCTAATAGAGGGCCATGAGGCTTAAACATGAGTGCAAAAATGGAGGCTCTAGACCCTTCCAGAGCTGAGATATCGAAACTCAAAATTTCGACCCGAAAAAAAAACCGACAGTGTTACCCCTTACGTTTTTTTCAGTTTTTGGGCGAAAAATCAAGTTTCTCCAATCTTCTCAAAACTCTGGATTATGATAGAGGGCCGCGAGACTTTGACCTGAGCGCAAAAATGGAGGCTCTAGACCCTTCCAGAGCTGAGATATCGAAACTCAAAATTTCGACCCGAAAAAAAAAACGACAGTGTTACCCCTTACGTTTTTTTCAGTTTTCGGGCGAAAAATCAAGTTTCTCCAATCTTCTCAAAACTCTGGATTCTAATAGAGGGCCATGAGGCTTAAACATGAGTGCAAAAATGGAGGCTCTAGACCCTTCCAGAGCTGAGATATCGAAACTCAAAATTTCGACCCAAAAAAAAAAATGACAGTGTTACCCCTTACGTTTTTTTCAGTTTTTGGGCGAAAAATCAAGTTTCTCCAATCTTCTCAAAACTCTGGATTATGATAGAGGGCCGCGAGACTTTGACCTGAGCGCAAAAATGGAGGCTCTAGACCCTTCCAGAGCTGAGATATCGAAACTCAAAATTTCGACCCAAAAAAAAAAAAACGACAGTGTTACCCCTTACGTTTTTTTCAGTTTTTGGGCGAAAAATCAAGTTTCTCCAATCTTCTCAAAACTCTGGATTATGATAGAGGGCCGCGAGACTTTGACCTGAGCGCAAAAATTGAGGCTCTAGACCCTTCCAGAGCTGAGATATCGAAACTCAAAATTTCGACCCAAAAAAAAAAACGACAGTGTTACCCCTTACGTTTTTTTCAGTTTTTGGGCGAAAAATCAAGTTTCTCCAATCTTCTCAAAACTCTGGATTATGATAGAGGGCCGCGAGACTTTGACCTGAGCGCAAAAATGGAGGCTCTAGACCCTTCCAGAGCTGAGATATCGAAACTCAAAATTTCGACCCGAAAAAAAAAACGGCAGTGTTACCCCTTACGTTTTTTTCAGTTTTCGGGCGAAAAATCAAGTTTCTCCAATCTTCTCAAAACTCTGGATTATGATAGAGGGCCGCGAGACTTTGACCTGAGCGCAAAAATGGAGGCTCTAGACCCTTCCAGAGCTGAGATATCGAAACTCAAAATTTCGACCCGAAAAAAAAAAACGACAGTGTTACCCCTTACGTTTTTTTCAGTTTTCGGGCGAAAAATCAAGTTTCTCCAATCTTCTCAAAACTCTGGATTATGATAGAGGGCCGCGAGACTTTGACCTGAGCGCAAAAATGGAGGCTCTAGACCCTTCCAGAGCTGAGATATCGAAACTCAAAATTTCGACCCGAAAAAAAAAAACGACAGTGTTACCCCTTACGTTTTTTTCAGTTTTCGGGCGAAAAATAAAGTTTCTCCAATCTTCTCAAAACTCTGGATTCTAATAGAGGGCCATGAGACTTAAACCTGAGTGCAAAAATGGAGGCTCTAGACCCTTCCAGAGCTGAGATATCGAAACTCAAAATTTCGACCCGAAAAAAAAAAACCACAGTGGTACCCCTTTCGTTTTTTTTTTCGGGCGAAAAATGAAGTTTCTCCAATCCTCTCAAAACTCTGGATTCTGATAGAGGGCCATGAGACTTAAACCTGAGTGCAAAAATGGAGGCTCTAGACCCTTCCAGAGCTGAGATATCGAAACTCAAAATTTCGACCCGAAAAAAAAACGACAGTGTTACCCCTTACGTTTTTTTCAGTTTTCGGGCGAAAAATCAAGTTTCTCCAATCTTCTCAAAACTCTGGATTATGATAGAGGGCCGCGAGACTTTGACCTGAGCGCAAAAATGGAGGCTCTAGACCCTTCCAGAGCTGAGATATTGAAACTCAAAATTTCGACCCGAAAAAAAAACGACAGTGTTACCCCTTACGTTTTTTTCAGTTTTTGGGCGAAAAATCAAGTTTCTCCAATCTTCTCAAAACTCTGGATTCTAATAGAGGGCCATGAGGCTTAAACATGAGTGCAATAATGGAGGCTCTAGACCCTTCCAGAGCTGAGATATCGAAACTCAAAATTTCGACCCAAAAAAAAAAACGACAGTGTTACCCCTTACGTTTTTTTCAGTTTTTGGGCGAAAAATCAAGTTTCTCCAATCTTCTCAAAACTCTGGATTCTAATAGAGGGCCATGAGGCTTAAACATGAGTGCAAAAATGGAGGCTCTAGACCCTTCCAGAGCTGAGATATCGAAACTCAAAATTTCGACCCGAAAAAAAAAACGACAGTGTTACCCCTTACGTTTTTTTCAGTTTTCGGGCGAAAAATCAAGTTTCTCCAATCTTCTCAAAACTCTGGATTCTAATAGAGGGCCATGAGGCTTAAACATGAGTGCAAAAATGGAGGCTCTAGACCCTTCCAGAGCTGAGATATCGAAACTCAAAATTTCGACCCAAAAAAAAAAATGACAGTGTTACCCCTTACGTTTTTTTCAGTTTTTGGGCGAAAAATCAAGTCTCTCCAATCTTCTCAAAACTCTGGATTATGATAGAGGGCCGCGAGACTTTGACCTGAGCGCAAAAATGGAGGCTCTAGACCCTTCCAGAGCTGAGATATCGAAACTCAAAATTTCGACCCCAAAAAAAAAACGACAGTGTTACCCCTTACGTTTTTTTCAGTTTTTGGGCGAAAAATCAAGTTTCTCCAATCTTCTCAAAACTCTGGATTATGATAGAGGGCCGCGAGACTTTGACCTGAGCGCAAAAATGGAGGCTCTAGACCCTTCCAGAGCTGAGATATCGAAACTCAAAATTTCGACCCCAAAAAAAAAACGACAGTGTTACCCCTTACGTTTTTTTCAGTTTTTGGGCGAAAAATCAAGTTTCTCCAATCTTCTCAAAACTCTGGATTATGATAGAGGGCCGCGAGACTTTGACCTGAGCGCAAAAATGGAGGCTCTAGACCCTTCCAGAGCTGAGATATCGAAACTCAAAATTTCGACCCGAAAAAAAAAACGGCAGTGTTACCCCTTACGTTTTTTTCAGTTTTCGGGCGAAAAATCAAGTTTCTCCAATCTTCTCAAAACTCTGGATTATGATAGAGGGCCACGAGACTTTGACCTGAGCGCAAAAATGGAGGCTCTAGACCCTTCCAGAGCTGAGATATCGAAACTCAAAATTTCGACCCGAAAAAAAAAACGACAGTGTTACCCCTTACGTTTTTTTCAGTTTTCGGGCGAAAAATCAAGTTTCTCCAATCTTCTCAAAACTCTGGATTATGATAGAGGGCCGCGAGACTTTGACCTGAGCGCAAAAATGGAGGCTCTAGACCCTTCCAGAGCTGAGATATTGAAACTCAAAATTTCGACCCGAAAAAAAAACGACAGTGTTACCCCTTACGTTTTTTTCAGTTTTTGGGCGAAAAATCAAGTTTCTCCAATCTTCTCAAAACTCTGGATTCTAATAGAGGGCCATGAGGCTTAAACATGAGTGCAAAAATGGAGGCTCTAGACCCTTCCAGAGCTGAGATATCGAAACTCAAAATTTCGACCCAAAAAAAAAACGACAGTGTTACCCCTTACGTTTTTTTCAGTTTTTGGGCGAAAAATCAAGTTTCTCCAATCTTCTCAAAACTCTGGATTCTAATAGAGGGCCATGAGGCTTAAACATGAGTGCAAAAATGGAGGCTCTAGACCCTTCCAGAGCTGAGATATCGAAACTCAAAATTTCGACCCGAAAAAAAAAACGACAGTGTTACCCCTTACGTTTTTTTCAGTTTTCGGGCGAAAAATCAAGTTTCTCCAATCTTCTCAAAACTCTGGATTATGATAGAGGGCCGCGAGACTTTGACCTGAGCGCAAAAATGGAGGCTCTAGACCCTTCCAGAGCTGAGATATCGAAACTCAAAATTTCGACCCGAAAAAAAAAAACGACAGTGTTACCCCTTACGTTTTTTTCAGTTTTCGGGCGAAAAATCAAGTTTCTCCAATCTTCTCAAAACTCTGGATTATGATAGAGGGCCGCGAGACTTTGACCTGAGCGCAAAAATGGAGGCTCTAGACCCTTCCAGAGCTGAGATATCGAAACTCAAAATTTCGACCCGAAAAAAAACGACAGTGTTACCCCTTACTTTTTTTTCAGTTTTCGGGCGAAAAATCAAGTTTCTCCAATCTTCTCAAAACTCTGGATTATGATAGAGGGCCGCGAGACTTTGACCTGAGCGCAAAAATGGAGGCTCTAGACCCTTCCAGAGCTGAGATATCGAAACTCAAAATTTCGACCCGAAAAAAAAAACGACAGTGTTACCCCTTACGTTTTTTTCAGTTTTCGGGCGAAAAATCAAGTTTCTCCAATCTTCTCAAAACTCTGGATTATGATAGAGGGCCGCAAGACTTTGACCTGAGCGCAAAAATGGAGGCTCTAGACCCTTCCAGAGCTGAGATATCGAAACTCAAAATTTCGACCCGAAAAAAAAACGACAGTGTTACCCCTTACGTTTTTTTCAGTTTTTGGGCGAAAAATCAAGTTTCTCCAATCTTCTCAAAACTCTGTATTATGATAGAGGGCCGCGAGACTTTGACCTGAGCGCAAAAATGGAGGCTCTAGACCCTTCCAGAGCTGAGATATCGAAACTCAAAATTTCGACCCGAAAAAAAAAACGACAGTGTTACCCCTTACGTTTTTTTCAGTTTTCGGGCGAAAAATCAAGTTTCTCCAATCTTCTCAAAACTCTATATTATGATAGAGGGCCATGAGACTTAAACCTGAGTACAAAATTGGAGGCTCTAGACCCTTCCAGAGCTGAGATATCGAAACTCAAAATTTCGACCCAAAAAAAAAATGACAGTGGTACCCCTTTCGTTTTTTTTTTAGGCGAAAAATTAAGTTTCTCCAATCCTCTCAAAACTCTGGATTCTGATAGAGGGCCATGAGACTTAAACCTGAGTGCAAAAATGGAGGCTCTAGACCCTTCCAGAGCTGAGATATCGAAACTCAAAATTTCGACCCGAAAAAAAAACGACAGTGGTACGCCTTTCGTTTTTTTTTTTCGGGCGAAAAATAAAGTTTCTCCAATCTTCTCAAAACTCTGGATTCTAATAGAGGGCCATGAAACTTAAACCTGAGTGCAAAAATTGAGGCTCTAGACCCTTCCAGAGCTGAGATATCGAAACTCAAAATTTCGACCCCAAAAAAAAACGAAAGTGGTACCCCTTTCGTTGTTTTTTTTTTTCGGGCGCAAAACGATGTTTCTCCAATCTTCTCAAAACTCTGGATTATGATAGAGGGCCATGAGACTTAAACCTGACTGCAAAAATTGAGGCTCTAGACCCTTCCAGAGCTGAGATATCGAAACTCAAAATTTCGACCCAAAAAAAAAACGACAGTGGTACCCCTTTCGTTTTTTTTTTTCAGGCGAAAAATGAAGTTTCTCCAATCCTCTCAAAACTCTGGATTCTGATAGAGAGCCATGAGACTTAAACCTGAGTGCAAAAATGGAGGCTCTAGACCCTTCCAGAGCTGAGATATCGAAACTCAAATTTTCGACCCAAAAAAAAAAAAGGCAGTGGTACCACTTTCGGGGTTTTTTTCGGGCGAAAAATAAAGTTTCTCCAATCTTCTCAAAACTCTGGATTCTAATAGAGGGCCATGAGACTTAAACCTGAGTGCAAAAATGGGGGCTCTAGACCCTTCCAGAGCTGAGATATCGAAAACTCAAAATTTCGACCCAAAAAAAAAAAACGACAGTGGTACCCCTTTCGGGTTTTTTTTCAGGCGAAAAATGATGTTTCTCCAATCTTTTCAAAACTCTGGATTCTAATAGAGGGCCATGAGACTTAAACCTGAGTGCAAAAATGGAGGCTCTAGACCCTTCCAGAGCTGAGATGGCGAAACTCAAAATTTCGACCCGAAAAAAAAAACGACAGTGGTACCCCTTTCGGTTTTTTTTTTCAGT
The DNA here is from genome assembly GCF_988280905.1 of Pimephales promelas. Taxonomy (NCBI): domain Eukaryota; kingdom Metazoa; phylum Chordata; class Actinopteri; order Cypriniformes; family Leuciscidae; genus Pimephales; species Pimephales promelas. The sequence goes on along the minus strand of NC_142780.1, from coordinate 14,834,119 downwards.
CGAAAAATGAAGTTTCTCCAATCCTCTCAAAACTCTGGATTCTAATAGAGGGCCATGAGACTTAAACCTGAGTGCAAAAATGGAGGCTCTAGACCCTTCCAGAGCTGAGATATCAAAACTCAAAATTTCGACCCGAAAAAAAAGACAGTGGTACCCCTTTCGTTTTTTTTTTAGGCGAAAAATGAAGTTTCTCCAATCCTCTCAAAACTCTGGATTCTGATAGAGGGCCATGAGACTTAAACCTGAGTGCAAAAATGGAGGCTCTAGAACCTTCTAGAGCTGAGATATCGAAACTCAAAATTTTGTCACGAAAAAAAAAACGACAGTGGTACCCCTTTCGTTTTTTTTTCAGGCGAAAAATGAAGTTTCTCCAATCCTCTCAAAACTCTGGATTCTGATAGAGGTCCATGAGACTTAAACCTGAGTGCAAAAATTGAGGCTCTAGACCCTTCCAGAGCTGAGATATCGAAACTCAAAATTTCGACCCGAAAAAAAAACGACAGTGGTACGCCTTTCGTTTTTTTTTTTCGGGCGAAAAATAAAGTTTCTCCAATCTTCTCAAAATACTGGATTCTAATAGAGGGCCATGAAACTTAAACCTGAGTGCAAAAATTGAGGCTCTAGACCCTTCCAGAGCTGAGATATCGAAACTCAAAATTTCGACCCCAAAAAAAAACGAAAGTGGTACCCCTTTCGTTGTTTTTTTTTTCGGGCGCAAAACGATGTTTCTCCAATCTTCTCAAAACTCTGGATTATGATAGAGGGCCATGAGACTTAAACCTGACTGCAAAAATTGAGGCTCTAGACCCTTCCAGAGCTGAGATATCGAAACTCAAAATTTCGACCCAAAAAAAAAACGACAGTGGTACCCCTTTCGTTTTTTTTTTTTCAGGCGAAAAATGAAGTTTCTCCAATCCTCTCAAAACTCTGGATTCTGATAGAGAGCCATGAGGCTTAAACATGAGTGCAAAAATGGAGGCTCTAGACCCTTCCAGAGCTGAGATATCGAAACTCAAAATTTCGACCCGAAAAAAAAAACGACAGTGTTACCCCTTACGTTTTTTTCAGTTTTCGGGCGAAAAATCAAGTTTCTCCAATCTTCTCAAAACTCTGGATTCTAATAGAGGGCCATGAGGCTTAAACATGAGTGCAACAATGGAGGCTCTAGACCCTTCCAGAGCTGAGATATCGAAACTCAAAATTTCGACCCAAAAAAAAAAATGACAGTGTTACCCCTTACGTTTTTTTCAGTTTTTGGGCGAAAAATCAAGTTTCTCCAATCTTCTCAAAACTCTGGATTATGATAGAGGGCCGCGAGACTTTGACCTGAGCGCAAAAATGGAGGCTCTAGACCCTTCCAGAGCTGAGATATCGAAACTCAAAATTTCGACCCAAAAAAAAAAACGACAGTGTTACCCCTTACGTTTTTTTCAGTTTTTGGGCGAAAAATCAAGTTTCTCCAATCTTCTCAAAACTCTGGATTATGATAGAGGGCCGCGAGACTTTGACCTGAGCGCAAAAATGGAGGCTCTAGACCCTTCCAGAGCTGAGATATCGAAACTCAAAATTTCGACCCCAAAAAAAAAACGACAGTGTTACCCCTTACGTTTTTTTCAGTTTTTGGGCGAAAAATCAAGTTTCTCCAATCTTCTCAAAACTCTGGATTATGATAGAGGGCCGCGAGACTTTGACCTGAGCGCAAAAATGGAGGCTCTAGACCCTTCCAGAGCTGAGATATCGAAACTCAAAATTTCGACCCGAAAAAAAAAACGGCAGTGTTACCCCTTACGTTTTTTTCAGTTTTCGGGCGAAAAATCAAGTTTCTCCAATCTTCTCAAAACTCTGGATTATGATAGAGGGCCACGAGACTTTGACCTGAGCGCAAAAATGGAGGCTCTAGACCCTTCCAGAGCTGAGATATCGAAACTCAAAATTTCGACCCGAAAAAAAAACGACAGTGTTACCCCTTACGTTTTTTTCAGTTTTCGGGCGAAAAATCAAGTTTCTCCAATCTTCTCAAAACTCTGGATTATGATAGAGGGCCGCGAGACTTTGACCTGAGCGCAAAAATGGAGGCTCTAGACCCTTCCAGAGCTGAGATATTGAAACTCAAAATTTCGACCCGAAAAAAAAACGACAGTGTTACCCCTTACGTTTTTTTCAGTTTTTGGGCGAAAAATCAAGTTTCTCCAATCTTCTCAAAACTCTGGATTCTAATAGAGGGCCATGAGGCTTAAACATGAGTGCAAAAATGGAGGCTCTAGACCCTTCCAGAGCTGAGATATCGAAACTCAAAATTTCGACCCAAAAAAAAAACGACAGTGTTACCCCTTACGTTTTTTTCAGTTTTTGGGCGAAAAATCAAGTTTCTCCAATCTTCTCAAAACTCTGGATTCTAATAGAGGGCCATGAGGCTTAAACATGAGTGCAAAAATGGAGGCTCTAGACCCTTCCAGAGCTGAGATATCGAAACTCAAAATTTCGACCCGAAAAAAAAAACGACAGTGTTACCCCTTACGTTTTTTTCAGTTTTCGGGCGAAAAATCAAGTTTCTCCAATCTTCTCAAAACTCTGGATTATGATAGAGGGCCGCGAGACTTTGACCTGAGCGCAAAAATGGAGGCTCTAGACCCTTCCAGAGCTGAGATATCGAAACTCAAAATTTCGACCCGAAAAAAAAAAACGACTGTGTTACCCCTTACGTTTTTTTCAGTTTTCGGGCGAAAAATCAAGTTTCTCCAATCTTCTCAAAACTCTGGATTATGATAGAGGGCCGCGAGACTTTGACCTGAGCGCAAAAATGGAGGCTCTAGACCCTTCCAGAGCTGAGATATCGAAACTCAAAATTTCGACCCGAAAAAAAACAACAGTGTTACCCCTTACTTTTTTTTCAGTTTTCGGGCGAAAAATCAAGTTTCTCCAATCTTCTCAAAACTCTGGATTATGATAGAGGGCCGCGAGACTTTGACCTGAGCGCAAAAATGGAGGCTCTAGACCCTTCCAGAGCTGAGATATCGAAACTCAAAATTTCGACCCGAAAAAAAAAAACGACAGTGTTACCCCTTACGTTTTTTTCAGTTTTCGGGCGAAAAATCAAGTTTCTCCAATCTTCTCAAAACTCTGGATTATGATAGAGGGCCGCGAGACTTTGACCTGAGCGCAAAAATGGAGGCTCTAGACCCTTCCAGAGCTGAGATATCGAAACTCAAAATTTCGACCCGAAAAAAAACGACAGTGTTACCCCTTACTTTTTTTTCAGTTTTCGGGCGAAAAATCAAGTTTCTCCAATCTTCTCAAAACTCTGGATTATGATAGAGGGCCGCGAGACTTTGACCTGAGCGCAAAAATGGAGGCTCTAGACCCTTCCAGAGCTGAGATATCGAAACTCAAAATTTCGACCCGAAAAAAAAAACGACAGTGTTACCCCTTACGTTTTTTTCAGTTTTCGGGCGAAAAATCAAGTTTCTCCAATCTTCTCAAAACTCTGGATTATGATAGAGGGCCGCAAGACTTTGACCTGAGCGCAAAAATGGAGGCTCTAGACCCTTCCAGAGCTGAGATATCGAAACTCAAAATTTCGACCCGAAAAAAAAAACGACAGTGTTACCCCTTACGTTTTTTTCAGTTTTTGGGCGAAAAATCAAGTTTCTCCAATCTTCTCAAAACTCTGTATTATGATAGAGGGCCGCGAGACTTTGACCTGAGCGCAAAAATGGAGGCTCTAGACCCTTCCAGAGCTGAGATATCGAAACTCAAAATTTCGACCCGAAAAAAAACAACAGTGTTACCCCTTACTTTTTTTTCAGTTTTCGGGCGAAAAATCAAGTTTCTCCAATCTTCTCAAAACTCTGGATTATGATAGAGGGCCGCGAGACTTTGACCTGAGCGCAAAAATGGAGGCTCTAGACCCTTCCAGAGCTGAGATATCGAAACTCAAAATTTCGACCCGAAAAAAAAAAACGACAGTGTTACCCCTTACGTTTTTTTCAGTTTTCGGGCGAAAAATCAAGTTTCTCCAATCTTCTCAAAACTCTGGATTATGATAGAGGGCCGCGAGACTTTGACCTGAGCGCAAAAATGGAGGCTCTAGACCCTTCCAGAGCTGAGATATCGAAACTCAAAATTTCGACCCGAAAAAAAACGACAGTGTTACCCCTTACTTTTTTTTCAGTTTTCGGGCGAAAAATCAAGTTTCTCCAATCTTCTCAAAACTCTGGATTATGATAGAGGGCCGCGAGACTTTGACCTGAGCGCAAAAATGGAGGCTCTAGACCCTTCCAGAGCTGAGATATCGAAACTCAAAATTTCGACCCGAAAAAAAAAACGACAGTGTTACCCCTTACGTTTTTTTCAGTTTTCGGGCGAAAAATCAAGTTTCTCCAATCTTCTCAAAACTCTGGATTATGATAGAGGGCCGCAAGACTTTGACCTGAGCGCAAAAATGGAGGCTCTAGACCCTTCCAGAGCTGAGATATCGAAACTCAAAATTTCGACCCGAAAAAAAAAACGACAGTGTTACCCCTTACGTTTTTTTCAGTTTTTGGGCGAAAAATCAAGTTTCTCCAATCTTCTCAAAACTCTGTATTATGATAGAGGGCCGCGAGACTTTGACCTGAGCGCAAAAATGGAGGCTCTAGACCCTTCCAGAGCTGAGATATCGAAACTCAAAATTTCGACCCGAAAAAAAAACGACAGTGTTACCCCTTACGTTTTTTTCAGTTTTCGGGCGAAAAATCAAGTTTCTCCAATCTTCTCAAAACTCTATATTATGATAGAGGGCCATGAGACTTAAACCTGAGTACAAAATTGGAGGCTCTAGACCCTTCCAGAGCTGAGATATCGAAACTCAAAATTTCGACCCGAAAAAAAAACGACAGTGGTACGCCTTTCGTTTTTTTTTTTCGGGCGAAAAATAAAGTTTCTCCAATCTTCTCAAAACTCTGGATTCTAATAGAGGGCCATGAAACTTAAACCTGAGTGCAAAAATTGAGGCTCTAGACCCTTCCAGAGCTGAGATATCGAAACTCAAAATTTCGACCCCAAAAAAAAACGAAAGTGGTACCCCTTTCGTTGTTTTTTTTTTCGGGCGCAAAACGATGTTTCTCCAATCTTCTCAAAACTCTGGATTATGATAGAGGGCCATGAGACTTAAACCTGACTGCAAAAATTGAGGCTCTAGACCCTTCCAGAGCTGAGATATCGAAACTCAAAATTTTGACCCAAAAAAAAAACGACAGTGGTACCCCTTTCGTTTTTTTTTTTCAGGCGAAAAATGAAGTTTCTCCAATCCTCTCAAAACTCTGGATTTTGGTAGAGAGCCATGAGACTTAAACCTGAGTGCAAAAATGGAGGCTCTAGACCCTTCCAGAGCTGAGATATCGAAACTCAAAATTTCGACCCGAAAAAAAAACGACAGTGTTACCCCTTACGTTTTTTTCAGTTTTCGGGCGAAAAATCAAGTTTCTCCAATCTTCTCAAAACTCTATATTATGATAGAGGGCCATGAGACTTAAACCTGAGTACAAAATTGGAGGCTCTAGACCCTTCCAGAGCTGAGATATCGAAACTCAAAATTTCGACCCGAAAAAAAAACGACAGTGGTACGCCTTTCGTTTTTTTTTTTCGGGCGAAAAATAAAGTTTCTCCAATCTTCTCAAAACTCTGGATTATGATAGAGGGCCGCGAGACTTTGACCTGAGCGCAAAAATGGAGGCTCTAGACCCTTCCAGAGCTGAGATATCGAAACTCAAAATTTCGACCCGAAAAAAAAAAACGACAGTGTTACCCCTTACGTTTTTTTCAGTTTTCGGGCGAAAAATAAAGTTTCTCCAATCTTCTCAAAACTCTGGATTCTAATAGAGGGCCATGAGACTTAAACCTGAGTGCAAAAATGGAGGCTCTAGACCCTTCCAGAGCTGAGATATCGAAACTCAAAATTTCGACCCGAAAAAAAAAAACCACAGTGGTACCCCTTTCGTTTTTTTTTTCGGGCGAAAAATGAAGTTTCTCCAATCCTCTCAAAACTCTGGATTCTGATAGAGGGCCATGAGACTTAAACCTGAGTGCAAAAATGGAGGCTCTAGACCCTTCCAGAGCTGAGATATCGAAACTCAAAATTTCGACCCGAAAAAAAAACGACAGTGTTACCCCTTACGTTTTTTTCAGTTTTCGGGCGAAAAATCAAGTTTCTCCAATCTTCTCAAAACTCTGGATTATGATAGAGGGCCGCGAGACTTTGACCTGAGCGCAAAAATGGAGGCTCTAGACCCTTCCAGAGCTGAGATATTGAAACTCAAAATTTCGACCCGAAAAAAAAACGACAGTGTTACCCCTTACGTTTTTTTCAGTTTTTGGGCGAAAAATCAAGTTTCTCCAATCTTCTCAAAACTCTGGATTCTAATAGAGGGCCATGAGGCTTAAACATGAGTGCAATAATGGAGGCTCTAGACCCTTCCAGAGCTGAGATATCGAAACTCAAAATTTCGACCCAAAAAAAAAAAACGACAGTGTTACCCCTTACGTTTTTTTCAGTTTTTGGGCGAAAAATCAAGTTTCTCCAATCTTCTCAAAACTCTGGATTCTAATAGAGGGCCATGAGGCTTAAACATGAGTGCAAAAATGGAGGCTCTAGACCCTTCCAGAGCTGAGATATCGAAACTCAAAATTTCGACCCGAAAAAAAAAACGACAGTGTTACCCCTTACGTTTTTTTCAGTTTTCGGGCGAAAAATCAAGTTTCTCCAATCTTCTCAAAACTCTGGATTCTAATAGAGGGCCATGAGGCTTAAACATGAGTGCAAAAATGGAGGCTCTAGACCCTTCCAGAGCTGAGATATCGAAACTCAAAATTTCGACCCAAAAAAAAAAATGACAGTGTTACCCCTTACGTTTTTTTCAGTTTTTGGGCGAAAAATCAAGTCTCTCCAATCTTCTCAAAACTCTGGATTATGATAGAGGGCCGCGAGACTTTGACCTGAGCGCAAAAATGGAGGCTCTAGACCCTTCCAGAGCTGAGATATCGAAACTCAAAATTTCGACCCCAAAAAAAAAACGACAGTGTTACCCCTTACGTTTTTTTCAGTTTTTGGGCGAAAAATCAAGTTTCTCCAATCTTCTCAAAACTCTGGATTATGATAGAGGGCCGCGAGACTTTGACCTGAGCGCAAAAATGGAGGCTCTAGACCCTTCCAGAGCTGAGATATCGAAACTCAAAATTTCGACCCCAAAAAAAAAACGACAGTGTTACCCCTTACGTTTTTTTCAGTTTTTGGGCGAAAAATCAAGTTTCTCCAATCTTCTCAAAACTCTGGATTATGATAGAGGGCCGCGAGACTTTGACCTGAGCGCAAAAATGGAGGCTCTAGACCCTTCCAGAGCTGAGATATCGAAACTCAAAATTTCGACCCGAAAAAAAAAACGGCAGTGTTACCCCTTACGTTTTTTTCAGTTTTCGGGCGAAAAATCAAGTTTCTCCAATCTTCTCAAAACTCTGGATTATGATAGAGGGCCACGAGACTTTGACCTGAGCGCAAAAATGGAGGCTCTAGACCCTTCCAGAGCTGAGATATCGAAACTCAAAATTTCGACCCGAAAAAAAAAACGACAGTGTTACCCCTTACGTTTTTTTCAGTTTTCGGGCGAAAAATCAAGTTTCTCCAATCTTCTCAAAACTCTGGATTATGATAGAGGGCCGCGAGACTTTGACCTGAGCGCAAAAATGGAGGCTCTAGACCCTTCCAGAGCTGAGATATTGAAACTCAAAATTTCGACCCGAAAAAAAAACGACAGTGTTACCCCTTACGTTTTTTTCAGTTTTTGGGCGAAAAATCAAGTTTCTCCAATCTTCTCAAAACTCTGGATTCTAATAGAGGGCCATGAGGCTTAAACATGAGTGCAAAAATGGAGGCTCTAGACCCTTCCAGAGCTGAGATATCGAAACTCAAAATTTCGACCCAAAAAAAAAACGACAGTGTTACCCCTTACGTTTTTTTCAGTTTTTGGGCGAAAAATCAAGTTTCTCCAATCTTCTCAAAACTCTGGATTCTAATAGAGGGCCATGAGGCTTAAACATGAGTGCAAAAATGGAGGCTCTAGACCCTTCCAGAGCTGAGATATCGAAACTCAAAATTTCGACCCGAAAAAAAAAACGACAGTGTTACCCCTTACGTTTTTTTCAGTTTTCGGGCGAAAAATCAAGTTTCTCCAATCTTCTCAAAACTCTGGATTATGATAGAGGGCCGCGAGACTTTGACCTGAGCGCAAAAATGGAGGCTCTAGACCCTTCCAGAGCTGAGATATCGAAACTCAAAATTTCGACCCGAAAAAAAAAAACGACAGTGTTACCCCTTACGTTTTTTTCAGTTTTCGGGCGAAAAATCAAGTTTCTCCAATCTTCTCAAAACTCTGGATTATGATAGAGGGCCGCGAGACTTTGACCTGAGCGCAAAAATGGAGGCTCTAGACCCTTCCAGAGCTGAGATATCGAAACTCAAAATTTCGACCCGAAAAAAAACGACAGTGTTACCCCTTACTTTTTTTTCAGTTTTCGGGCGAAAAATCAAGTTTCTCCAATCTTCTCAAAACTCTGGATTATGATAGAGGGCCGCGAGACTTTGACCTGAGCGCAAAAATGGAGGCTCTAGACCCTTCCAGAGCTGAGATATCGAAACTCAAAATTTCGACCCGAAAAAAAAAACGACAGTGTTACCCCTTACGTTTTTTTCAGTTTTCGGGCGAAAAATCAAGTTTCTCCAATCTTCTCAAAACTCTGGATTATGATAGAGGGCCGCAAGACTTTGACCTGAGCGCAAAAATGGAGGCTCTAGACCCTTCCAGAGCTGAGATATCGAAACTCAAAATTTCGACCCGAAAAAAAAACGACAGTGTTACCCCTTACGTTTTTTTCAGTTTTTGGGCGAAAAATCAAGTTTCTCCAATCTTCTCAAAACTCTGTATTATGATAGAGGGCCGCGAGACTTTGACCTGAGCGCAAAAATGGAGGCTCTAGACCCTTCCAGAGCTGAGATATCGAAACTCAAAATTTCGACCCGAAAAAAAAAACGACAGTGTTACCCCTTACGTTTTTTTCAGTTTTCGGGCGAAAAATCAAGTTTCTCCAATCTTCTCAAAACTCTATATTATGATAGAGGGCCATGAGACTTAAACCTGAGTACAAAATTGGAGGCTCTAGACCCTTCCAGAGCTGAGATATCGAAACTCAAAATTTCGACCCAAAAAAAAAATGACAGTGGTACCCCTTTCGTTTTTTTTTTAGGCGAAAAATTAAGTTTCTCCAATCCTCTCAAAACTCTGGATTCTGATAGAGGGCCATGAGACTTAAACCTGAGTGCAAAAATGGAGGCTCTAGACCCTTCCAGAGCTGAGATATCGAAACTCAAAATTTCGACCCGAAAAAAAAACGACAGTGGTACGCCTTTCGTTTTTTTTTTTCGGGCGAAAAATAAAGTTTCTCCAATCTTCTCAAAACTCTGGATTCTAATAGAGGGCCATGAAACTTAAACCTGAGTGCAAAAATTGAGGCTCTAGACCCTTCCAGAGCTGAGATATCGAAACTCAAAATTTCGACCCCAAAAAAAAACGAAAGTGGTACCCCTTTCGTTGTTTTTTTTTTTCGGGCGCAAAACGATGTTTCTCCAATCTTCTCAAAACTCTGGATTATGATAGAGGGCCATGAGACTTAAACCTGACTGCAAAAATTGAGGCTCTAGACCCTTCCAGAGCTGAGATATCGAAACTCAAAATTTCGACCCAAAAAAAAAACGACAGTGGTACCCCTTTCGTTTTTTTTTTTCAGGCGAAAAATGAAGTTTCTCCAATCCTCTCAAAACTCTGGATTCTGATAGAGAGCCATGAGACTTAAACCTGAGTGCAAAAATGGAGGCTCTAGACCCTTCCAGAGCTGAGATATCGAAACTCAAATTTTCGACCCAAAAAAAAAAAAGGCAGTGGTACCACTTTCGGGGTTTTTTTCGGGCGAAAAATAAAGTTTCTCCAATCTTCTCAAAACTCTGGATTCTAATAGAGGGCCATGAGACTTAAACCTGAGTGCAAAAATGGGGGCTCTAGACCCTTCCAGAGCTGAGATATCGAAAACTCAAAATTTCGACCCAAAAAAAAAAAACGACAGTGGTACCCCTTTCGGGTTTTTTTTCAGGCGAAAAATGATGTTTCTCCAATCTTTTCAAAACTCTGGATTCTAATAGAGGGCCATGAGACTTAAACCTGAGTGCAAAAATGGAGGCTCTAGACCCTTCCAGAGCTGAGATGGCGAAACTCAAAATTTCGACCCGAAAAAAAAAACGACAGTGGTACCCCTTTCGGTTTTTTTTTTCAGTCGAAAAATGAAGTTTCTCCAATCCTCTCAAAACTCTGGATTCTAATAGAGGGCCATGAGACTTAAACCTGAGTGCAAAAATGGAGGCTCTAGACCCTTCCAGAGCTGAGATATCAAAACTCAAAATTTCGACCCGAAAAAAAAGACAGTGGTACCCCTTTCGTTTTTTTTTTAGGCGAAAAATGAAGTTTCTCCAATCCTCTCAAAACTCTGGATTCTGATAGAGGGCCATGAGACTTAAACCTGAGTGCAAAAATGGAGGCTCTAGAACCTTCTAGAGCTGAGATATCGAAACTCAAAATTTTGTCACGAAAAAAAAAACGACAGTGGTACCCCTTTCGTTTTTTTTTCAGGCGAAAAATGAAGTTTCTCCAATCCTCTCAAAACTCTGGATTCTGATAGAGGTCCATGAGACTTAAACCTGAGTGCAAAAATTGAGGCTCTAGACCCTTCCAGAGCTGAGATATCGAAACTCAAAATTTCGACCCGAAAAAAAAACGACAGTGGTACGCCTTTCGTTTTTTTTTTTCGGGCGAAAAATAAAGTTTCTCCAATCTTCTCAAAATACTGGATTCTAATAGAGGGCCATGAAACTTAAACCTGAGTGCAAAAATTGAGGCTCTAGACCCTTCCAGAGCTGAGATATCGAAACTCAAAATTTCGACCCCAAAAAAAAACGAAAGTGGTACCCCTTTCGTTGTTTTTTTTTTCGGGCGCAAAACGATGTTTCTCCAATCTTCTCAAAACTCTGGATTATGATAGAGGGCCATGAGACTTAAACCTGACTGCAAAAATTGAGGCTCTAGACCCTTCCAGAGCTGAGATATCGAAACTCAAAATTTCGACCCAAAAAAAAAACGACAGTGGTACCCCTTTCGTTTTTTTTTTTTCAGGCGAAAAATGAAGTTTCTCCAATCCTCTCAAAACTCTGGATTCTGATAGAGAGCCATGAGGCTTAAACATGAGTGCAAAAATGGAGGCTCTAGACCCTTCCAGAGCTGAGATATCGAAACTCAAAATTTCGACCCGAAAAAAAAAACGACAGTGTTACCCCTTACGTTTTTTTCAGTTTTCGGGCGAAAAATCAAGTTTCTCCAATCTTCTCAAAACTCTGGATTCTAATAGAGGGCCATGAGGCTTAAACATGAGTGCAACAATGGAGGCTCTAGACCCTTCCAGAGCTGAGATATCGAAACTCAAAATTTCGACCCAAAAAAAAAAATGACAGTGTTACCCCTTACGTTTTTTTCAGTTTTTGGGCGAAAAATCAAGTTTCTCCAATCTTCTCAAAACTCTGGATTATGATAGAGGGCCGCGAGACTTTGACCTGAGCGCAAAAATGGAGGCTCTAGACCCTTCCAGAGCTGAGATATCGAAACTCAAAATTTCGACCCAAAAAAAAAAACGACAGTGTTACCCCTTACGTTTTTTTCAGTTTTTGGGCGAAAAATCAAGTTTCTCCAATCTTCTCAAAACTCTGGATTATGATAGAGGGCCGCGAGACTTTGACCTGAGCGCAAAAATGGAGGCTCTAGACCCTTCCAGAGCTGAGATATCGAAACTCAAAATTTCGACCCCAAAAAAAAAACGACAGTGTTACCCCTTACGTTTTTTTCAGTTTTTGGGCGAAAAATCAAGTTTCTCCAATCTTCTCAAAACTCTGGATTATGATAGAGGGCCGCGAGACTTTGACCTGAGCGCAAAAATGGAGGCTCTAGACCCTTCCAGAGCTGAGATATCGAAACTCAAAATTTCGACCCGAAAAAAAAAACGGCAGTGTTACCCCTTACGTTTTTTTCAGTTTTCGGGCGAAAAATCAAGTTTCTCCAATCTTCTCAAAACTCTGGATTATGATAGAGGGCCACGAGACTTTGACCTGAGCGCAAAAATGGAGGCTCTAGACCCTTCCAGAGCTGAGATATCGAAACTCAAAATTTCGACCCGAAAAAAAAACGACAGTGTTACCCCTTACGTTTTTTTCAGTTTTCGGGCGAAAAATCAAGTTTCTCCAATCTTCTCAAAACTCTGGATTATGATAGAGGGCCGCGAGACTTTGACCTGAGCGCAAAAATGGAGGCTCTAGACCCTTCCAGAGCTGAGATATTGAAACTCAAAATTTCGACCCGAAAAAAAAACGACAGTGTTACCCCTTACGTTTTTTTCAGTTTTTGGGCGAAAAATCAAGTTTCTCCAATCTTCTCAAAACTCTGGATTCTAATAGAGGGCCATGAGGCTTAAACATGAGTGCAAAAATGGAGGCTCTAGACCCTTCCAGAGCTGAGATATCGAAACTCAAAATTTCGACCCAAAAAAAAAACGACAGTGTTACCCCTTACGTTTTTTTCAGTTTTTGGGCGAAAAATCAAGTTTCTCCAATCTTCTCAAAACTCTGGATTCTAATAGAGGGCCATGAGGCTTAAACATGAGTGCAAAAATGGAGGCTCTAGACCCTTCCAGAGCTGAGATATCGAAACTCAAAATTTCGACCCGAAAAAAAAAACGACAGTGTTACCCCTTACGTTTTTTTCAGTTTTCGGGCGAAAAATCAAGTTTCTCCAATCTTCTCAAAACTCTGGATTATGATAGAGGGCCGCGAGACTTTGACCTGAGCGCAAAAATGGAGGCTCTAGACCCTTCCAGAGCTGAGATATCGAAACTCAAAATTTCGACCCGAAAAAAAAAAACGACTGTGTTACCCCTTACGTTTTTTTCAGTTTTCGGGCGAAAAATCAAGTTTCTCCAATCTTCTCAAAACTCTGGATTATGATAGAGGGCCGCGAGACTTTGACCTGAGCGCAAAAATGGAGGCTCTAGACCCTTCCAGAGCTGAGATATCGAAACTCAAAATTTCGACCCGAAAAAAAACAACAGTGTTACCCCTTACTTTTTTTTCAGTTTTCGGGCGAAAAATCAAGTTTCTCCAATCTTCTCAAAACTCTGGATTATGATAGAGGGCCGCGAGACTTTGACCTGAGCGCAAAAATGGAGGCTCTAGACCCTTCCAGAGCTGAGATATCGAAACTCAAAATTTCGACCCGAAAAAAAAAAACGACAGTGTTACCCCTTACGTTTTTTTCAGTTTTCGGGCGAAAAATCAAGTTTCTCCAATCTTCTCAAAACTCTGGATTATGATAGAGGGCCGCGAGACTTTGACCTGAGCGCAAAAATGGAGGCTCTAGACCCTTCCAGAGCTGAGATATCGAAACTCAAAATTTCGACCCGAAAAAAAACGACAGTGTTACCCCTTACTTTTTTTTCAGTTTTCGGGCGAAAAATCAAGTTTCTCCAATCTTCTCAAAACTCTGGATTATGATAGAGGGCCGCGAGACTTTGACCTGAGCGCAAAAATGGAGGCTCTAGACCCTTCCAGAGCTGAGATATCGAAACTCAAAATTTCGACCCGAAAAAAAAAACGACAGTGTTACCCCTTACGTTTTTTTCAGTTTTCGGGCGAAAAATCAAGTTTCTCCAATCTTCTCAAAACTCTGGATTATGATAGAGGGCCGCAAGACTTTGACCTGAGCGCAAAAATGGAGGCTCTAGACCCTTCCAGAGCTGAGATATCGAAACTCAAAATTTCGACCCGAAAAAAAAAACGACAGTGTTACCCCTTACGTTTTTTTCAGTTTTTGGGCGAAAAATCAAGTTTCTCCAATCTTCTCAAAACTCTGTATTATGATAGAGGGCCGCGAGACTTTGACCTGAGCGCAAAAATGGAGGCTCTAGACCCTTCCAGAGCTGAGATATCGAAACTCAAAATTTCGACCCGAAAAAAAAACGACAGTGTTACCCCTTACGTTTTTTTCAGTTTTCGGGCGAAAAATCAAGTTTCTCCAATCTTCTCAAAACTCTATATTATGATAGAGGGCCATGAGACTTAAACCTGAGTACAAAATTGGAGGCTCTAGACCCTTCCAGAGCTGAGATATCGAAACTCAAAATTTCGACCCGAAAAAAAAACGACAGTGGTACGCCTTTCGTTTTTTTTTTTCGGGCGAAAAATAAAGTTTCTCCAATCTTCTCAAAACTCTGGATTCTAATAGAGGGCCATGAAACTTAAACCTGAGTGCAAAAATTGAGGCTCTAGACCCTTCCAGAGCTGAGATATCGAAACTCAAAATTTCGACCCCAAAAAAAAACGAAAGTGGTACCCCTTTCGTTGTTTTTTTTTTTCGGGCGCAAAACGATGTTTCTCCAATCTTCTCAAAACTCTGGATTATGATAGAGGGCCATGAGACTTAAACCTGACTGCAAAAATTGAGGCTCTAGACCCTTCCAGAGCTGAGATATCGAAACTCAAAATTTTGACCCAAAAAAAAAACGACAGTGGTACCCCTTTCGTTTTTTTTTTTCAGGCGAAAAATGAAGTTTCTCCAATCCTCTCAAAACTCTGGATTTTGGTAGAGAGCCATGAGACTTAAACCTGAGTGCAAAAATGGAGGCTCTAGACCCTTCCAGAGCTGAGATATCGAAACTCAAATTTTCGACCCAAAAAAAAAAAGGCAGTGGTACCACTTTCGGGGTTTTTTTCGGGCGAAAAATAAAGTTTCTCCAATCTTCTCAAAACTCTGGATTCTAATAGAGGGCCATGAGACTTAAACCTGAGTGCAAAAATGGGGGCTCTAGACCCTTCCAGAGCTGAGATATCGAAAACTCAAAATTTCGACCCAAAAAAAAAAAACGACAGTGGTACCCCTTTCGGGTTTTTTTTCAGGCGAAAAATGATGTTTCTCCAATCTTTTCAAAACTCTGGATTCTAATAGAGGGCCATGAGACTTAAACCTGAGTGCAAAAATGGAGGCTCTAGACCCTTCCAGAGCTGAGATGGCGAAACTCAAAATTTCAACCCGAAAAAAAAAAACGACAGTGGTACCCCTTTCGGTTTTTTTTTTCAGTCGAAAAATGAAGTTTCTCCAATCCTCTCAAAACTCTGGATTCTAATAGAGGGCCATGAGACTTAAACCTGAGTGCAAAAATGGAGGCTCTAGACCCTTCCAGAGCTGAGATATCAAAACTCAAAATTTCGACCCGAAAAAAAAGACAGTGGTACCCCTTTCGTTTTTTTTTTAGGCGAAAAATGAAGTTTCTCCAATCCTCTCAAAACTCTGGATTCTGATAGAGGGCCATGAGACTTAAACCTGAGTGCAAAAATGGAGGCTCTAGAACCTTCTAGAGCTGAGATATCGAAACTCAAAATTTTGTCACGAAAAAAAAAACGACAGTGGTACCCCTTTCGTTTTTTTTTCAGGCGAAAAATGAAGTTTCTCCAATCCTCTCAAAACTCTGGATTCTGATAGAGGTCCATGAGACTTAAACCTGAGTGCAAAAATTGAGGCTCTAGACCCTTCCAGAGCTGAGATATCGAAACTCAAAATTTCGACCCGAAAAAAAAACGACAGTGGTACGCCTTTCGTTTTTTTTTTTCGGGCGAAAAATAAAGTTTCTCCAATCTTCTCAAAATACTGGATTCTAATAGAGGGCCATGAAACTTAAACCTGAGTGCAAAAATTGAGGCTCTAGACCCTTCCAGAGCTGAGATATCGAAACTCAAAATTTCGACCCCAAAAAAAAACGAAAGTGGTACCCCTTTCGTTGTTTTTTTTTTCGGGCGCAAAACGATGTTTCTCCAATCTTCTCAAAACTCTGGATTATGATAGAGGGCCATGAGACTTAAACCTGACTGCAAAAATTGAGGCTCTAGACCCTTCCAGAGCTGAGATATCGAAACTCAAAATTTCGACCCAAAAAAAAAACGACAGTGGTACCCCTTTCGTTTTTTTTTTTTCAGGCGAAAAATGAAGTTTCTCCAATCCTCTCAAAACTCTGGATTCTGATAGAGAGCCATGAGGCTTAAACATGAGTGCAAAAATGGAGGCTCTAGACCCTTCCAGAGCTGAGATATCGAAACTCAAAATTTCGACCCGAAAAAAAAAACGACAGTGTTACCCCTTACGTTTTTTTCAGTTTTCGGGCGAAAAATCAAGTTTCTCCAATCTTCTCAAAACTCTGGATTCTAATAGAGGGCCATGAGGCTTAAACATGAGTGCAACAATGGAGGCTCTAGACCCTTCCAGAGCTGAGATATCGAAACTCAAAATTTCGACCCAAAAAAAAAATGACAGTGTTACCCCTTACGTTTTTTTCAGTTTTTGGGCGAAAAATCAAGTTTCTCCAATCTTCTCAAAACTCTGGATTATGATAGAGGGCCGCGAGACTTTGACCTGAGCGCAAAAATGGAGGCTCTAGACCCTTCCAGAGCTGAGATATCGAAACTCAAAATTTCGACCCAAAAAAAAAAACGACAGTGTTACCCCTTACGTTTTTTTCAGTTTTTGGGCGAAAAATCAAGTTTCTCCAATCTTCTCAAAACTCTGGATTATGATAGAGGGCCGCGAGACTTTGACCTGAGCGCAAAAATGGAGGCTCTAGACCCTTCCAGAGCTGAGATATCGAAACTCAAAATTTCGACCCCAAAAAAAAAACGACAGTGTTACCCCTTACGTTTTTTTCAGTTTTTGGGCGAAAAATCAAGTTTCTCCAATCTTCTCAAAACTCTGGATTATGATAGAGGGCCGCGAGACTTTGACCTGAGCGCAAAAATGGAGGCTCTAGACCCTTCCAGAGCTGAGATATCGAAACTCAAAATTTCGACCCGAAAAAAAAAACGGCAGTGTTACCCCTTACGTTTTTTTCAGTTTTCGGGCGAAAAATCAAGTTTCTCCAATCTTCTCAAAACTCTGGATTATGATAGAGGGCCACGAGACTTTGACCTGAGCGCAAAAATGGAGGCTCTAGACCCTTCCAGAGCTGAGATATCGAAACTCAAAATTTCGACCCGAAAAAAAAACGACAGTGTTACCCCTTACGTTTTTTTCAGTTTTCGGGCGAAAAATCAAGTTTCTCCAATCTTCTCAAAACTCTGGATTATGATAGAGGGCCGCGAGACTTTGACCTGAGCGCAAAAATGGAGGCTCTAGACCCTTCCAGAGCTGAGATATTGAAACTCAAAATTTCGACCCGAAAAAAAAACGACAGTGTTACCCCTTACGTTTTTTTCAGTTTTTGGGCGAAAAATCAAGTTTCTCCAATCTTCTCAAAACTCTGGATTCTAATAGAGGGCCATGAGGCTTAAACATGAGTGCAAAAATGGAGGCTCTAGACCCTTCCAGAGCTGAGATATCGAAACTCAAAATTTCGACCCAAAAAAAAAACGACAGTGTTACCCCTTACGTTTTTTTCAGTTTTTGGGCGAAAAATCAAGTTTCTCCAATCTTCTCAAAACTCTGGATTCTAATAGAGGGCCATGAGGCTTAAACATGAGTGCAAAAATGGAGGCTCTAGACCCTTCCAGAGCTGAGATATCGAAACTCAAAATTTCGACCCGAAAAAAAAAACGACAGTGTTACCCCTTACGTTTTTTTCAGTTTTCGGGCGAAAAATCAAGTTTCTCCAATCTTCTCAAAACTCTGGATTATGATAGAGGGCCGCGAGACTTTGACCTGAGCGCAAAAATGGAGGCTCTAGACCCTTCCAGAGCTGAGATATCGAAACTCAAAATTTCGACCCGAAAAAAAAAAACGACTGTGTTACCCCTTACGTTTTTTTCAGTTTTCGGGCGAAAAATCAAGTTTCTCCAATCTTCTCAAAACTCTGGATTATGATAGAGGGCCGCGAGACTTTGACCTGAGCGCAAAAATGGAGGCTCTAGACCCTTCCAGAGCTGAGATATCGAAACTCAAAATTTCGACCCGAAAAAAAACAACAGTGTTACCCCTTACTTTTTTTTCAGTTTTCGGGCGAAAAATCAAGTTTCTCCAATCTTCTCAAAACTCTGGATTATGATAGAGGGCCGCGAGACTTTGACCTGAGCGCAAAAATGGAGGCTCTAGACCCTTCCAGAGCTGAGATATCGAAACTCAAAATTTCGACCCGAAAAAAAAAACGACAGTGTTACCCCTTACGTTTTTTTCAGTTTTCGGGCGAAAAATCAAGTTTCTCCAATCTTCTCAAAACTCTGGATTATGATAGAGGGCCGCGAGACTTTGACCTGAGCGCAAAAATGGAGGCTCTAGACCCTTCCAGAGCTGAGATATCGAAACTCAAAATTTCGACCCGAAAAAAAACGACAGTGTTACCCCTTACTTTTTTTTCAGTTTTCGGGCGAAAAATCAAGTTTCTCCAATCTTCTCAAAACTCTGGATTATGATAGAGGGCCGCGAGACTTTGACCTGAGCGCAAAAATGGAGGCTCTAGACCCTTCCAGAGCTGAGATATCGAAACTCAAAATTTCGACCCGAAAAAAAAAACGACAGTGTTACCCCTTACGTTTTTTTCAGTTTTCGGGCGAAAAATCAAGTTTCTCCAATCTTCTCAAAACTCTGGATTATGATAGAGGGCCGCAAGACTTTGACCTGAGCGCAAAAATGGAGGCTCTAGACCCTTCCAGAGCTGAGATATCGAAACTCAAAATTTCGACCCGAAAAAAAAAACGACAGTGTTACCCCTTACGTTTTTTTCAGTTTTTGGGCGAAAAATCAAGTTTCTCCAATCTTCTCAAAACTCTGTATTATGATAGAGGGCCGCGAGACTTTGACCTGAGCGCAAAAATGGAGGCTCTAGACCCTTCCAGAGCTGAGATATCGAAACTCAAAATTTCGACCCGAAAAAAAAACGACAGTGTTACCCCTTACGTTTTTTTCAGTTTTCGGGCGAAAAATCAAGTTTCTCCAATCTTCTCAAAACTCTATATTATGATAGAGGGCCATGAGACTTAAACCTGAGTACAAAATTGGAGGCTCTAGACCCTTCCAGAGCTGAGATATCGAAACTCAAAATTTCGACCCGAAAAAAAAACGACAGTGGTACGCCTTTCGTTTTTTTTTTTCGGGCGAAAAATAAAGTTTCTCCAATCTTCTCAAAACTCTGGATTCTAATAGAGGGCCATGAAACTTAAACCTGAGTGCAAAAATTGAGGCTCTAGACCCTTCCAGAGCTGAGATATCGAAACTCAAAATTTCGACCCCAAAAAAAAACGAAAGTGGTACCCCTTTCGTTGTTTTTTTTTTCGGGCGCAAAACGATGTTTCTCCAATCTTCTCAAAACTCTGGATTATGATAGAGGGCCATGAGACTTAAACCTGACTGCAAAAATTGAGGCTCTAGACCCTTCCAGAGCTGAGATATCGAAACTCAAAATTTTGACCCAAAAAAAAAACGACAGTGGTACCCCTTTCGTTTTTTTTTTTCAGGCGAAAAATGAAGTTTCTCCAATCCTCTCAAAACTCTGGATTTTGGTAGAGAGCCATGAGACTTAAACCTGAGTGCAAAAATGGAGGCTCTAGACCCTTCCAGAGCTGAGATATCGAAACTCAAATTTTCGACCCAAAAAAAAAAAGGCAGTGGTACCACTTTCGGGGTTTTTTTCGGGCGAAAAATAAAGTTTCTCCAATCTTCTCAAAACTCTGGATTCTAATAGAGGGCCATGAGACTTAAACCTGAGTGCAAAAATGGGGGCTCTAGACCCTTCCAGAGCTGAGATATCGAAAACTCAAAATTTCGACCCAAAAAAAAAAAACGACAGTGGTACCCCTTTCGGGTTTTTTTTCAGGCGAAAAATGATGTTTCTCCAATCTTTTCAAAACTCTGGATTCTAATAGAGGGCCATGAGACTTAAACCTGAGTGCAAAAATGGAGGCTCTAGACCCTTCCAGAGCTGAGATGGCGAAACTCAAAATTTCAACCCGAAAAAAAAAAACGACAGTGGTACCCCTTTCGGTTTTTTTTTTCAGTCGAAAAATGAAGTTTCTCCAATCCTCTCAAAACTCTGGATTCTAATAGAGGGCCATGAGACTTAAACCTGAGTGCAAAAATGGAGGCTCTAGACCCTTCCAGAGCTGAGATATCAAAACTCAAAATTTCGACCCGAAAAAAAAGACAGTGGTACCCCTTTCGTTTTTTTTTTAGGCGAAAAATGAAGTTTCTCCAATCCTCTCAAAACTCTGGATTCTGATAGAGGGCCATGAGACTTAAACCTGAGTGCAAAAATGGAGGCTCTAGAACCTTCTAGAGCTGAGATATCGAAACTCAAAATTTTGTCACGAAAAAAAAAACGACAGTGGTACCCCTTTCGTTTTTTTTTCAGGCGAAAAATGAAGTTTCTCCAATCCTCTCAAAACTCTGGATTCTGATAGAGGTCCATGAGACTTAAACCTGAGTGCAAAAATTGAGGCTCTAGACCCTTCCAGAGCTGAGATATCGAAACTCAAAATTTCGACCCGAAAAAAAAACGACAGTGGTACGCCTTTCGTTTTTTTTTTCGGGCGAAAAATAAAGTTTCTCCAATCTTCTCAAAACTCTGGATTCTAATAGAGGGCCATGAGGCTTAAACATGAGTGCAAAAATGGAGGCTCTAGACCCTTCCAGAGCTGAGATATCGAAACTCAAAATTTCGACCCGAAAAAAAAACCGACAGTGTTACCCCTTACGTTTTTTTCAGTTTTTGGGCGAAAAATCAAGTTTCTCCAATCTTCTCAAAACTCTGGATTATGATAGAGGGCCGCGAGACTTTGACCTGAGCGCAAAAATGGAGGCTCTAGACCCTTCCAGAGCTGAGATATCGAAACTCAAAATTTCGACCCGAAAAAAAAAACGACAGTGTTACCCCTTACGTTTTTTTCAGTTTTCGGGCGAAAAATCAAGTTTCTCCAATCTTCTCAAAACTCTGGATTCTAATAGAGGGCCATGAGGCTTAAACATGAGTGCAAAAATGGAGGCTCTAGACCCTTCCAGAGCTGAGATATCGAAACTCAAAATTTCGACCCAAAAAAAAAAATGACAGTGTTACCCCTTACGTTTTTTTCAGTTTTTGGGCGAAAAATCAAGTTTCTCCAATCTTCTCAAAACTCTGGATTATGATAGAGGGCCGCGAGACTTTGACCTGAGCGCAAAAATGGAGGCTCTAGACCCTTCCAGAGCTGAGATATCGAAACTCAAAATTTCGACCCAAAAAAAAAAAAAACGACAGTGTTACCCCTTACGTTTTTTTCAGTTTTTGGGCGAAAAATCAAGTTTCTCCAATCTTCTCAAAACTCTGGATTATGATAGAGGGCCGCGAGACTTTGACCTGAGCGCAAAAATTGAGGCTCTAGACCCTTCCAGAGCTGAGATATCGAAACTCAAAATTTCGACCCAAAAAAAAAAACGACAGTGTTACCCCTTACGTTTTTTTCAGTTTTTGGGCGAAAAATCAAGTTTCTCCAATCTTCTCAAAACTCTGGATTATGATAGAGGGCCGCGAGACTTTGACCTGAGCGCAAAAATGGAGGCTCTAGACCCTTCCAGAGCTGAGATATCGAAACTCAAAATTTCGACCCGAAAAAAAAAACGGCAGTGTTACCCCTTACGTTTTTTTCAGTTTTCGGGCGAAAAATCAAGTTTCTCCAATCTTCTCAAAACTCTGGATTATGATAGAGGGCCGCGAGACTTTGACCTGAGCGCAAAAATGGAGGCTCTAGACCCTTCCAGAGCTGAGATATCGAAACTCAAAATTTCGACCCGAAAAAAAAAAACGACAGTGTTACCCCTTACGTTTTTTTCAGTTTTCGGGCGAAAAATCAAGTTTCTCCAATCTTCTCAAAACTCTGGATTATGATAGAGGGCCGCGAGACTTTGACCTGAGCGCAAAAATGGAGGCTCTAGACCCTTCCAGAGCTGAGATATCGAAACTCAAAATTTCGACCCGAAAAAAAAAACCACAGTGGTACCCCTTTCGTTTTTTTTTTCGGGCGAAAAATGAAGTTTCTCCAATCCTCTCAAAACTCTGGATTCTGATAGAGGGCCATGAGACTTAAACCTGAGTGCAAAAATGGAGGCTCTAGACCCTTCCAGAGCTGAGATATCGAAACTCAAAATTTCGACCCGAAAAAAAAACGACAGTGTTACCCCTTACGTTTTTTTCAGTTTTCGGGCGAAAAATCAAGTTTCTCCAATCTTCTCAAAACTCTGGATTATGATAGAGGGCCGCGAGACTTTGACCTGAGCGCAAAAATGGAGGCTCTAGACCCTTCCAGAGCTGAGATATTGAAACTCAAAATTTCGACCCGAAAAAAAAACGACAGTGTTACCCCTTACGTTTTTTTCAGTTTTTGGGCGAAAAATCAAGTTTCTCCAATCTTCTCAAAACTCTGGATTCTAATAGAGGGCCATGAGGCTTAAACATGAGTGCAATAATGGAGGCTCTAGACCCTTCCAGAGCTGAGATATCGAAACTCAAAATTTCGACCCAATAAAAAAAACGACAGTGTTACCCCTTACGTTTTTTTCAGTTTTTGGGCGAAAAATCAAGTTTCTCCAATCTTCTCAAAACTCTGGATTCTAATAGAGGGCCATGAGGCTTAAACATGAGTGCAAAAATGGAGGCTCTAGACCCTTCCAGAGCTGAGATATCGAAACTCAAAATTTCGACCCGAAAAAAAAAACGACAGTGTTACCCCTTACGTTTTTTTCAGTTTTCGGGCGAAAAATCAAGTTTCTCCAATCTTCTCAAAACTCTGGATTCTAATAGAGGGCCATGAGGCTTAAACATGAGTGCAAAAATGGAGGCTCTAGACCCTTCCAGAGCTGAGATATCGAAACTCAAAATTTCGACCCAAAAAAAAAAATGACAGTGTTACCCCTTACGTTTTTTTCAGTTTTTGGGCGAAAAATCAAGTCTCTCCAATCTTCTCAAAACTCTGGATTATGATAGAGGGCCGCGAGACTTTGACCTGAGCGCAAAAATGGAGGCTCTAGACCCTTCCAGAGCTGAGATATCGAAACTCAAAATTTCGACCCCAAAAAAAAAACGACAGTGTTACCCCTTACGTTTTTTTCAGTTTTTGGGCGAAAAATCAAGTTTCTCCAATCTTCTCAAAACTCTGGATTATGATAGAGGGCCGCGAGACTTTGACCTGAGCGCAAAAATGGAGGCTCTAGACCCTTCCAGAGCTGAGATATCGAAACTCAAAATTTCGACCCCAAAAAAAAAACGACAGTGTTACCCCTTACGTTTTTTTCAGTTTTTGGGCGAAAAATCAAGTTTCTCCAATCTTCTCAAAACTCTGGATTATGATAGAGGGCCGCGAGACTTTGACCTGAGCGCAAAAATGGAGGCTCTAGACCCTTCCAGAGCTGAGATATCGAAACTCAAAATTTCGACCCGAAAAAAAAAACGGCAGTGTTACCCCTTACGTTTTTTTCAGTTTTCGGGCGAAAAATCAAGTTTCTCCAATCTTCTCAAAACTCTGGATTATGATAGAGGGCCACGAGACTTTGACCTGAGCGCAAAAATGGAGGCTCTAGACCCTTCCAGAGCTGAGATATCGAAACTCAAAATTTCGACCCGAAAAAAAAAACGACAGTGTTACCCCTTACGTTTTTTTCAGTTTTCGGGCGAAAAATCAAGTTTCTCCAATCTTCTCAAAACTCTGGATTATGATAGAGGGCCGCGAGACTTTGACCTGAGCGCAAAAATGGAGGCTCTAGACCCTTCCAGAGCTGAGATATTGAAACTCAAAATTTCGACCCGAAAAAAAAACGACAGTGTTACCCCTTACGTTTTTTTCAGTTTTTGGGCGAAAAATCAAGTTTCTCCAATCTTCTCAAAACTCTGGATTCTAATAGAGGGCCATGAGGCTTAAACATGAGTGCAAAAATGGAGGCTCTAGACCCTTCCAGAGCTGAGATATCGAAACTCAAAATTTCGACCCAAAAAAAAAACGACAGTGTTACCCCTTACGTTTTTTTCAGTTTTTGGGCGAAAAATCAAGTTTCTCCAATCTTCTCAAAACTCTGGATTCTAATAGAGGGCCATGAGGCTTAAACATGAGTGCAAAAATGGAGGCTCTAGACCCTTCCAGAGCTGAGATATCGAAACTCAAAATTTCGACCCGAAAAAAAAAACGACAGTGTTACCCCTTACGTTTTTTTCAGTTTTCGGGCGAAAAATCAAGTTTCTCCAATCTTCTCAAAACTCTGGATTATGATAGAGGGCCGCGAGACTTTGACCTGAGCGCAAAAATGGAGGCTCTAGACCCTTCCAGAGCTGAGATATCGAAACTCAAAATTTCGACCCGAAAAAAAAAAACGACAGTGTTACCCCTTACGTTTTTTTCAGTTTTCGGGCGAAAAATCAAGTTTCTCCAATCTTCTCAAAACTCTGGATTATGATAGAGGGCCGCGAGACTTTGACCTGAGCGCAAAAATGGAGGCTCTAGACCCTTCCAGAGCTGAGATATCGAAACTCAAAATTTCGACCCGAAAAAAAACGACAGTGTTACTCCTTACTTTTTTTTCAGTTTTCGGGCGAAAAATCAAGTTTCTCCAATCTTCTCAAAACTCTGGATTATGATAGAGGGCCGCGAGACTTTGACCTGAGCGCAAAAATGGAGGCTCTAGACCCTTCCAGAGCTGAGATATCGAAACTCAAAATTTCGACCCGAAAAAAAAAACGACAGTGTTACCCCTTACGTTTTTTTCAGTTTTCGGGCGAAAAATCAAGTTTCTCCAATCTTCTCAAAACTCTGGATTATGATAGAGGGCCGCAAGACTTTGACCTGAGCGCAAAAATGGAGGCTCTAGACCCTTCCAGAGCTGAGATATCGAAACTCAAAATTTCGACCCGAAAAAAAAACGACAGTGTTACCCCTTACGTTTTTTTCAGTTTTTGGGCGAAAAATCAAGTTTCTCCAATCTTCTCAAAACTCTGTATTATGATAGAGGGCCGCGAGACTTTGACCTGAGCGCAAAAATGGAGGCTCTAGACCCTTCCAGAGCTGAGATATCGAAACTCAAAATTTCGACCCGAAAAAAAAACGACAGTGTTACCCCTTACGTTTTTTTCAGTTTTCGGGCGAAAAATCAAGTTTCTCCAATCTTCTCAAAACTCTATATTATGATAGAGGGCCATGAGACTTAAACCTGAGTACAAAATTGGAGGCTCTAGACCCTTCCAGAGCTGAGATATCGAAACTCAAAATTTCGACCCAAAAAAAAAATGACAGTGGTACCCCTTTCGTTTTTTTTTTAGGCGAAAAATTAAGTTTCTCCAATCCTCTCAAAACTCTGGATTCTAATAGAGGGCCATGAGACTTAAACCTGAGTGCAAAAATGGAGGCTCTAGACCCTTCCAGAGCTGAGATATCGAAACTCAAAATTTCGACCCGAAAAAAAAACGACAGTGGTACGCCTTTCGTTTTTTTTTTTCGGGCGAAAAATAAAGTTTCTCCAATCTTCTCAAAACTCTGGATTCTAATAGAGGGCCATGAAACTTAAACCTGAGTGCAAAAATTGAGGCTCTAGACCCTTCCAGAGCTGAGATATCGAAACTCAAAATTTCGACCCCAAAAAAAAACGAAAGTGGTACCCCTTTCGTTTTTTTTTTTCAGGCGAAAAATGAAGTTTCTCCAATCCTCTCAAAACTCTGGATTCTGATAGAGAGCCATGAGACTTAAACCTGAGTGCAAAAATGGAGGCTCTAGACCCTTCCAGAGCTGAGATATCGAAACTCAAATTTTCGACCCAAAAAAAAAAAGGCAGTGGTACCACTTTCGGGGTTTTTTTCGGGCGAAAAATAAAGTTTCTCCAATCTTCTCAAAACTCTGGATTCTAATAGAGGGCCATGAGACTTAAACCTGAGTGCAAAAATGGGGGCTCTAGACCCTTCCAGAGCTGAGATATCGAAAACTCAAAATTTCGACCCAAAAAAAAAAAACGACAGTGGTACCCCTTTCGGGTTTTTTTTCAGGCGAAAAATGATGTTTCTCCAATCTTTTCAAAACTCTGGATTCTAATAGAGGGCCATGAGACTTAAACCTGAGTGCAAAAATGGAGGCTCTAGACCCTTCCAGAGCTGAGATGGCGAAACTCAAAATTTCGACCCGAAAAAAAAAACGACAGTGGTACCCCTTTCGGTTTTTTTTTTCAGTCGAAAAATGAAGTTTCTCCAATCCTCTCAAAACTCTGGATTCTAATAGAGGGCCATGAGACTTAAACCTGAGTGCAAAAATGGAGGCTCTAGACCCTTCCAGAGCTGAGATATCAAAACTCAAAATTTCGACCCGAAAAAAAAGACAGTGGTACCCCTTTCGTTTTTTTTTTAGGCGAAAAATGAAGTTTCTCCAATCCTCTCAAAACTCTGGATTCTGATAGAGGGCCATGAGACTTAAACCTGAGTGCAAAAATGGAGGCTCTAGAACCTTCTAGAGCTGAGATATCGAAACTCAAAATTTTGTCACGAAAAAAAAAACGACAGTGGTACCCCTTTCGTTTTTTTTTCAGGCGAAAAATGAAGTTTCTCCAATCCTCTCAAAACTCTGGATTCTGATAGAGGTCCATGAGACTTAAACCTGAGTGCAAAAATTGAGGCTCTAGACCCTTCCAGAGCTGAGATATCGAAACTCAAAATTTCGACCCGAAAAAAAAACGACAGTGGTACGCCTTTCGTTTTTTTTTTTCGGGCGAAAAATAAAGTTTCTCCAATCTTCTCAAAATACTGGATTCTAATAGAGGGCCATGAAACTTAAACCTGAGTGCAAAAATTGAGGCTCTAGACCCTTCCAGAGCTGAGATATCGAAACTCAAAATTTCGACCCCAAAAAAAAACGAAAGTGGTACCCCTTTCGTTGTTTTTTTTTTCGGGCGCAAAACGATGTTTCTCCAATCTTCTCAAAACTCTGGATTATGATAGAGGGCCATGAGACTTAAACCTGACTGCAAAAATTGAGGCTCTAGACCCTTCCAGAGCTGAGATATCGAAACTCAAAATTTCGACCCAAAAAAAAAACGACAGTGGTACCCCTTTCGTTTTTTTTTTTTCAGGCGAAAAATGAAGTTTCTCCAATCCTCTCAAAACTCTGGATTCTGATAGAGAGCCATGAGGCTTAAACATGAGTGCAAAAATGGAGGCTCTAGACCCTTCCAGAGCTGAGATATCGAAACTCAAAATTTCGACCCGAAAAAAAAAACGACAGTGTTACCCCTTACGTTTTTTTCAGTTTTCGGGCGAAAAATCAAGTTTCTCCAATCTTCTCAAAACTCTGGATTCTAATAGAGGGCCATGAGGCTTAAACATGAGTGCAACAATGGAGGCTCTAGACCCTTCCAGAGCTGAGATATCGAAACTCAAAATTTCGACCCAAAAAAAAAAATGACAGTGTTACCCCTTACGTTTTTTTCAGTTTTTGGGCGAAAAATCAAGTTTCTCCAATCTTCTCAAAACTCTGGATTATGATAGAGGGCCGCGAGACTTTGACCTGAGCGCAAAAATGGAGGCTCTAGACCCTTCCAGAGCTGAGATATCGAAACTCAAAATTTCGACCCAAAAAAAAAAACGACAGTGTTACCCCTTACGTTTTTTTCAGTTTTTGGGCGAAAAATCAAGTTTCTCCAATCTTCTCAAAACTCTGGATTATGATAGAGGGCCGCGAGACTTTGACCTGAGCGCAAAAATGGAGGCTCTAGACCCTTCCAGAGCTGAGATATCGAAACTCAAAATTTCGACCCCAAAAAAAAAACGACAGTGTTACCCCTTACGTTTTTTTCAGTTTTTGGGCGAAAAATCAAGTTTCTCCAATCTTCTCAAAACTCTGGATTATGATAGAGGGCCGCGAGACTTTGACCTGAGCGCAAAAATGGAGGCTCTAGACCCTTCCAGAGCTGAGATATCGAAACTCAAAATTTCGACCCGAAAAAAAAAACGGCAGTGTTACCCCTTACGTTTTTTTCAGTTTTCGGGCGAAAAATCAAGTTTCTCCAATCTTCTCAAAACTCTGGATTATGATAGAGGGCCACGAGACTTTGACCTGAGCGCAAAAATGGAGGCTCTAGACCCTTCCAGAGCTGAGATATCGAAACTCAAAATTTCGACCCGAAAAAAAAACGACAGTGTTACCCCTTACGTTTTTTTCAGTTTTCGGGCGAAAAATCAAGTTTCTCCAATCTTCTCAAAACTCTGGATTATGATAGAGGGCCGCGAGACTTTGACCTGAGCGCAAAAATGGAGGCTCTAGACCCTTCCAGAGCTGAGATATTGAAACTCAAAATTTCGACCCGAAAAAAAAACGACAGTGTTACCCCTTACGTTTTTTTCAGTTTTTGGGCGAAAAATCAAGTTTCTCCAATCTTCTCAAAACTCTGGATTCTAATAGAGGGCCATGAGGCTTAAACATGAGTGCAAAAATGGAGGCTCTAGACCCTTCCAGAGCTGAGATATCGAAACTCAAAATTTCGACCCAAAAAAAAAACGACAGTGTTACCCCTTACGTTTTTTTCAGTTTTTGGGCGAAAAATCAAGTTTCTCCAATCTTCTCAAAACTCTGGATTCTAATAGAGGGCCATGAGGCTTAAACATGAGTGCAAAAATGGAGGCTCTAGACCCTTCCAGAGCTGAGATATCGAAACTCAAAATTTCGACCCGAAAAAAAAAACGACAGTGTTACCCCTTACGTTTTTTTCAGTTTTCGGGCGAAAAATCAAGTTTCTCCAATCTTCTCAAAACTCTGGATTATGATAGAGGGCCGCGAGACTTTGACCTGAGCGCAAAAATGGAGGCTCTAGACCCTTCCAGAGCTGAGATATCGAAACTCAAAATTTCGACCCGAAAAAAAAAACGACTGTGTTACCCCTTACGTTTTTTTCAGTTTTCGGGCGAAAAATCAAGTTTCTCCAATCTTCTCAAAACTCTGGATTATGATAGAGGGCCGCGAGACTTTGACCTGAGCGCAAAAATGGAGGCTCTAGACCCTTCCAGAGCTGAGATATCGAAACTCAAAATTTCGACCCGAAAAAAAACAACAGTGTTACCCCTTACTTTTTTTTCAGTTTTCGGGCGAAAAATCAAGTTTCTCCAATCTTCTCAAAACTCTGGATTATGATAGAGGGCCGCGAGACTTTGACCTGAGCGCAAAAATGGAGGCTCTAGACCCTTCCAGAGCTGAGATATCGAAACTCAAAATTTCGACCCGAAAAAAAAAACGACAGTGTTACCCCTTACGTTTTTTTCAGTTTTCGGGCGAAAAATCAAGTTTCTCCAATCTTCTCAAAACTCTGGATTATGATAGAGGGCCGCGAGACTTTGACCTGAGCGCAAAAATGGAGGCTCTAGACCCTTCCAGAGCTGAGATATCGAAACTCAAAATTTCGACCCGAAAAAAAACGACAGTGTTACCCCTTACTTTTTTTTCAGTTTTCGGGCGAAAAATCAAGTTTCTCCAATCTTCTCAAAACTCTGGATTATGATAGAGGGCCGCGAGACTTTGACCTGAGCGCAAAAATGGAGGCTCTAGACCCTTCCAGAGCTGAGATATCGAAACTCAAAATTTCGACCCGAAAAAAAAAACGACAGTGTTACCCCTTACGTTTTTTTCAGTTTTCGGGCGAAAAATCAAGTTTCTCCAATCTTCTCAAAACTCTGGATTATGATAGAGGGCCGCAAGACTTTGACCTGAGCGCAAAAATGGAGGCTCTAGACCCTTCCAGAGCTGAGATATCGAAACTCAAAATTTCGACCCGAAAAAAAAAACGACAGTGTTACCCCTTACGTTTTTTTCAGTTTTTGGGCGAAAAATCAAGTTTCTCCAATCTTCTCAAAACTCTGTATTATGATAGAGGGCCGCGAGACTTTGACCTGAGCGCAAAAATGGAGGCTCTAGACCCTTCCAGAGCTGAGATATCGAAACTCAAAATTTCGACCCGAAAAAAAAACGACAGTGTTACCCCTTACGTTTTTTTCAGTTTTCGGGCGAAAAATCAAGTTTCTCCAATCTTCTCAAAACTCTATATTATGATAGAGGGCCATGAGACTTAAACCTGAGTACAAAATTGGAGGCTCTAGACCCTTCCAGAGCTGAGATATCGAAACTCAAAATTTCGACCCGAAAAAAAAACGACAGTGGTACGCCTTTCGTTTTTTTTTTTCGGGCGAAAAATAAAGTTTCTCCAATCTTCTCAAAACTCTGGATTCTAATAGAGGGCCATGAAACTTAAACCTGAGTGCAAAAATTGAGGCTCTAGACCCTTCCAGAGCTGAGATATCGAAACTCAAAATTTCGACCCCAAAAAAAAACGAAAGTGGTACCCCTTTCGTTGTTTTTTTTTTTCGGGCGCAAAACGATGTTTCTCCAATCTTCTCAAAACTCTGGATTATGATAGAGGGCCATGAGACTTAAACCTGACTGCAAAAATTGAGGCTCTAGACCCTTCCAGAGCTGAGATATCGAAACTCAAAATTTTGACCCAAAAAAAAAACGACAGTGGTACCCCTTTCGTTTTTTTTTTTCAGGCGAAAAATGAAGTTTCTCCAATCCTCTCAAAACTCTGGATTCTGGTAGAGAGCCATGAGACTTAAACCTGAGTGCAAAAATGGAGGCTCTAGACCCTTCCAGAGCTGAGATATCGAAACTCAAATTTTCGACCCAAAAAAAAAAAAGGCAGTGGTACCACTTTCGGGGTTTTTTTCGGGCGAAAAATAAAGTTTCTCCAATCTTCTCAAAACTCTGGATTCTAATAGAGGGCCATGAGACTTAAACCTGAGTGCAAAAATGGGGGCTCTAGACCCTTCCAGAGCTGAGATATCGAAAACTCAAAATTTCGACCCAAAAAAAAAAAACGACAGTGGTACCCCTTTCGGGTTTTTTTTCAGGCGAAAAATGATGTTTCTCCAATCTTTTCAAAACTCTGGATTCTAATAGAGGGCCATGAGACTTAAACCTGAGTGCAAAAATGGAGGCTCTAGACCCTTCCAGAGCTGAGATGGCGAAACTCAAAATTTCGACCCGAAAAAAAAAACGACAGTGGTACCCCTTTCGGTTTTTTTTTTCAGTCGAAAAATGAAGTTTCTCCAATCCTCTCAAAACTCTGGATTCTAATAGAGGGCCATGAGACTTAAACCTGAGTGCAAAAATGGAGGCTCTAGACCCTTCCAGAGCTGAGATATCAAAACTCAAAATTTCGACCCGAAAAAAAAGACAGTGGTACCCCTTTCGTTTTTTTTTTAGGCGAAAAATGAAGTTTCTCCAATCCTCTCAAAACTCTGGATTCTGATAGAGGGCCATGAGACTTAAACCTGAGTGCAAAAATGGAGGCTCTAGAACCTTCTAGAGCTGAGATATCGAAACTCAAAATTTTGTCACGAAAAAAAAAACGACAGTGGTACCCCTTTCGTTTTTTTTTCAGGCGAAAAATGAAGTTTCTCCAATCCTCTCAAAACTCTGGATTCTGATAGAGGTCCATGAGACTTAAACCTGAGTGCAAAAATTGAGGCTCTAGACCCTTCCAGAGCTGAGATATCGAAACTCAAAATTTCGACCCGAAAAAAAAACGACAGTGGTACGCCTTTCGTTTTTTTTTTTCGGGCGAAAAATAAAGTTTCTCCAATCTTCTCAAAACTCTGGATTCTAATAGAGGGCCATGAAACTTAAACCTGAGTGCAAAAATTGAGGCTCTAGACCCTTCCAGAGCTGAGATATCGAAACTCAAAATTTCGACCCCAAAAAAAAACGCCCTTTCGTTGTTTTTTTTTTTCGGGCGCAAAACGATGTTTCTCCAATCTTCTCAAAACTCTGGATTATGATAGAGGGCCATGAGACTTAAACCTGACTGCAAAAATTGAGGCTCTAGACCCTTCCAGAGCTGAGATATCGAAACTCAAAATTTCGACCCAAAAAAAAAACGACAGTGGTACCCCTTTCGTTTTTTTTTTTCAGGCGAAAAATGAAGTTTCTCCAATCCTCTCAAAACTCTGGATTCTGATAGAGAGCCATGAGGCTTAAACATGAGTGCAAAAATGGAGGCTCTAGACCCTTCCAGAGCTGAGATATCGAAACTCAAAATTTCGACCCGAAAAAAAAAACGACAGTGTTTTTTTCAGTTTTCGGCCGAAAAATCAAGTTTCTCCAATCTTCTCAAAACTCTGGATTCTAATAGAGGGCCATGAGGCTTAAACATGAGTGCAACAATGGAGGCTCTAGACCCTTCCAGAGCTGAGATATCGAAACTCAAAATTTCGACCCAAAAAAAAAAATGACAGTGTTACCCCTTACGTTTTTTTCAGTTTTTGGGCGAAAAATCAAGTTTCTCCAATCTTCTCAAAACTCTGGATTATGATAGAGGGCCGCGAGACTTTGACCTGAGCGCAAAAATGGAGGCTCTAGACCCTTCCAGAGCTGAGATATCGAAACTCAAAATTTCGACCCAAAAAAAAAAACGACAGTGTTACCCCTTACGTTTTTTTCAGTTTTTGGGCGAAAAATCAAGTTTCTCCAATCTTCTCAAAACTCTGGATTATGATAGAGGGCCGCGAGACTTTGACCTGAGCGCAAAAATGGAGGCTCTAGACCCTTCCAGAGCTGAGATATCGAAACTCAAAATTTCGACCCCAAAAAAAAAACGACAGTGTTACCCCTTACGTTTTTTTCAGTTTTTGGGCGAAAAATCAAGTTTCTCCAATCTTCTCAAAACTCTGGATTATGATAGAGGGCCGCGAGACTTTGACCTGAGCGCAAAAATGGAGGCTCTAGACCCTTCCAGAGCTGAGATATCGAAACTCAAAATTTCGACCCGAAAAAAAAAACGGCAGTGTTACCCCTTACGTTTTTTTCAGTTTTCGGGCGAAAAATCAAGTTTCTCCAATCTTCTCAAAACTCTGGATTATGATAGAGGGCCACGAGACTTTGACCTGAGCGCAAAAATGGAGGCTCTAGACCCTTCCAGAGCTGAGATATCGAAACTCAAAATTTCGACCCGAAAAAAAAACGACAGTGTTACCCCTTACGTTTTTTTCAGTTTTCGGGCGAAAAATCAAGTTTCTCCAATCTTCTCAAAACTCTGGATTATGATAGAGGGCCGCGAGACTTTGACCTGAGCGCAAAAATGGAGGCTCTAGACCCTTCCAGAGCTGAGATATTGAAACTCAAAATTTCGACCCGAAAAAAAAACGACAGTGTTACCCCTTACGTTTTTTTCAGTTTTTGGGCGAAAAATCAAGTTTCTCCAATCTTCTCAAAACTCTGGATTCTAATAGAGGGCCATGAGGCTTAAACATGAGTGCAAAAATGGAGGCTCTAGACCCTTCCAGAGCTGAGATATCGAAACTCAAAATTTCGACCCAAAAAAAAAACGACAGTGTTACCCCTTACGTTTTTTTCAGTTTTTGGTCGAAAAATCAAGTTTCTCCAATCTTCTCAAAACTCTGGATTCTAATAGAGGGCCATGAGGCTTAAACATGAGTGCAAAAATGGAGGCTCTAGACCCTTCCAGAGCTGAGATATCGAAACTCAAAATTTCGACCCGAAAAAAAAAAACGACTGTGTTACCCCTTACGTTTTTTTCAGTTTTCGGGCGAAAAATCAAGTTTCTCCAATCTTCTCAAAACTCTGGATTATGATAGAGGGCCGCGAGACTTTGACCTGAGCGCAAAAATGGAGGCTCTAGACCCTTCCAGAGCTGAGATATCGAAACTCAAAATTTCGACCCGAAAAAAAAAAACGACTGTGTTACCCCTTACGTTTTTTTCAGTTTTCGGGCGAAAAATCAAGTTTCTCCAATCTTCTCAAAACTCTGGATTATGATAGAGGGCCGCGAGACTTTGACCTGAGCGCAAAAATGGAGGCTCTAGACCCTTCCAGAGCTGAGATATCGAAACTCAAAATTTCGACCCGAAAAAAAAAAACGACTGTGTTACCCCTTACGTTTTTTTCAGTTTTCGGGCGAAAAATCAAGTTTCTCCAATCTTCTCAAAACTCTGGATTATGATAGAGGGCCGCGAGACTTTGACCTGAGCGCAAAAATGGAGGCTCTAGACCCTTCCAGAGCTGAGATATCGAAACTCAAAATTTCGACCCGAAAAAAAAACAACAGTGTTACCCCTTACTTTTTTTTCAGTTTTCGGGCGAAAAATCAAGTTTCTCCAATCTTCTCAAAACTCTGGATTATGATAGAGGGCCGCGAGACTTTGACCTGAGCGCAAAAATGGAGGCTCTAGACCCTTCCAGAGCTGAGATATCGAAACTCAAAATTTCGACCCGAAAAAAAAAACGACAGTGTTACCCCTTACGTTTTTTTCAGTTTTCGGGCGAAAAATCAAGTTTCTCCAATCTTCTCAAAACTCTGGATTCTAATAGAGGGCCATGAGGCTTAAACATGAGTGCAACAATGGAGGCTCTAGACCCTTCCAGAGCTGAGATATCGAAACTCAAAATTTCGACCCAAAAAAAAAATGACAGTGTTACCCCTTACGTTTTTTTCAGTTTTTGGGCGAAAAATCAAGTTTCTCCAATCTTCTCAAAACTCTGGATTATGATAGAGGGCCGCGAGACTTTGACCTGAGCGCAAAAATGGAGGCTCTAGACCCTTCCAGAGCTGAGATATCGAAACTCAAAATTTCGACCCAAAAAAAAAAACGACAGTGTTACCCCTTACGTTTTTTTCAGTTTTTGGGCGAAAAATCAAGTTTCTCCAATCTTCTCAAAACTCTGGATTATGATAGAGGGCCGCGAGACTTTGACCTGAGCGCAAAAATTGAGGCTCTAGACCCTTCCAGAGCTGAGATATCGAAACTCAAAATTTCGACCCCAAAAAAAAACGACAGTGTTACCCCTTACGTTTTTTTCAGTTTTTGGGCGAAAAATCAAGTTTCTCCAATCTTCTCAAAACTCTGGATTATGATAGAGGGCCGCGAGACTTTGACCTGAGCGCAAAAATGGAGGCTCTAGACCCTTCCAGAGCTGAGATATCGAAACTCAAAATTTCGACCCGAAAAAAAAAACGGCAGTGTTACCCCTTACGTTTTTTTCAGTTTTCGGGCGAAAAATCAAGTTTCTCCAATCTTCTCAAAACTCTGGATTATGATAGAGGGCCACGAGACTTTGACCTGAGCGCAAAAATGGAGGCTCTAGACCCTTCCAGAGCTGAGATATCGAAACTCAAAATTTCGACCCGAAAAAAAAAACGACAGTGTTACCCCTTACGTTTTTTTCAGTTTTCGGGCGAAAAATCAAGTTTCTCCAATCTTCTCAAAACTCTGGATTATGATAGAGGGCCGCGAGACTTTGACCTGAGCGCAAAAATGGAGGCTCTAGACCCTTCCAGAGCTGAGATATTGAAACTCAAAATTTCGACCCGAAAAAAAAACGACAGTGTTACCCC
Organism: Pimephales promelas; assembly: GCF_988280905.1. NCBI lineage: Eukaryota > Metazoa > Chordata > Actinopteri > Cypriniformes > Leuciscidae > Pimephales > Pimephales promelas. Next base: position 14,798,591 of record NC_142780.1, on the reverse strand, counting down.
TTACGTTTTTTTCAGTTTTTGGGCGAAAAATCAAGTTTCTCCAATCTTCTCAAAACTCTGGATTCTAATAGAGGGCCATGAGGCTTAAACATGAGTGCAAAAATGGAGGCTCTAGACCCTTCCAGAGCTGAGATATCGAAACTCAAAATTTCGACCCAAAAAAAAAACGACAGTGTTACCCCTTACGTTTTTTTCCGTTTTTGGGCGAAAAATCAAGTTTCTCCAATCTTCTCAAAACTCTGGATTCTAATAGAGGGCCATGAGGCTTAAACATGAGTGCAAAAATGGAGGCTCTAGACCCTTCCAGAGCTGAGATATCGAAACTCAAAATTTCGACCCGAAAAAAAAAAACGACAGTGTTACCCCTTACGTTTTTTTCAGTTTTCGGGCGAAAAATCAAGTTTCTCCAATCTTCTCAAAACTCTGGATTATGATAGAGGGCCGCGAGACTTTGACCTGAGCGCAAAAATGGAGGCTCTAGACCCTTCCAGAGCTGAGATATCGAAACTCAAAATTTCGACCCGAAAAAAAAAAACGACTGTGTTTTCGGGCGAAAAATCAAGTTTCTCCAATCTTCTCAAAACTCTGGATTATGATAGAGGGCCGCGAGACTTTGACCTGAGCGCAAAAATGGAGGCTCTAGACCCTTCCAGAGCTGAGATATCGAAACTCAAAATTTCGACCCGAAAAAAAAACAACAGTGTTACCCCTTACTTTTTTTTCAGTTTTCGGGCGAAAAATCAAGTTTCTCCAATCTTCTCAAAACTCTGGATTATGATAGAGGGCCGCGAGACTTTGACCTGAGCGCAAAAATGGAGGCTCTAGACCCTTCCAGAGCTGAGATATCGAAACTCAAAATTTCGACCCGAAAAAAAAAACGACAGTGTTACCCCTTACGTTTTTTTCAGTTTTCGGGCGAAAAATCAAGTTTCTCCAATCTTCTCAAAACTCTGGATTATGATAGAGGGCCGCAAGACTTTGACCTGAGCGCAAAAATGGAGGCTCTAGACCCTTCCAGAGCTGAGATATCGAAACTCAAAATTTCGACCCGGAAAAAAAACGACAGTGTTACCCCTTACGTTTTTTTCAGTTTTTGGGCGAAAAATCAAGTTTCTCCAATCTTCTCAAAACTCTGTATTATGATAGAGGGCCGCGAGACTTTGACCTGAGCGCAAAAATGGAGGCTCTAGACCCTTCCAGAGCTGAGATATCGAAACTCAAAATTTCGACCCGAAAAAAAAAACGACAGTGTTACCCCTTACGTTTTTTTCAGTTTTCGGGCGAAAAATCAAGTTTCTCCAATCTTCTCAAAACTCTATATTATGATAGAGGGCCATGAGACTTAAACCTGAGTACAAAATTGGAGGCTCTAGACCCTTCCAGAGCTGAGATATCGAAACTCAAAATTTCGACCCAAAAAAAAAATGACAGTGGTACCCCTTTCGTTTTTTTTTTAGGCGAAAAATTAAGTTTCTCCAATCCTCTCAAAACTCTGGATTCTGATAGAGGGCCATGAGACTAAAACCTGAGTGCAAAAATGGAGGCTCTAGACCCTTCCAGAGCTGAGATATCGAAACTCAAAATTTCGACCCGAAAAAAAAACGACAGTGGTACGCCTTTCGTTTTTTTTTTTCGGGCGAAAAATAAAGTTTCTCCAATCTTCTCAAAACTCTGGATTCTAATAGAGGGCCATGAAACTTAAACCTGAGTGCAAAAATTGAGGCTCTAGACCCTTCCAGAGCTGAGATATCGAAACTCAAAATTTCGACCCCAAAAAAAAACGAAAGTGGTACCCCTTTCGTTGTTTTTGTTTTTTCGGGCGCAAAACGATGTTTCTCCAATCTTCTCAAAACTCTGGATTATGATAGAGGGCCATGAGACTTAAACCTGACTGCAAAAATTGAGGCTCTAGACCCTTCCAGAGCTGAGATATCGAAACTCAAAATTTCGACCCAAAAAAAAAACGACAGTGGTACCCCTTTCGTTTTTTTTTTTCAGGCGAAAAATGAAGTTTCTCCAATCCTCTCAAAACTCTGGATTCTGATAGAGAGCCATGAGACTTAAACCTGAGTGCAAAAATGGAGGCTCTAGACCCTTCCAGAGCTGAGATATCGAAACTCAAATTTTCGACCCCAAAAAAAAAAGGCAGTGGTACCACTTTCGGGGTTTTTTTCGGGCGAAAAATAAAGTTTCTCCAATATTCTCAAAACTCTGGATTCTAATAGAGGGCCATGAGACTTAAACCTGAGTGCAAAAATGGGGGCTCTAGACCCTTCCAGAGCTGAGATATCGAAAACTCAAAATTTCGACCCAAAAAAAAAAAACGACAGTGGTACCCCTTTCGGGTTTTTTTTCAGGCGAAAAATGATGTTTCTCCAATCTTTTCAAAACTCTGGATTCTAATAGAGGGCCATGAGACTTAAACCTGAGTGCAAAAATGGAGGCTCTAGACCCTTCCAGAGCTGAGATGGCGAAACTCAAAATTTCGACCCGAAAAAAAAAACGACAGTGGTACCCCTTTCGGTTTTTTTTTTTCAGTCGAAAAATGAAGTTTCTCCAATCCTCTCAAAACTCTGGATTCTAATAGAGGGCCATGAGACTTAAACCTGAGTGCAAAAATGGAGGCTCTAGACCCTTCCAGAGCTGAGATATCAAAACTCAAAATTTCGACCCGAAAAAAAAGACAGTGGTACCCCTTTCGTTTTTTTTTTAGGCGAAAAATGAAGTTTCTCCAATCCTCTCAAAACTCTGGATTCTGATAGAGGGCCATGAGACTTAAACCTGAGTGCAAAAATGGAGGCTCTAGAACCTTCTAGAGCTGAGATATCGAAACTCAAAATTTTGTCACGAAAAAAAAAAACGACAGTGGTACCCCTTTCGTTTTTTTTTCAGGCGAAAAATGAAGTTTCTCCAATCCTCTCAAAACTCTGGATTCTGATAGAGGTCCATGAGACTTAAACCTGAGTGCAAAAATTGAGGCTCTAGACCCTTCCAGAGCTGAGATATCGAAACTCAAAATTTCGACCCGAAAAAAAAAACGACAGTGGTACTCCTTTCGTTTTTTTTTTCGGGCGAAAAATAAAGTTTCTCCAATCTTCTCAAAACTCTGGATTCTAATAGAGGGCCATGAAACTTAAACCTGAGTGCAAAAATTGAGGCTCTAGAACCTTCCAGAGCTGAGATATCGAAACTCAAAATTTCGACCCGAAAAAAAAAACGACAGTGGTACCCCTTTCGTTTTTTTTTTTCAGGCGAAAAATGAAGTTTCTCCAATCCTCTCAAAACTCTGGATTCTGATAGAGGGCCATGAGACTTAAACCTGAGTGCAAAAATGGAGGCTCTAGACCCTTCCAGAGCTGAGATATCGAAACTCAAAATTTCGACCCAAAAAAAAAAAACGACAGTGGTACCCCTTTCGTTTTTTTTTTCAGGCGAAAAATGATGTTTCTCCAAACTTTTCAAAACTCTGGATTCTAATAGAGGGCCATGAGACTTAAACCTGAGTGCAAAAATGGAGGCTCTAGACCCTTCCAGAGCTGAGATAGCGAAACTCAAAATTCCGACCCGAAAAAAAAAACGACAGTGGTACCCCTTTCGTTTTTTTTTTCAGTCGAAAAATGAAGTTTCTCCAATCCTCTTAAAACTCTGGATTCTAATAGAGGGCCATGAGACTTAAACCTGAGTGCAAAAAATGGAGGCTCTAGACCCTTCCAGAGCTGAGATATCGAAACTCAAAATTTCGACCCGAAAAAAAAAAAACGACAGTGGTACCCCTTTCGTTTTTTTTTTCAGGCGAAAAATGAAGTTTCTCCAATCCTCTCAAAACTCTGGATTCTGATAGAGGGCCATGAGACTTAAACCTGAGTGCAAAAATGGAGGCTCTAGAACCTTCCAGAGCTGAGATATCGAAACTCAAAATTTCGACCCGAAAAAAAAAAACGACAGTGGTACCCCTTTCGTTTTTTTTTTCAGGCGAAAAATGAAGTTTCTCCAATCCTCTCAAAACTCTGGATTCTGATAGAGGGCCATGAGACTTAAACCTGAGTGCAAAAATGGAGGCTCTAGACCCTTCCAGAGCTGAGATATCAAAACTCAAAATTTCGACCCAAAAAAAAAAAACGACAGTGGTACCCCTTTCGTGTTTTTTTTTCAGGCGAAAAATGATGTTTCTCCAATCTTTTCAAAACTCTGGATTCTAATAGAGGGCCATGAGACTTAAACCTGAGTGCAAAAATGGAAGCTCTAGACCCTTCCAGAGCTGAGATATCGAAACTCAAAATTTCGACCCGAAAAAAAAACGACAGTGGTACCCCTTTCGTTTTTTTTTTTTCGGGCGAAAAATAAAGTTTCTCCAATCTTCTCAAAACTCTGGATTCTAATAGAGGGCCATGAGACTTAAACCTGAGTGCAAAAATGGAGGCTCTAGACCCTTCCAGAGCTGAGATATCGAAACTCAAAATTTCGACCCGAAAAAAAAGGCAGTGGTACCACTTTCGTTTTTTTTTCGGGCGAAAAATAAAGTTTCTCCAATCCTCTCAAAACTCTGGATTCTAATAGAGGGCCATGAGACTTAAACCTGAGTGCAAAAATGGAGGCTCTAGACCCTTCCAGAGCTGAGATATCGAAACTCAAAATTTCAACCCGAAAAAAAAAAACGACAGTGGTACCCCTTTCGTTTTTTTTTTTCAGGCGAAAAATGAAGTTTCTCCAATCCTCTCAAAACTCTGGATTCTGATAGAGGGCCATGAGACTTAAACCTGAGTGCAAAAATGGAGGCACTAGACCAGTGTTTCTCAAACTTTTTCAGCCCAAGGACCACTTTATCTTCCATTTTTTTTTCTGAGGACCACCTAACAAAATCCCACTCTAACACGCCCCCAAAAACAAACAAAAAATGTAAGGATAAGCTAAATTTAAGTTTAAATTTAACTCCTAACTGAGCTTTGACTGATATAGGCTTTTCATTTTTCTGTCAGTGAAGAAAGTAAACATAGGGTCAACTGATATAGGTTGATTTTGCCTATGAATAATTTTTTTTCAGACGCGTTTATTACTGAAAGCTAAAGCTTGGTAATTAAGTTTATCAAATGCATTCACAATATGTATAGGCTACACATTTATTATTGTTTGTATGCCTAATACAGGGCTTAATAATCAAAGAGGTCCTAAATTTGAGGTTGGTAGGGGCTTCACATTTTTTAGTTATCTGATATTTGCATTTTCAAGACGTTTGAAGACCTAAAAAAAGGATATGAAATTGCTTTAAAACCATGTCAGTGGGCAGTAGATTATTTGTCAAAGGAGAGGAGAGCCTCACCTCTCATCTCACTCTTTCTTTTTTCCTCAGTCTCTTCATCACTTTCTCTTCCCCTCTGAAGACTTAGCTTTGTACTAAAGGCTACAATTTGTATTATATTCTCAATATGTATACATTCATTATTACTCATGTGCCTAAAATGATGAAAACGGCTTTGTTAATGTTTCTTGTCCCCTCACAACAATGACAGTAAACTAATTATTACATTACACGTTACTATTTTTTATACTAATTTTCAGTTCAAAATGGCTATTAGTTTGCCTGATTATTTTTTGTCATTCGTTTAACATTTATGACCTAAAAAATTATGTCAAATATGAAATGTTAAGTTTAGCTACCTGTAATAAATTATTACATATCGCGGGCTTTCGCGCTAATTGCGGAGCAGGCATGCTAGTCAAGTGATCAGCCGCACACATTACAAACTACTAATAAAGTGATAAGAGCAGCTTACAACAGGTAACATCTCATTCTCATACAGCTCATTCGTATTAGGCTATGTTAAACAGTGTTTATACTAAAACCGCAAGTGTGTTTTGTGCATTTTGTTTCGCAGTTACCTTCGTCTTCTAGTCTTCTCTTCTCGATAGTTCTTCCTGTTTTTAAATGTTAACGAGAATGTGTCCAATTTGGGCATGGGCGTGGTAGCTTCTGACGTCACACTTGGATGGGGCCGGGTTGGATCTCCACCGCAGGATGCAGCGAGAGGCTTCTCAGCTATTAAGTGACCAAAGGGCATTAAACCCTGCAGGTGGGTGATATACTCGGGGATGAAGGAGAAAAAAAAAAATCATTGATCCTTTAAATGGCCTTTCGGCTGTTTTGTGGATGACTGCCATCTTGTAAAAGACAACTGCCCGTTGTCAATTTGAATTGGTCTTTGAATATGTTTATCTATATACATATATTTGTTGTTTTTAAAGTACTTTTGTAATCTCAAATCTTTTAAAGTGAATATCCAATACTGTGAAAAAAAAGTAAAAAAAAAAAAAAAGGTTTTGTAATTCCCTGTATCCACTTTCCTGCCTTAAATCATTTCACATTTTGATGTGCATAAGATTGTTTTCATATATAGTAAAAAATTAGGATCATTGTACTTAAACGTTTAAGATTAATTTATTAGACAGCCGTTTCATGTCAGAAAATACAACTCTGTATTGCAAAATATAGAATTTTCAAATGAATTACGCAAGCTGGATAAAAATGAGTTACACAGCCTTGAAAAAGACACTGGAGCAAGTCGCCAGAGACAGAGATGCATCACTACAGGCAAGAGACAACCAAGACTGTTATGACACTGGGAAGCCAGGTAGCTTGTGATCAGGACACAATTGGTCATTTTGTGCCCGTGTAAAAAGGCATTTAGCTAAATACAGCACTGATTCTGTATACGACTAAACTCATAATTCTGCTACAATTTAAATGAAACCGTGATATTGGTGGCACTTTATTTTATAGTACATTCACTTACAGTATACTTGCTACTCAGTACTCTCATCATGTGTGAGTAACACAAGATAACTTGGGTTTAGGTTTATGGCAGGGATGGGCAACTCACCCTTGAGATCCACTATCCTGCAGATTTTTGCTCCAACCCTAATCAAACAGACCTAAACGAGCTACAATCAAGGTCTTCAGGATTACTAGAAATCTACAGACATGCGAGTTTGATCAGGGTTGGAGTTAAACGAAGCAGGATGGTGGAGTTGCCCTGAGTTTATGGGTAGTTCACACAGAACACATTTTTGCTTTAAAGGGATAGTTCACCCCAAAATAAAAATTCTGTCAGTATTTACTCACCCTCATGTTGTTCCAACCCCGTTAGACCTTCGTTCATCTTCGGAACACAAATTAAGATATTTTTGATGAAATCTGAAAGCTGGATCACTACTGCATACTAGTCTATAGGCTTCTTGAGGAATTGAAACTTACTGGCCTCGAAAAGTTATTAAAGACATCATTAAAATGGTCCAAGTGACTACAGTGGCTCAATCTTAAGTTTATCAAACGACGAGAATACATTTGTGCGCGAAAATAACTTTTTCAACTATTGATTTACTTCTCCCTCTGCGCGAGTCAGGTTACTAGTTTAATAGCGTAAGCTTCTGTTATTGTATGTCACACGCATCACACACATGACCAGCGTCGGCCAATAGTGAGCCTACGTGTGACGTAGCTCTACGCTACCACACTACGTTAACTGACTACAGGCCCATGGAGAAGGAAGTGAATAGTTGAAATAAAGTCGTTATTTTTGTTTGTTTTTACGCACAAAATGTATTCACATCGTTTGATAAACTTAAGATTGAGCCACTGTAGTCACTTGGACTATTTTAACGATGTCTTTAATAACTTTTCGGGGCCGGCAAGTTTCAATCCCTCAAGAAGCCTATGGACTAGTATGGAGGAGTGATCCAGCTCTCAGATTTCATCATAAATATCTTAATTTGTGTACTGAAGATGAACGAAGGTCTTACGGGGTTGGAACAACATGAGGGTGAGTAAATACTGACAGAATTTTCATTTTTGGGTGAACTAACCCTTTAAACACGAGATGCACACAATAGTATCCTCCAAAAGCAGAGATGTGGCGCTGGTGAATGGAAAAGCAGCCAAGGTTTTGAGCTGTATTTTCAATTTGAAATGCAGTGCTCATGGTAAAAGTTCAAGACAAGTTGTCATGTGCGAGATGCTGAAAAATCAGCAAGATGAATGTTCACATAGAAAAACTATTCAAAAGCAGCGCAGTGTAGCAAAAACATACTGCAACCTGTCCCTTAAGCTCAAAGTACACTTAGGTTTTCACTCATACACTAGGGTAATTATGGTATGCGCAGCAATATTTTTAATCTATATTTGTACATATGCCTTTGCACTAATTAGTTTGTCACAAGGTGGCAATACTGTTGCTCACAATTAAAAAAGAAAAAAATTAGAAGAAACAACTAGAGACTGCAACAAAAATAAACGCACACGTTGACAAAGGGCGATTAAGAAACACACAACTGTAGTTTAAACGACAATGATGACAAAATACATATAATATCAGTGGCCTCTGTACTAATAAAATGTTCAATAATGTTTTACTACCAAATTATAGACCATGTAAACAACACTGGTCCAGAAGCACTTCCTGTTTCAGTTTTTTAACACTACATAAAAGCTGGGATAAAATACAACCAACAGAACATATAAAACTGAATCAAAAAGTTAAACAAACATCTTTAAGATGTTTTCTTTACATGTAAAATAAAAAAAAACAGTTACAAACTGAAACAGGAAGTGTTTCTGGACCAGTGTTGTTTACATCTCGTAAAATGGTCTATATGCAACATCTAATTTAACTTGCACTGGAAAGGTTTTCTAGACATTCCACGAAATCAGGGCACGCAATTTCCTGAACATGAACGATTCTTAACCTCAAAGCCAATTTAGAGTGTGCTCTTAGTTCCTGTTGCATGCATGCACTCTCAAGTGGCCAAAACCGCAAGTGTGAAACAAACTACTGGCGATGGCAGCAACAATACATGCAACTCTAGTTTAAAGAGTACAAAGAATATGAATCGGTCATAACTTCGGAAGAGAAGTAGCGCAGACACTAGATGTATTCGGCTGTAGACACACAACAAGCTTTCGCGTCAAAACTAAAGGTACTTTGCGCTTTAGGGATAGGTTCAGGATTAGTACCTAGTAATTATAGTAAGTACATGTTGAACAGGACTGTAAAATAAAGTGCACCCATGATATTTTAAAAGTTAAAACTGCCTTACTCCTAGCGTTTCTTGAATTTAACTAAAAAAACTCAAGGCTAATAAAGATCTTACCAAGTCAGAAGCTGGATAAACTATAAAATTATTTGACATACTGTAGTGAATGAACTATATGACATACGTTTCAGAAAGATGAAGAGATGCAAGATGAATACTGCACTGTAAACCAATGTTAGACACTCTAAAATTACAGCAAGAAAACAGACCTCCTGCTTTCAATACTGTAATGCACCTTATACTAGAATGAAAAATTAATTACCATTTCAATGACATTCCAAAAAAATCCTATTTGTTTCTGTCCCTCCAAGTAACATTCTTTAAAATATGTTTAGTCAGTAGAACATAAAAAAAAACATTAATAAATAAGTACACTTCCCTTCTGTCTGTTGTGACTGGATAGCTAGTGTACATTTGCATAGTGACTGGTGGGTCCGTTCAGTGTGAACTTGTGTTCTGTGCCGCTGACCTATCAGTGGAGCCGTCGCTGATGATGATAATGATCTGTATGTCTCAGTAAACCCAGTTCAAAGGGACCCATTGCGGTTGTGTGGTTAGCTGCTCCACAGCTGCCTGCAGTTTCTCAAAGGCCTTGTCCAGATTGTCATTAACTATAGTCAGATCAAAGTAGTGATTGTACGCCCGCTTGATCCTGCTGCTTTCGTCCACCGTTTTCTTTAGGTCCGTTTCCTAAGAGACAGGAAGAGATGAGCTGACCGTTCAACAGCTTTACTTCATTCATTGTCTCTTAACCCTTGTGCATCAATTAAAAAAAGTTACACATAGGTAAAAAGAGGACAAAAATGTCCATGTCAAAAAACTGTCATAAAAATGTGACGCTTTGGAGCACAGACTTAAGTTTGGTCTCATTTTAAAGAAGACCCTTTGCAGATTATTGCTGAAGTAAAAAAATAATAATAAGTAAATCCAAAAAAAAGTTATATAGGTATAAGTTTATGAAAATTATTTATAAAATAATATTTTATATAAAATATATATTTTTTAAATCAGGTTGAACTCAAAACTACAATAAAATCAAAGCCATAAATCTAAATAGGTTGTGTTCCAAATTTGAGGATGATATCTCAAAAAATCAGCTTTCGGTAACAGTTTGTTTGGGCGTAGTAACATATTTTCCCCATTGGGTCCCAGCAAAACCCCACTGGAGCTCACAGTGATTGGATTTGAATTTGCAGTTTTTCTCTCTCAGTCTGACAAACACACATGCGCACACACACACATATTTTTTTATAACACACATACTAACCACACTCTGACATCCATACCAACACACAAATATCGTTGCATAATTTATCCAGTTGGCTCTATAGTATGCCAAACCAGAAAACAGGAAAAAAGCGATATTTGTTTTATAGGCCAAACTTTAAAAAAAATGACACCATCTGATAAAAAAATAGTAAAAAATAAAATTTTGAAGCCTTACCATCAGAATGAAAGCCTCTTAAGAAAGATTGCATAATTTTATAGTTAACTGAACTGGGAATTAAAAATGGCAGTTTTAATGGGTTTCAATGTGGACATTTTTGTCCAAAAGGGGCTGAGAGGGAGTATTTTTTGTACCTAATGCAAAAAATATTTTTTTTAAGAAAATGACGGTGAAATAGTAAAATTCCAATAAAAATACACACCTGTGCCAAGTTTTTTGCAGTTAGCTTTAACACAGGCAAAGTGATCAAAAAAACAAAACTGAAAAGGACAAAAATGTCCACAAGGATGCACAAGGGTTAATGATTGAATAAAATCAATGTGGCATATATCAAAGAATCTCAGAGATCTAGGTAGCTCTGTTAATACAAATATATTTCTCTATATTTTGGGAGTTTATTTCCAGAACTGGACTGTTACGCTCTGTGGAGTGCATGAACTGTTGAGACAGATGTGAGGCTAACCGTCAGTTGCTTGGTTGTGATCCCAGCATCCACCACAGCTTTGTGCATGGCCCGTAGTGTATCGAGCTCCGGGGCCGCGATGAATACCACAAATGGCATAAACTCTGATGTCTTCAGTACTTTTAGAGCCTGTAGAGCACATTTATTAAATAAATATATATATATTTAAATTATTTTACTAGTGATGACGAGTCATCTCTTCCTGTTTCCTAAGAGACAGGAAGAGATGAGCTGACTGTTCAACAGATTTACTTCAGTCATTGTCTCTTAGACCCCGTTTACACCTGGTATTAAAATGCGATCTGTATCCAGATAAGTTATCCGGATAATAAGTACTGATTCCATTTACACCTGGCCACATAAATGTGTTTTTGCAAAACGGATATAAATCCGATCTTCACCTCCTGCGTTATATGCAGATTTATTGGATTGCACGCCACCAAAAGCAACAGATCTGAGCGGCATTTTATTGATCATCAGCTAATTTCCAAATCCGAGACATCAATAAGAGAGAGTGGCAACAGGCCTGGTAAGATAATTTCGTTTCTTTACTTGAAGATGTGTTAACTGCGTCTGTGACTTACTTTCACTTTTATTTGCGATGTTTGCACGTTGAATAGACGCTCAGCTGCTCATCTGCGGTGATGCGTGTCGCATCTGACTAGGCTATAACATGACATAGCCTATATAACACGCTCTCACTCGTTTATTTTTTAGCATTTTTGGGAGGAGTAAAATATACATATGTGGTTTCAACAACCAGATTGCGTTTACACCTAGTAAAGATCCGGACACAATGCGAGCCAGACTACCTCCAGATGTGGTCAGGCAGATCCGATCACGATCCGATCACAACGCGTTTACACCTTGCATTAACATGCGTTTTTTATTATCCGGATAACTTATCTGGATACAGATCGCATTTTAATACCAGGTGTAAACGGGGTCTTAATGATTGAATAAAATCAATGTGGCATATATCAAACAATCTCAGAGATCTAGGTAGCTCTGTATCACAACTTATCTAAAATTAATATATAAAGACGATTACAATATTATGCAAGCTTGTTTCTGCCACGGATTATTTTTTCCCATTGCAATCTCAAGTTTATATCTCACAATTCTGATAGTATACCTAAACATTTATGAGGGAAAAAAAAACAAGCTTTCATTGAACATAAAATACCTAGCCTTTCTATCCTGTGTTATTTTCACCAATCCACTGACCTGTGGGTTGACGTCCAGTATGCAAGTACGCCCTGTGCGTACGACTTCATGGATGGAGTCAATTTTGGTTCCGTACAGATTGCCGTCGTATTCTCCGTGCTCCAGGTATCGACTTGCCTTGATGTCCATTTCCATCTCCTCTCTGGAAACAAAGCAGTACGACTGGACGTCCTTTTCGTCGTCACGTGGATGCCGAGAAGTGACTGAGAAACAGATGAAATTCTCAACGAGTGACTGTTTATGTTTGTAAAATAACATGACAGCTAAGTATTAATGTTCATAGTATTAATGTTCATAGACTCACAAGGTACAGTAGTTCCATATCTCAGTGGGTTTACCACAATCAGACGGTTCTTGAGGCTTCGGCGGCCCACACCTTGTGCACCAATCAGTACAAGTGTTTTTCTCTGGAATGGAGGCATCTTTGCTACCTCTTCATAGATCTGTAATTCATGCCGATCAAATTCTATTAGAAAGAAAGGAGTTTTAAAAGTTATTTTTTTATGTTTTAAAAGCACTTACACTGCTGTTCAAAAGTCTAGGGTCGGTACGTTTTTATTTTAAAAGGTAAGCTTCTTAATGTTTTTAAAGGGATTCTCCACTTTTTTTTTTTTTTTTTTTTTGGAAATAGGCTCATTTTAAAACTCCTCCAGAGTTAAACAGTTGTGTTTTACCATTTAGAAGAATATCAGTAACCAGACAGTTTCTGGTCTCGTTGACTTTCACAGTATATTTTTTTCCTACTATGGAAGTAAATGGGACCAGAAACTGTCTGGTTACTGATATTCTTCTAAATATCAGAAAATCATCTGAATGGATTCGAAAACGGTAAAAAACTCAACTGGGGGAGTGGAGTATCCCTTTAAATAAGACTCTTACATCCACCAAAGATGCATTTGAGTAAAATCTGTAATATGAAATATTACAACTTTAAATAACTGTTTTAATATTAAGTATAATTTATTCATGAGATGGCAAAACTGAATTTTCAGCATCATTACTGATCTTTCAGAAATAATTCTAATATGCTAAATAATTCAAATCTAATATTTGGTGCTTAAGAAAAAAAGTGTGTGTTGAAAACAGTTGTGCTGCTTTATGGAAACCACAATATATATTTTTGTAAGATTCTTTGATAAACAAAGATCAAAAGCAAAACATTTATTTGAAATATTTTAAATGTGTTTACTGTAATGTTTGAAACATTTCTGATGTCCTTGGTTGAATAGAAGTATTAATTTCGTGTGTGTGTGTGTGTGTGTGTGTGTGTGTGTGTGTGTTATATATGAGCCAAAACATTATGACCACCTGGTAAGAAAACCCAGAAGGTTTCCTGTACTATCTGGCTCCAAGACTTCAAGCAGATCCTTCAAATCCTGTAGGTGGAGAGGTGAAGTGGATTGAATTTGTTGGTCCAGTATATCCCACAGATGCTCAACTAGATTGAATTTGGGGAATTTGGAGGCCAGGGTATCACCCTGAACTCTGCATCTTGTTCCTCAAACCATTCTTGAACAATGTGTGCAGGGTGCATTATTCTGCTAAAATGAAGCCACTTGTACCAGGGATCATCATTGTCATGAAGGGGTGTGCCTGGTCTGTAACAACGTTTAGGCAGGTGGTATGTGCCAAATGTCAGGGTTTCCCAGCAGAGCATTGCCCAGAGCATCAAACTCCCTCCACCAGCTTCATCCTACAGTAATTTACCTGGGGAAGTATGTACATGGCGGCCCACATATCGTAAAAGAAAACGGTACTCAGACCATGTGACCTTCCTCCACTGCTCCATTGAAGATGCTTTCAACGGTGGACAGGGGTCATTATAGGCACTCTGCTGTGTATGGGGGCTGCATAGCCTCAGACCAATCACAGTGTGACATACTGTCGGTTGGGGTTAGGCTTTTGTTCCTCCCAAAGCCATCATTAAAATTGTGTGACTTGCGCCACAGTAGACCTTCTGTTGGCTCAGACCAGACAGGATAGCCTTCATTGTCCTCATGCGTCTATGAGCCTTAGGCGCCCAACGCCTTGTTGTCGGTTTGTGGTTTGTCTCTCCTCATAGAAGTGGGTAATGCACCCTGCCTCTGGCCTCCAAATTCCCAAGATCTCAATCCAGTCGAGCAACTGTGGGATATGCTGGACCAACGGCGGCTCCACCTCACAACCTACAGGACTTGAAGGATCTGCTGGTAACGTGTTGGTGCCAGATACCACAGGACACTTCCAGGGTCTTATAGAGTCCATGCCACGGCGGGTCGGCGCTGTTTTGACAGCACATAGAAAAGATCACCAGTATATTACACAGATGGCCATATATAACGGAGGCAATTCTAACCTGCATTTTTTGCCGTTAAGTACATCATTTTCTTTTTCTTCTTTTTTCCAGTTAATGTCCCGCAGAGAATTCCTAAAACAAAGTTGTAAAACAGTTACAGATTGTAAACAGATTACAGTAGTAATATGCAATAGGAAAGACCTTTACTCTTAGATTTTCCAATTAAGATTATAGCAAAGTATGATTTCATCCACAACTACACTATCCAGTTTCCAAGGGAACATTAACAACAGTGATGTATAAAAATCGAAAAGGTCTTTCCTTTGTTGTTTCTTTCCAAACTTTGCAAAAATGCAAAGTCAAACTTATGCCCTTTCACTTGGATCCGAGAAAACGACTAAAACGGCGTATTATGCATTCAAGGCCAGTAGTTGGCGGCAGTCACTTTGTAAAGAAAGTACGCACCTATAGACTGCACACATACAGTAATACGCACAACGTCACTGGTTTCACAAATTCACAATAATGTAGTTTACATGGAGACAATCACAGTATACTTTTCATAAAAATTATTTTCATAGACACCTTAATTATCTTAATGTCAGACATAGATTATTTCAGTAGGCACTTTCTACCTGTGAATCAAGTATATCGTCATTTTTCTATTATTCTTTATGTATGTGTATCCGTTTCTCTTGTGTATATCTGTTTTATATTTGTTATCAGTTATTTTAGGGTGACCATATTTTGATCAACAAAAACCAGAACACTCGGCCCAGCAAACACATGGGCCAACTCAAATGATACTCGAAGTTTACTCAAAGCGACCTTATTAATTTCAACACATTTAAAGTAGGTTATGCCTCCTCAGTATGGAAAGAAAATTGTTATATTCTTATATGAAATCAGGAAATGTCCTGGGAAAACAGGACAGTTGGTCATCCTAAGTTATGTCCTCCACACTGAATTAAGTGAAAATTTGTCAGTGCTTAATGGTAACCTCGTTCTTGACAAAAACACAAAGTATAGGTAAAAAATAATAATAATAAAAAAATGTACTTTGCTTTTTCAGTCCCTAAAAACAGTGTTGACCTGTAAATGAATGGTCAAAATGCGTATGTATACGGTTTTAAGTTCCCAATGCCTAAAATCCACTGTACCTGATCCATCCAGGTCTCTCCTTACAAACGCCTTCCTCTTTTCCTCAAGAAACTGACTGGGGATCAGGCCAGTGCACCCTCCATTTATGTTACATGCCTAAAAAAAAAGAAGAAACAAACACTACATAGCTTCAATATGTCAAATATTTCATCACTTAAAATAAATCCGACCAAACGGATCTGGAAAAAAAATAGTGTATTTGCTTCTCACTTGCCACCAGTTGGGGTCCTCCTTGTTCACTATATGAAGAATGTCTCCTTTAGAGAAAGCCAAACCCGCCTCTTTACAAGGGATCAGGTTATCCGTGTCAGGATTGTAGTTGAAATGTGGCTTCAAATACACCTAAAGGGAAAATAATGCGTTACTCGTGCTTGTAGACATAAATTAAGCTGCTAATTATAGCCTAAAAATGCAATTCGTAGCTCATGTCACAAGACAAAAAGGATTGCTTTCTGACATTTAATGCTGATGTTGATACAGTTGGGAAAGGAGAAGCATTTTCATAAAACTAAATAAACCCTTCGCCATTCAGATTGTCTAAAACATTTCCACGTTACATTGACTACCATCAGCTTTTAGGAATGCTCTTTCACGTTGTCAATGCATATCTACACAATACCGCAACCAAAAAAAAAAAAAAATGACTTGGGTTGCTTCTGTTTCTCTTCATTTATTTTCCAAGTTGGTGTGTGTTGTAAATGGACTTCTCTACAGAGGACAACAGCATGTTTTCACAGTAAATATTTATGGATCGTGGTGGATCTTTATCAGCGATGAGGACCCAACGGTAAACATACAGCGGCCGTTCATGGCACATAACCAGGCCACTGAGTAAAGTTCAGGTCGAAAGAAGACACAAATGGGGGTTTGACACAAGCAAAGGAACCCTGTAAACCCTCGCCTCCGGTGTTTGCTCTTTGTGCAAGCTTTGTAAACATTACTTATTCAAGGAAAGTTGGTAAAGGACATCTTCTTGTTTAGACGCATACACTCAGGAAGTGGTTGATGTGCAGCAACAGCACTGTTCGGGGATTTATATAAATGTATTTGGATCAGAAGCAGCAAATATCACTCATTCAGATTGCAAAAAGTTTAAAAATATAAAAAAAGGTTCCTAATCAATACATTCCAACCGTTTCCATTGCATATTTCAGCTCTGACTGTTATAACAATAATAATAATTAGTTACATTTATATAGCCCTTTTCTTGGCACTCAAAGTGTTTTTACATAGAAGGGGGAATCTCCTCGACCACCACCAAATGAGCAGAATCCAGCTGGATGATGCGATGGCAGACATATTGCACCAGGACCACACGACTTATTGGTGGGGAGGAGACCGAGTGATGAAGCCAATCAGTGTATATGAGGATGATTAGGTGGCCATTTTGTTGGATAGAGGTTAATGGGCAAGTTCGGCCAGGATGCCGGGGTTAAACCCCTACTCTTTATTCGAAGGATATCATGGGATTTTTAATGACCATAGAGAGTAATTATAATACATGGTCATTCTAACATGATGCAGGTTTTGCAAAATAACTTGTTAAAGAAAGACCAGCTAAAAACGACATCACACCCGCCAGCAGACCACTAAAGGCCAATTTATACTTCTGCGTCGAGGCGAAGCCGTCGTGAGCATTTATACTTCTGCGTTCAGGTCTTGGTTGCTGTGCAGTACTGCTCCGAAACGCTAGTTGGCGACGGAGGGTTTTAATGTTCCACTGTGTTTAGATTCCTCGTAGCTAGGTTACTACAAGCAATGGCGACCATAGATATCTATATAAAGGCTAGATATGTCGTCCACGCTGCTGGCCAATGGAGGTCGACGTCTGCACTTGGCGGCCATCTTGTCACAGGTAGCTCGCTCACTCGTAACATTGTGTTAATGGTACATGTACTATTTAAATGACCATAACTTTCTCAATTTTCTACCGATTTTCAAATGGTTTGTTTTGTTATAAACGTCAGAGATGTAGTTATGACCCTGCATACTTATGAATAAAAAAGTGTCTAAATAAATAATCATCCAGATAATTATAGCCACGTTAATAACGTTTGTAAGAAACCAAATCCGTCAAGATTTCCACGAGATAAGAGTATTTGTGTTTGTGCTGACCATTCATCTTACATCAGTTTGTCTGTGACAAGATGGCCGCCGGTGATGACGATGGAAACTCCGCCGTAACACATCTAGCCTTTATATACATATCTATGATGGCGACTGAAAGAGAGCGGATCATGTTGGAGTTGGAACTTATTGAGGTTCAAAAACAGTTCATTTTAGTGAAATTACTAAAACTACAAAGCAGAAACGAGAGAAGACGACGGAGGAGATGGTACGTGCGTAAATGCATAGGAGGAAATGCGATGCTACCAAGCCGACCAATCACAGATCTTGTGGTCCGAGTCGTCGCGAGGTGTAGTTACATTTTTGAGGAGGTGCGCGTCAGGCTACAACAAAGGGTACGCGGTATGGTACGCGTCTGTGCGTATGCTACGCCTTACCTACTGCCCGCACCCTACGCAGAAGTATAAAATTGACCTTAAGGCCACATACGCACTGACTGGAGTTAAATTCAGTTGTCAACTCAAAAAAATAAATAATAAACGGCGTTTTAAATAAACGGCGTTATTAACGGCGTTATCTTTCTCAGTAACGACTACTCAAACTAATTACTGTTTCCCCTGTTACAAAGTTGTTACCGTTTAATGACAATCAAATGTGTCGTTACTATAGCCTAATTGAGCTCACTGAAGCGGTTTCCATCCGAGTAGGCTCTCTCTTCGCCATAGGACCTGCAACGTTTTTCTCTGGTGTGTGTGTGTGTGTGTGTGTTTTATGACGCGCCGGACTGGACTAAAGCAAAGCGAACGCTCGACTGCGCGAGAGAGACCGAGTGTGTCCGAGCATTATATAGTTTGTTTATAAATAATTATCTGCAACATTTTAATTAATTTACATGGTTATACAAATAAAATCTAAAAAACAATCTGCAGGGAACGTTCTGGGAATTCGGGTTCTGGGAGCACTTCTTGTTAAACTGTTTATCATTTTAATTTTCACTAAAAAGAGTGCATGTATAATTTTTGTTACATTTAAGCATAATTTATTTACTTAGTGGTCTGTGCAATATTAAATATTAAAAGTTCAAAACCTAAACCTAAAATTATGTTTTATTGTTCTACTATAGTAATAATAATATATCGAATTTTATAGGCGTCTCTCACATTGTCCCACAGAAACATTACGATAGTGTAGATTAGTGTACAATGTTTTATAATAATAATTTATTATATAGTGTCCATTTCATTAATTTAACATATTTAATATTGGGTGCATCCAAGTTATTTGACATAGGCCTATTTTAACCTTTTTTTTTTTTTTTTAAGTAACGCAATAGTTACTTTCCCTAGTAATTAGTTACTTTTATAATGATTTAACTCAGCTATTATTTGTGAGAAGCAACTAGTAACTATAACTAATTACTTTAAGTAACATACCCTGCAAACATCTGAAGATCAGGATTTCTTTTCAGGATCTGTTTCTTTCCAGGCCCAGATCTCCTTAGAGTATAGAGTAAGGGTGTGTAGAGTAAGGGTAGAGTAAGGATTTGACACCTCCCATCTGCCCTACTTAGCGCAGGTTGTGTTATTAATAGGAATAACCATGCTCACAATGCCACCAGACTGAAACTGATTTTAGTGCTGAGCTCCTTACGACCTCTGACACTGCAAACAACCCCTGGCTTCCAGCTCATAAACGCACGCACACGATTAGAGACATGTGAACGGGTTTTACGTTGATTTTAGGTGGCGGATATAAGATCTCTTTTTAACTAAATTTTAATTACCAATTATTTGATTTTTAAATTTATGGTTAAATTTAAACAATTGATGTCCCCTAATAGCCATAGAGCTAAGTGAGAGATGGAACAAGAGTTAAAATGGAGAATTAGTTTTACCTTAGCGAGGGAACAAATTATGGGACTCTCCATAATGCTGAAACTGAGTCGCCCTTCCTCCTTCTCGAGGACTGTACTAACCCATGTCCCATCAGGAGGTTGTAAAGCACTAAAATTAGGTCTATGAGAAAAGATGCTTGGTATTTTCCCCTAATAATCAGATGCTGAGAGTACAAAGAGCTCAGATGAGAAAGATCCACATCTTGCTGCAGAAAATGGGTTCAGGTTCATTTTACATTTATTTTGTATGAGTTTTCCCTCAACCAGGCAACTTGGTGGCAAAATGTTTTTGAATATTTTATATCATTTAATTTCATTGGACTGAATCAGCGGTGTGCTGACCTGTGCGGGTGGAGGTGTGTCCCTGTAGCTGGGTAGGATCTTGAGGGTGATGCCTCCATTGCAGTCCCTCAGCATGTGCTGTAACGCCATGGGGTCTTTGCCCACCTCTCGGCCGTTCACCTCTCGGATGACATCACCAGCGTGCAGCATCCCCTGCCTGTCAATCATGCTGCCGTGCATAACACGTGCAATGACAAGGTCGCCCTCCTCCACCCGGAATGTTACACCCTAAAAGAGATGACACCGTGAATCTCTGACATGCCAGCACAGAGTCACTTGCACCCTGAAACTGGTTATCACAATTATTTTATTTTATTACTTTATAAAGGGCATATTTTCCTATAATATATCTCATAATAAATCAATATAATAAATTAATAAAATATAAGATAATAATACAATATCCTTAAATAAATAAATATTTTCAGTGTATCTTTATAATACAATATCCATGAATAAATGAATAAAAGTAAATCTTATTTTCAGTGGTTTTTAAAGGAATACAAAATATAAAAATTAAATATTTTCAGTGGATTTTTATGTAATAACATGTATTAAAAGCCACTAAAAATCATATTTATTATTTAGGGATATTGTCTTAAAAATGTTATTGTATACAAATGCACTGAAAATATTTATTTTATTTTATTTATTTTAGGGACATTGTATTATTATATAAAAATGCACTGTAAATATGCATTTCTATTTGTTATTTATTTATATTGTATTATATTATCCTATTATAAATTATATTAAAAGCCACTAAAAATAACATGCATTTATTTATGGATATTGCATTATAAGATAATACAATATCCCTAAAATAAATAACAAATAAAATTGATATTTTCAGTGGCTTTTTATATAATAAAATCAATCGATCGATTTATATCATAATATATATATATACACTATAGATAGATAATTCATTTCAGACCGAGCAAAAATGACTTTTCACGCTGCCTGAAACACAAGCTGCTAGTGGTTAGTAGAGCAACTCTGAATGAGAGGAACATCTGACTGACTATCGGATCTAATCCTGGGAAACGGAGAATGTCTGTCACTCACAAGAGGCTCTCCGGCCTTCTTCTGGATGCTGATCATGCGAACAGTGTCAGCAGGCATGAGGGATGAGCTGGTCATGCTGGTGGAATTGGTGCTGGAGGGAGGAGCTTCATATGACTTAGAAGCCACCTTGTCGTGAGCTTCTAACAGGGACTGAAATTACCAAGAGAATTACATTCAAGTTTGGATAATTAAATTACCAAATTAATTATATTCCTTAAAAAAGTGAATGAGCAAAACATTTTTTTTAAATGAGCAACTCAATTTGTTCATGGTCTCAAGTGCTTAAAGGTGATTTTGCTATACTACTGAAGGCAACAGGCTGAATAAATAGTTGTAAATAAACAAGTCAACAATGTTATGAAAAGAGGCAGTCAGACACAAACACACACACATCTGGTACCTGGAAATGCGGTTCCTTCAGGATCTTACTGAGTTCTGCTGCACTTTCATCACGGCTGATCAGACTGTTCATATCAGACAGGATCTCGCCCACTAGCTCCACGTTATTATTTCGCACCGCCTCCAGCTTAACGTCCTCCAATCGCTCGTGAGCCTGAGAGAGAGGGGGTGGAGACAAAATAGCTTGAGTCTCTTACCAAGAAACGGATTAATGGATTACGTCTAGATGGACTCAGAGCATTAAACAAACGCACTGCCAGGTACACTTCAGATAGAAGAGTATTAAACAACCGTACACAAAGACATTTACAGAAATAATTTAATTAAATGTGTCTCAGGGGATGATTTTTATTTAAAAAAAAAAAAAAAAATCAGACAATTACTCAAAAATATTTTCAAATTACCCATGAATAAATGATAACTATAGATCAGACTTTCAATCTTAAACCATTAAAATGCATCATAAAAATATGAATGATAACAATTAAAACTAATTAATCAACTAAAAATAATATCTAAACAAACAGGAAAAAAAAAAAAAAAATCTAGGAAGGAAAACCAAGGTCTAGCTAGGACCAAGGAGCAGGACCGGAGCACACAATGTGTAAATAAACAAAACTTCCATATTTATCAACTTAAATAAATAAATACATTTTTATTTTTTTCAAGTTGATAAATGTGGAAGTTTTATATAAACCATGTGTAAATAAACAAAACTTCCATATTTATCAACTTAAATAAATAAATACATTTTTATTTTTTTCAAGTTGATAAATGTGGAAGTTTTATATAAACCATATGTAAATAAACAAAACTTCCATATTTATCAACTTAAATAAATACATTTATTTGCGTCTAAATAAACACGTGGTTTATGGAAGTTTTGTTTATTTACATGTGGTTTTTATATTTCCACCATCATTTTCCAAACTAGTTTGTTTAGAAATGTCATTTTTGAAATAAATATATAATACTTTAATATTTTGTTTATTGTTCACAAAATTGTTGTTGTTCAAAACTTAACATATGAAACTGAAAAATGCATTAAAAACACATTTTAAAATGGTGGAAATTAACACTGTGGTGGGAATTTTTACGACTTTCACGAAATTAAATAAATGACAGATTTGAGAGATCTACTTGAATATATACACATTGTTAGTGAAGAAATTAAGCTACAATCCATCAACTATTTGACAAATGTGTTTAAGAAAAATCATAAGGGTCAGTCACGTGTATTGTTTGTGTATCTTTTGCTATTAAATCTATAGTAACAAAAAACTATGTTTCTCACAATTAAACATGTTTCTCACAATTAGTGTGTTAGTTCCTAATCAAACAAAGTGAAGCTCTACCAGTATATCTCACAATCCAAACAATTTCACACCGCTATATTAAGAATGAGAAGAGAGCCCCTGTACATCACGTTCTTGTGACCTCTGACACTGCAAACAACTCCTGACATCCAGCTCATTAATGCACGGACACGATTAGAGATATATGAACAGGTTTTATGTTGATTTTAGGTGGCGGATACAAGATCTCTTATTAACTACATTAAATTTAAATGACTAAATGTTAAATTTAAACACTTTTTAAACATGCCCCCTAATAGCTATAGCGCTAAGTGAGAGATAGTACAAGACTTAAAGGGTACATATGCTTTTATATGGATATATTCATTTTCACATGAATGAAAAATCATTCATTTTTACATATAAATCATACATTTGTGGTCTATATAAAGCATAACTGCAATGCAACTTTTTTACAAGGCAAAAAAGTGGATTTAGCATGATATGTCCCCTTTAAAAATGGAGAATTATACCTTAGCGAGGGAACGAACTATAGGACTCTCCATAATGCCACGGAGGAAGATGAGGTCGATGTCTTTGGCTCCCGTTGAAGGCGGCAGCTCTTTGAGGTTATCCAGCACCTGCTGCATGGCTGAGGGTTACACAGAAGAAAAAAAAATTACACACATCGTTAAAATAAATAGCCCATAATGTAATTGGGGTGACTAAGATAAGAATAAAGCACACTGGCAACAGAAGGACATATGACTTAACTGGTGTCCTATGTAATGAATGTTTCTTCTATACACCAAATTGCAGATATACTTTTTTTGGTTTCCTTATATTAATAAATCTTTAAGCATTTTCCTTCAGGTATAAATATATTATGGTAGACAGTACTTCATACGCATTTTACGGTCTACGGATTCTATACAGTCATTCATGGTATTGAAATATATCAAATCGAATACTAACATAATACATAAAACAAAACAGACAAAAAAAATGAAATGCATTTGAACAAATAAAGCAATCTAGTTAAACAACTAGGTGTAGCTGACATTCTTACGCACCTCAGAAAAATTAACCTATCCCATTCAGTCAGTCACGTTCAACATTACGTCGGAAGGACGTCATGGGGTCTCGCCTGGGAGTAGGGGTGCACGATATATCGAATCAATATCGTTATCGCGATATCACGTTGCTCGATATCCATATCGAAAGTGTCGCGATATTTGGGCAATATTTTGTTTATGATGCGTCTGGTCCGACATGCACCGTTGCATTTCCCCACCGACTCATTTCCTGATTCTCCTTCTCCATAAACAATATTAAATCAAGAGAGGTTTAACTTTTCATGCTACAGATTTCCTACAGTGGTCAGAAAGAACAGGGGAGACACTTTGTTTCTCAATATAAAGTCGCTACTCGCTACAAAGCTAACCGCCGTCACTCTCTCACTTCTCCCTTGCTCTCCAACCACACAGTCCCACACACACACACACTTGCCCCGGCTCGACGCGCACACCAGCGCACAAGTATCATCAGGCCACGGTCCACCTGACAACTTCATGCGTTTTTACTGTTCGGATAGCTATCTGATTTATCAAAATACCATCTTCAATTCTCGCGCTATATGCAGATTTAATGGAGTGCACGTCACCGAAAGCAACAGTTATGAGCTGCGTTTTATGATCATCAGGTAAAATAGATCAGTTCGTTTATTTACTTTTAATGAAGATAACTGTGAAAAGCGTCTGCGACTTACTTTCACTTTGATTTGCGATAGTTTGCGCGTTGACTTGATGAAAAGGAAATGTTCAGCAGCTGCACATCTGCGGTGATGCGTGTTGCAGTCGCGCGCGTCGTCATATCTGGCCATAACATGACAAGCCTTTAACCTTCTCATTTTTAGCGTTTTTGGAAGGAGTACATTTTGGTTTCAACAACGAGATGCATTTACATTTGTCCAGTTTCGACTGAAATGCAGATCAGACCACCTTCTGAAGTGGTTGAGCGATTAGATTCAAATACGTCACGAATGCGTTTCACAGGGCATTTACACCTGTTCTTTTCACGGTCATAGCTATATACGGTCAAAGAAAACGCATATAGTGGCGTTTATGTTGCATAGTGTGTTCTGTAGACTTGCTATTTATTATTATCTTTTACACTGTAGTGTACACAACTAACATGTCCTGTTCTGTAGATATATTATTTAGGCCTATTTATTAATGCTGTACCAGTCCAATATGACTGTCAGTTTAAATAAATCTTATGTTGTAAGAAAACTTGTTTTATTTATTAATCTTTTTTGATGCGCTTTCCAATAACTTTTGTAGTTTTACATCCGTTTAAAAATATCGAAATTAATATCGATATCGCAATATTCATTATCGATATCGCAATATCACATTTTTGTCAATATCGTGCACCCCTACCTGGGAGCCCAATCATCTCAAAGTAGTAACAAAACGAGCTAATGGATCTTGGCCAGTGAGATTTGCATGCCGAGTCACACCAACCAGGACATACTCTCTTGTCTCTTCATTTATATTTTGCTTTGGAGCAGAGCGGTTTCATTCTACTACTATTCCAGTGGAGCGCAGCATTCATCCCAGGGCATTTCGGCTGAAAGAGCAGTTCCCTAAAAGAGAAAGCATGGGACGAGTCTTTTTCAAGACGTCTTTTCGTCCGTGTGTTTCTAGATGCGTTTGCCTCCTGACTTTATCTAATGCATGGCCATGATCATGCCCAGCATGCTGAGACTGCGTTTGTGGGTGGTTCATGTTCTCACACGTTGGCATGCCGGTCGCAACTCTCCTTTCTCGTAAAGGCTCGAGTCCCCTTTGTTGTTGCCTAGCCGCTGATTGTGTGTGAAATCACAGCCACGGGTCTTTGGGTCAACGCTTTGGGAGATTGAGAGTTACAGCGAGAGTTTTCCTCAAGGAAAACCCCAGCGGACCTCTCACTTCACAGTGAGCTGCTGGCTGACAGCGCGAGTTGTCACGGCAACCCAGCATGTCATTCGGCACTCCAGATGAGGATCAGATGTCGATAGCTGCATCGGTGAGAGGGCTATCATCCTCTGGAGAGGAAAATGACACTGAGCTTCCCGCTTCAGCGGTGTTTGCTCATGCTGAATCTGATTCAGAGTTATTAATATATTTATTTTGTATAGCGCCTTTAAAAGTAGCTTTCGCAAAGCTTTCTCAGAGTTGACAGCCATGCTTGCCTGGGCCACCATGCGCTCAGATTTGTTCTGAGCAATTGCGGCTGGATGATTGGTTTCGGGACTTGGAGCGTGTGATGTGAAGATGGCCTCACTCCGCCCCCGTGCTTTTCTTCCCGGAAGTGCATAAAGAGCTTTTGCAGTATGGAGGTAGTTTAGTGTCAGAATCTGATCAAATGTCTTCCTCTCTCACTATCCTTGACTGTGCAATTGTGTGCAATTCTGGTACATTTATGCCTGCAAAGTATTTCTATTTACTCACTTTGCTGGGGAAGTTCGACTAAGTCAAATCTGCGCGGATTTAGCGCAAATACGCAACTCATGAGCCCTCATCATGATGGTGATATTAAATACAGCATATTGTGCAGAATCTGCACATTTCTGGCTTACTTGAACACACACACGTCACTAAGCAACAAATAACGGCGCGCTTGTTCACTTGCATTGAACTAATAGCGTTAAGGGTGCTCCGATTGATCGGTCGCTGATCATAATCGGACGATAATTGCTTTAGGATGTGTGATCGGCGGTCTCTATAAAGGCCGATCCAAAAAAAGCCAAATAGATGACGCAAAACTCATGAGACATTTTATTTACGTCCTGATAAAAATGGCTTCACCGGTCTGACAATTCTACAAGGTGTGTGAAAAAGACAATGGGCTCTATGCACAGCCGTATTTCCGGTGAAGGTGTAAGGATGCTCGATAACTTCCGCTGATCATAAAGGTCCAATGCAATACAGAGAATTTATATTGAATTTTATACTCCATGGTTATACTAAAGGAACGTTAGTCACAAAAACAGATAAAACAGACACCCCTCGTTGTGCTTATGTTTATTTAATATAATTTTAAAAAGAAGCATAACTATATGTAAAATTACATCTAAACGCATGAACGTTTCCTTTCAAAGACGACAGTAAATTTTGAAGACTCTTTCATAATCCCGTTTTCCTTGGTTTTCCTCCGCTTTAATCTCCACAACCGGAAATGGACGAGCATCCTTGCGTCAAATGCGGAACTTATGCGTGCATATAGCCCATTCATTAGCAATCTGCAATATGTGTACCATGCTGCAGCCACTTGTCAAACTGTGCAGCCTCTCTGCTCAACCTGTAAATAAATCCATCGATCCACAATTTACTTTGAGTAATTCAATAGTCTAATGGGAGATCTTTTGCCAAGCGCGTCAAAGGTTACAGGTTCTAATCCGCACTCGTATACATATTTTTTTTTCTCATCAAAACTGAATGTTAATCAGTGGTTACTGGTTACAGTCTATATCAAGCAGGGACGCATTTCTGTTTTATTTTGTGATTTCACCGGAATGAATGGAGTCCGCAACGGCGATAGATTGAAGAGAACACTGTATCCATGACACGGATCGCCGTGGTAACAAGTGCGCAGCTTGAGTCCAAAAACACATTTTAGCGCTAGATTTCTTATTTAATAGCGAACTAAATGAATGCTCATCTAGTTAACTGGAGATGTTTTATTTATTTATATTAGGTACATGGTGGGACAGACTTCACTGGATCAAAACAATTCAATCTAACCATATAGATGTGACCAGTAGTGGTGGCTTTCTTAATCTATTTAAAATAATTTTGCAAGAAAAAAAAAACAATTACTAAGAAATTGAGAGAAATGAATCTAATAATCTCTATCCCCATCTCTCTTCCTCTCTAAATGCCCACAAAATCTGACAAAGCATCCCAGAAAAAAGCAAAGTTACAGATAGCGTATATGGAAGTTGTTGATACATTGTCTTCTCTTAAATGTAATACTTAAAGTACATTGTTGTTAAATATAGTTTATTAAGTAATGCTACATGATAAATAGAGGTCTTCAATATAGACCCTGTAATCGGTGATCAGTATTGGTCTCGGGTGATACAGCTTCCAGTAATCTGGGATCAGTGATCGGCCCCAAAAATCCTGATCGGACCACACCCCTAAATAGCGTATATTAAAAAGCTTTTGGTTAACAGAAAAGACATTGTTATTTTCCAACACCCTACATGTTCTGTTTACAGTTTTGATATGGCCACCTAAAACACATTTTTGGTAAAAAAATAAAAATAAAATAAATTAGAAGGCCATTAAAATCGATTCCCTATTTTAATTTTCGAAACTTGTGTTGGTTGGTCTGATCGATTGTGCAATCGATTTTTTAACGTAAAGCCACAGCCCTAACAGAAACTGTGCAAGGTCAGGGAGGACGAGGAGAAGGTCTTGTTAGTTGCGGAACTGATGCTCCTAGCAAAAGGCCCTCCCTGGTGGATTCCCCTGAGGAAGGACCTCTTTTCTTAGGGACAGGGCACCATATGGCACTCCTGAGGCAAAACAGCAATGAGGTGAGTAATGCTGATCCAATTTATACCCATATGTCAGGGTAGGTGTGACTCGGCCTGCAAATCTCACTTTGTTACCATTTAGAGGTGATTGGTCTCCCAGGCAAGACAGCATTATGTCAGTTCGACGTAGTAACCTAAACGCTACTTGGCCAGTTGGTCGAAACCAAATCACACCACTATAGAGACAAAATTAGGAATATTTCAAGCTCCAAATGCGACTAATTCGCTTTGAGTTATAAATACGAAGGTCATTTTGGAGAAGAAAAAAAAAATTATGTTCTCAAACACACACACACCAACACACAATTTCCACAGCTTCCTACAGCTTGGCTGCACGGTGTGGCAGAAAGCTGCTTTTGGGTCCAGTTTACAGTCAATACTATGCAACCTACACAATCCAGTAACAGAGAATGACAAAAACAATCCATGTGTAATACTATGCAACCTACACAATCCAGTAACAGAGAATGACAAAAACAATCCATGTGTATTACTGCATCGGAAAAGCACTAGAAAAGGGCATATTCATTACAAAGTGGCATCATTTGCATAATGGAAACAGTAACCATTTACATGGTGAACAAACCCACACAGAGACCTCTCCCACTATCAGGCAGCAACAAACTGCACAACACAGCATAGAAAATGTTGTGTCAGTGGAAGCAACTGAAAGAAAACACTACGCTGTGGGTCATAGATGCAGGTCATTAAGCCTCAGTCACACCATTTTATCAGCAATTTTGTTAACCTCTCTAGCTCCATCCAGAGCTGAATGGGTCGCTCTCTATAGAGGCAGGATACATTAGACATTGCTAAAGTTATGATGAAAGGACTGAAGAGGTCATTCTGACCCTTACTCCAAAGGAAATGTTTGCAAAAGATATGTCAACCACAGTCATAGGGTGAACGAGCTGAAAAAGTAATAAATAAATAAATAAATCTAAAGCCACTGCAACATAAAACTGCTTCTGATAAAGTAGGGCTCCTTGAATATGGCAAAAATCCTAATCATAAATATTATAGCCACAATTGTTTGATATCATGTACTACCTTGATGTTTACAAAGTAAACAAGTTATTTCAAATTTCTAGGGACGCACGATATCGGCCACCAAATAGGAATATTTTTAATATAATCGTTATCAGCCCAATAAGAAAATTTGGCCATTATATTAAAATTTCCTTCAGCCGAGACGCTTCAGATGGGCACGGTACACCATGATGATTTTGAAATGCTTGAAATATGACTAGAATCACTTCAAAAAAACAAAAATAACATTAAGTGCATGTATAACATGTGCAGTGCAAGTCTGTCATATAGGGCATGCTACATAAAATTAT
This sequence comes from Pimephales promelas, assembly GCF_988280905.1. Lineage (NCBI taxonomy): Eukaryota > Metazoa > Chordata > Actinopteri > Cypriniformes > Leuciscidae > Pimephales > Pimephales promelas. The sequence goes on along the minus strand of NC_142780.1, from coordinate 14,768,942 downwards.
AATGATAACATTGTAATTGTGTGCTTGTGAAATGGCTGTTAATGCTGAGACTTTGTTTTTGTAATCAGGCTCTCAGAAATTATACAAAAATATATATTTATTGGCCAATATATCGGTTATCAAATATAAAGAATTATCGGTATCGGACAACTTTCCCTAGATATTTCCTAAAATACTTCAAACAAAATTCAGCTGATTTTTAACCTAAAATATTAATTATAAATATACATACATCTTTAAATAAATAATATTGGTCTCAGTGGATACCATGAGTTTCATGTATCTGGTGTATAAAGGATCCCATTAACCTATAAGAGGCTCAAAAGGTGCTTACCTGTCATTTTTCCTAAGGCAGGGCAAGCTCAGGGCTAAGACAAAATTTGTCTTCAATAGCAATGAGAACCATGCACCTGGGGATGGGAAGAAGCAAGTCCACATCAGAATGTTTATTCACTCCATAATTCTGTGCAACTTTTCCCATTTTCATTTAAAACAGAATGAGAAAGTCACACGATTGCAATAAAAACACAAGCCAGATCCAAGTGCATCAGAGTGATCCTTTTGAGATTTTCTTGGAAATCTCAGCATTATTTCTGCTCTTTAAAACAATACCAGGGCCCTTGAAGTATGAGTGATTTGAATCCAAGAGAAAGGAACTTTACCCACAAACAGACCATCTTTACACACAATAGGATCAGAGAATCACATTCAAAGATATTCTACAAACAATACCTGGATTTGTTTTTGCTGATTGCTGATATTCCAGACAGCTTTGGCATAAACACCACAATCGTACGATGTGCGTGTATGTATACACAGTGTACTACGGAATCATCACACTGATTTCATGTAGAGACAAGCAAAACTCTCAGTTGTACTTTAGTAACATGTAATTAAGCATTGATGCATACTATACTCCTACCCGTTACCATTTGTGGAAATGTGACCTCCAAATTTACTATTTGTAATAACTCACCTGCAAATTGAATTTCAGTGCAGTTCATAGAATCTCTGCTCACTCTCTTCTCATCTGGAGCTCATGGAGACAGCTAAATCTGCCATAGAGGTCAGAAATTTCCAACACCAGCAAACACTCACTAGTCTGTAGGCCTATATCAGGGATTGGCAACTTCTATCCTGGAGGGCCACTTCTGTTTGAGGTCCTGAAGACAGCCCTCCAGGATCGAAGTTTCCCATCCCTGTCCATCATCAATAACACTATACTGACTGAGGTTGGTATCTGATTGAAAGTACTATTAAGCCATATCAACATTTTCACTTAATTGGCACTTTTTTTATAGTGGATTAATGAGCAAATAACTAAATGCAAGAAAATTACAATATTACCTTCAAAACAAAAATTCACAAAAATCCAAAATTATGTACTCATGACATACAGTGCTCACTCATGACCTGACCTGCAGTATTCACTACTCAGTCATGACCTGACCTACAGTACTCACTACTCAGTCATGACCTGACTTACAGTGCTCACTCATGACCTGACCTACAGTGCTCCCTCATGACCTACAGTGCTCACTCATGACCTGACCTGCAGTACTCACTCATGACCTGACCTACAGTGCTCCCTCATGACCTACAGTACTCACTCATGACCTGACCTACAGTGCTCACTCGTGACCTACAGTACTCACTCATGACCTGACCTACAGTGCTCACTCGTGACCTGACCTACAGTGCTCACTCGTGACCTGACCTACAGTGCTCACTAGTGACCTGACCTACAGTGCTCACTAGTGACCTGACCTGCAGTACTCACTCATGACCTGACCTACAGTGCTCACTAGTGACCTGACCTACAGTGCTCACTCGTGACCTGACCTACAGTGCTCACTCATGACATGACCTACTGTACTCACTCATGACCTGACCTACAGTACTCAATCATGACATGACCTACAATGCTCACTCTTGACCTGACGGTACTCACTCATGACCTGACCTACAGTACTCACTCGTGACCTGACCTACAGTACTCACTCATGACCTGACGGTACTCACTCATGACCTGACCTACAGTACTCACTACTCAGTCATGACCTGACCTACAGTGCTCACTCATGACCTGACCTGCAGTACTCACTCATGACCTGACCTACAGTGCTCCCTCATGACCTACAGTACTCCTCATGAAATGACCTACAGTGTTCACTCACAGGCCTGTCGCGATAGACAATAAATTTTTTTCCTTGTCACTCTCTCTCTCTCTCTCTACCAAAGAGACTAGATGGCAACTCTCAATTCCTTGACGTCAACTAGAGCTAGATTCTCTGCCCAAGCATATTACCCCACACTATCCGTGGGCTGGGCCTTGATCTAGACACATGAACTCCCAACGCAATAGAGTGCGGCGTGGCGGCACTAGATTTAAATTTACCTAACGCTTTTATCCAAAGCGACTTACAATTGCTATATATGTCAGAGGTCGCATGCCTCTGGAGCAACTAGGGGTTAAGTGTCTTGCACAAGCCCCTTTCACACAGCGCGTTGATCCTGGGAAATTGTCGGGAAATTGCCAGAATGCCTTCTGTGTGAATGCAAACACGACCCAGGATTGATACCTAGTGGATTGATCCCCAGGATTGAGGAACTAGTAACATTGCCGGAATCAGTCCCGGAACGTGTGCTGTGTGAACAAATGCCAGGACCAATGCCATTAGGGGTGTGTCATAGTGATGACGCTCGTGCCATCGCGTGACTCTGTTGCTCTTAGAAGAAAGTTTGTGTTCGTCATCAACAAAGAAAAGCCGAACAAATGTCTGCAAACTGGAACGAAGCAGAGACCAGGAGCTCCTCACTACTCACAACTGTAGCTGAGATCGTTCACCAGCTTTGTGGAATGGTATGCATGTGTACATGTTTGACGCGTACGTTACACGTCTCATCCTGACGTTATGTGTGTTTACGGGTTGTGCGTGAACACACTCACAGAGCGCGGCAAATCACTAGCAGTGTGAATGATCCAAAATCAAACAATCCCGGGACAAATGCCGAGTCAAATTATCCGTGTATTTTCCGCAATCTCTGTGTGAAAGGGGCTACAGTGGATTCGAACCTGGGTCTCTCACACCAAAGGCATGCATCTCATCCACTGCTCCCTCACCACCCCTAGATTTGATGGCTGAGTGTGGGTGCGGGCGGTAATGTACTCACTGTGTTTGCGGGAGTACTCACTCATGACCTGACCTACAGTACTCAACCATATAGTGTATGAAATTTATATTGTTATTTTGTCATTCAAGTCTGATAACTCCTCCCCCTCCACTACACAATTAAAGATGCCAAACTTTGTTTTTTTCAGTTAAATAAGTGTATCCTCAGGGTATTTAAAGGTCCCCTGACATGGAGTTATTTTATAATGTTTCCTGGGTTGCCCTTATAATGTTAGTATGTTTTGTACATTAAAACTTGTCATGATTTAGAAATAAAAGGCATTTTTCCTGGCCTGATTTTAGCCTCTGATTTGAACACTCATTTGAAGGGGTGTGTCTGCTGTGGGATTCAGTGCAACAAGCCACTGCTGTGATTGGCATTTAGATCTATTCCCATCACATAAAATGTTGGCGTGACGCAGCATTGCGCAAGCAGAGGACAGTCTGTTGATCACGAGAAGGAAGATCTTATCATTGCAACGCAGTTTCTGCACTCTCTCTAATACTTTTACCAATGCAAACATGATGATGTACATACAGTAAGAGCTTCATTGTGCAGTTTAACATGAGTCATTGATTTCCTAAGGAATCGTCCAGATAAACTTGCGCTGTGTGGAAAGATTGTTCTTTGATTGCTTTCAGTAAAATTTGTTCACAATTTAAATAAGATTATTTTCAACCTACTAAAAGAAACTATGTGAAGTTGATATTTTAGTCACTGGCTTGACTTACTAATGCATAAACAGTATTGAATGATTTTGAGAGAAAAATTACCTGTCTGAACTTGAACAATTAGGCTACATATCAGAAATTGTTGCTTGGTAGCTCGATCGATTTATGTTCAGACGTTCATCGAGGCCAGATCTGTATTGGCCCAAGCTGAGGAAACAGTCTTCTGTGTTTGGACCATACAAAACTTTGGGAAGTTGTGTCGCCGCATTTCCAGAGAAAATAAAATAAACCAATTGTTTCTTCAGAGGCTCAGATGAAGGAACTAAAAAATACTTAGATCATATTCTAACATTTCATTATGTTGAACTAAAAAACATTGATTAGCTGTAGATTTGCTCACCTGTCTAATAAAGTACATGCAACACTCGCGAAATTCAAGTTGAATTTTGTCGCAGATGTGGAGCTCTCAGCATCTCGAAAGATGCTGATCTTCGTTTTAGTTCCCCTTTTACCTCCAAGTCTGCTTGCCATTGGCCAATAATGTTTGAACAAAAACAACAGCATGAGCGTCCTGCTAGGCATTACGTATCGGTTACCTAACATAACCTCGGTTCTTTCTAGAAGAGGGAACGAGTATTGCGCAAGCTTACGCTACGGGAAAGATTCATCTTTTCGTAATATTGAAACAAAAAATTATTCTTAATATTGTATTCATTGTCAACACAGTACAGCAGCTAGCAGACCTACAGGAGGCTGTCTAGCATGCTCATTGGCTGCCCTACGGGAAATTTAGCAGCCTACCACTGAGCCAGACGTGACATCACATCCAATGAAGAGCTGTCATAGCCTGCCTGTATGGGCGTGGCTTAGCATATACAAGCAGGGCTCGGAGGCTGTTTCTCTGATTTTCATCTCTTCAGCGAAGCTCTACGTGTCGCTGGATCTAGAGAGAAGCGTCATGGAGAAAGCGTCAAGCCAGCTTAGGACAGCGCCAGAAGGAGACGGCCGCCTTCGCCACCTTCAGCCATCCGTGCGAGCTACGCCATCCAGTGACGCATCCATTCTTGCAAAGCTTACGGTCTAAAAGAGCAGTGAGCATCTTTTCTAAGATGCCTCGCACTTCCTACGGCTCGTTCAGAGACCCGCTCAGCGACGGAGACCACTATGTGATCTGCTTTCTCTGCCTGGGCCAGGAACACGCAGCTCTCGCCCTCTCACAGGGGGTTGCGTCATAACCACGCAACTTTCTGAGAAGCTCAGTTTGAGTCTGCGCAGTCCCTCAGACATCAGGCAGGAAGTGCAATAATCGGGCTTCAGTCTTCTCCATTGAAATCAATGGGGTCGCTGTGTCCATTTCTTTTACTGTCTATGGGTCAAACCTGGCAGAAACCGAGGGCAACACGGATATGACACCATTGACTGGCGACTCTATTACAATTATTACAACTATTACAATTTTTAATTAAAAAAAAAAAGGATTAAAAAGATGATTTTACAAATCTTACCAACACCAAACATTTGAACAGCAGTGTACACCTGCAGCACAAAGAGCAAAATGTACTAAATCATGTCTTCGCAAGTCCAGACACCTGCTATACAATGCAATGCATTGCCTATACATTCCAAGACTCTGACAGGTTAAGGAAGTTGAACAACCACAAAACTGTGGCAGCAGGTGAATATGGAAGTTTAATCTGATTACAAGTCATTATGAGATCAAGGCTGCATCTCAAAGCTAAGACAGCGACATTCCTGTCTCACTTCAGGGGGCATTTTCTGTATGAAGGTCCATCCTAAAGAAACTAAAATGTCACATTTAATGATTTCAATGCTCTGATGCTCCATATTTGGACAGAGGTTACAGGTTTTAGAAGTCTCATTTTTGAAGCCAAGTAAACTGGCAATTTGAAGTGATCAGAGTGGTCACATGCTGACTATCTGTCTTGTTTTAATCTGAATCATATTGTATTTGCACACAATGTGTAATGGCATATAAATTAATTATAAATTGTTGTCCCCGTCCCCACCAATTTCAAAGTCAAACCTACGCCACTGCTATAGTATACACTGAAATAGCTTGAGGCCAAAAGGCTAGGAAAAATGTAACTAGGCCAGGGTGTTTCAAAGCTGAGGAGCGTGCGAGAAGCTTACATTCTGAAATAAGTCAGCACAAACTAAATCACATGAAATGTTTGCTCAACTGTTACTGCAAACACCAACATGATGTAACTAATGCAAGGGGTGGTGAATGACCCTTCTGACATCTGATTGTTCAACCATCAGAAACCAAAGCTTCAGTTTTTAGAATTTTTTTCAGATAAGAACAAGCTTGTCTGAGTTCATTATGAAATGTAAGACAAAAAGAATGTTTTGAGAGACAGCATGTCTTTTGTTTTGGTGAAAATTAACCACTTTATAGTCCTTTTAACCTTTTTATAATATAAGCTACTGGAAAAACACAGAAAGCGGTCATTCACTGTATTGATTTCATAGAAAGCCAGTTAACGTAGTCTTAAGATTTTTAATAATAAGCATTTTTCCTTAAATTAAGAGTATTTTCGTATGATGCAACCATAGTTGGAACACCACCTCACTATGCAGCCTATAAGAAAGATAGATAGAATATGATCCATTGTTTACAGGATTCTTTGTAATGTCTTTACTGCCACTTTGATTAATTCAATACATCATTGCAGAAAAATTAATAATACGTGTATTAATTTATTTATTTAAAAAGGCAAGCCGACGCTGCTGGTGTCTGTTTTGAGATACGTAAATTGCCCACTAATGAAGCACTTCATAATGTGCGTTGTAAATGAGTTATAACGCCACAACAAAGGCCAGTGACCGTCTTGAATGGAGACGCTTTATTGTTCCAGGCAACTCGCTCGCGCATTCTAGCTACAGTAGACTGTCCTGGCAGTGGCACGTCCTAGTCAAATACTGTTCCATTGTGCATAAGCTAACATTAGTTTACGTTTCCAGCCACTCCGGACCGTAAGAAACATTACGCAGTAGATTTTTATGATGGCAACACAAGCGCACGTGCGGCCCATTCAACTTCAAGGAAACGCGCAGCGCGTGGGACTCAATGAGCACATTGCTCGCGCTGTGCTAGTAACGTTACAGCATTTACAAAACGTCCCCTAACAACATATTAAAGTTAACATTGTGAATTCGGTCGGCTCGTTTTCGCGGTACTTTCATTCATGCTTTGAATTGGATGCAACAGCTAGCTTTAACAGTGTAGCCGCGAAGCGCTAGCAGCAATCAGCTGTTTATTATTAGACGGCTAACTGGATTTAGCTGGATAGCGCTCCAATCAAAAGTGTCCACAGGGTGAGACAGCTGTACAGACAGACAGCCACGTGTAGAGTCTTTATCACACACAAAACACCCGCAGCCACAATCACAAGAGATCCACAGTTCCCAGACTTACCTCACTAACACCCACTGGGTGGATCTGTGTCCCGGTGAGAAATTTAAAGCCCCATGAACTTCCCAAGCAGACAGAACAAGACACTTATCCTCTCTAGTGCTCTGTCAGTCAAGACGTTCCGACACGCCCTTGTCGTTGACGCCCGAGTGGAATGACCAATTAGAGGCATGGGATGCAAACAGGACACGCCCACTGACCATTGTTTTCGCATGTGCGACTCATTTGTGAAATACGTGAGGATTATATATTTTCTTCGCCCCATTACTTGCTCAGCTTGATAAGGGTGTGTATGACCAGGCAAAATGTTGAATGTGAATGATTTCCCTGAATTATTATATAGGCCTGCTATATATATATATATATATATATATATATATATATAATTTTACAAAAATAACATCAATAACTGGATCACGAATGAATCTAACAACGATATAAATATAATAATTTTCAAAAAGCCTATATCTTTAGTTCAGGTGGTCACCTCGAGTTTAATCTTGGCTTGTCCAGTAGAGGGTAGCGTCAACACATTTAAAGCATTTCTTTACATGCACAAAATGAACTGTATTGACAAAGATTCCCACTTTATTCTGCCTTTACATATCTACTTTTATTTATTTCAGGAACACGAAAATGGGTGTGGGGAACAAACAAACACCTCTGAGGGTTTTTTTTTTCTTAAGAGAAAATTATAAAGAAAAAGGGCAAAGAACGCAAACATAAACACATTTAAATTTTACACATCAACTGAGATGAAGTAGTCATCTTTCAGGGCTTCGGAAGCAGACAGTCTTGTAGAGGAAATCAGCAGCTTTGAGAGAAGCTTCAGCAATTGAGCATCCTGTCAGAGATACATTAGATGATTGAATCATTTTGAAGTAATAATTTTAAACTTAAAATTAACATACAAATATTTATCAGCTCTTATATTCTACATACCAGATCCAAACCAGTGAACTCTACATTTTGATGCTCATTGTCTAGAGTTCCGCTGAAGTCTGGAACATGCAGCTGTGAACAGAAAAGTCTACTTTACTGACAGAAAAAGACTTGAATGTACACAAATGGTTATTTTTAAAGTTCCCAAATTATGTTATTTTAAAGCAGCATTATGTTGCTTTTGAAATTTTGCTCTCGAAGTCCACTAAAGTTGGGAAACAGTATTGTCTTCTACTACAGTTGTAAAATCTGTCATGGTTACACTAGAGAATACACACGTGCATTTGTTGACAAGCGATACCCCCAAACTCTATAGAAGGAAGGAGTTCTCACATCTTGGGCAGACTCATATAGCATATGGCATATATTTCACCATGTCATTTGAATAAAGTGTCATGGGCTTTATTTTTTACAAACGTCAAAAGATTGCGTAGCTCACGTTTACAAGCCAGCGTCTTTATAGAAACGTTTACCTATTGCCCACTTTACATAATGGATATGCTAATTCAATTTAATGTTTGTTGGTAGATAATAGCCATGTCATCAATATTATAATATCAAGCTACCATAGATTAATCTGCAAATTTGAAAAATCAATTTGCATTACAGCCTGAGGCAAGACACTTTCACCAGAAAAATAAGTAACAAACATGACTGTAAGTAACAGTTCGACACATATTTACTGGACCAGAGCTCATGACATGCACGTTTCGCCCGTAAAGGTAATGGGCGTTAACCTTCCGGACAACGTGAGCGACAGTTTAGCCAATCACAACACACCGTGCCAAACTAACCAATCTGAGCCCACTACGTGTTTCTGAGGGAGTGTTTTCATAGAATCAGGAAGTCAACCGCTCGTTAGAGGACAGAGGAGAGCGCGACTGACAATAAAGGTGAAGTTTATGAAAAATATGACTTTTAAAAAAAGAAAAAACATGAATACATGTTATATTGCACCCCATAAACACAATCATGCAAAGAAAAAAAGCAGTCAACCCCCCCTTTAAATGCTTCTTGTTTTGGAGGTCTCCCATAATTGGTTTACATCCATTCAATAATACACATTACATCATCACCTCTTTTCTCAGTGTCTGAAACGGTTCGATGAATAATTCGGACTCTCTGTGATTGGTCTACTGTCAAATTATTTTTTTTCCATTCATTTCTCCCATGAAAATCTGACAAAAAGAGTGTATAAAACAGTTTTAATAAGGGAAAGAACTACAATCCCATGAAGCATTGCAAAAAAAAATAATCAAATGAAAAAATAACAATATATTTTAAGTTTTTTTGCAAAACATGCACACATACAAATAAGTATTTTGACAACGTAGTAACATCAACAATCAACGATAGTTTTTCCATCATAAATTCCATTGTTAAAGAGTATTTCAAAAAATAAGTTGAAATAATACAGGTATGATGGCTTCGACAGAAGCAAAAACCATCGATTAACAACCTCGTAGCAAACAGCAGGACTGTCTAAAGGTTTACTAGTTTTCATTAAAAATCGAATTCCCGATGGAGGAAATGAATGGGGTTTACTTCCGGGACTTGACTGTTGCACTCTAATGGTGTTGGTTTTACTGTATCTATCAATTTATCCTTTAAAAGTGCATGATAAGTGTATTTTTATGGAGCCCCTAAAGGAACATGGTGATGGAAAAAAAAACATGAGATGAAAATGAAATGAAAATGCGCGTCAATACTTTTGTGTTCTCCTGCAAATGTTTTGCGTTCCTCCAAGAAACTTTGTTTGCTTGCTCACAAGTTTGTTCTTTGTGAGTGAATGCAAAGCTTCACTGAGGAAAGCAAACGTTTTTGGGAGCAGGAATGGTTTTGAGAGTAAACATTATGTTTCTCAGGGGAAGGAGAAAAAAAAAGTTTCCATTGTCATATTTTTTTCCATCGCCATGTCCCTTTATGGGCTCCATAGGATTCGATTTCGCTGTGCAGAAAACAGCGTCTTCTCAACAAGCCGACAACACGTACCAAACTCTTTCAGGACTCAGCTACAACTACAGTGTTTGAGGGTCGGGGCAAAGTAGACATTGCTAGTGGGTGCCCAATGAACACCATAGGGTGGTATTATGTAAATTCGTTAGAAACCTACATAGGTTCTTCAAAAGTCGACTCGTTTCAGGTAGTGACCGTTGAAACTTTGCAGACCTTTTACATTCACACACCGTAAAAAGTGATCAGAAAGCTCTCCGATTTCATCAAAAATACCTTCATTTGTGTTCCGAAGATGACTGAAAGGTCTTACGGGTTTGACAGAAATTTCATTTTTGGGTGGACTTACCTTAGGTAGCTTAAGGTAAGTCAACTGATCACTTATTACAGTGCAAACAGAAATAATACACACTACATGAAAGGTAAAATCTGAAAAAGGTCTAATAGAGGCACTTTAAAGATACCAGTTGATTTTATGTTTATATCTTATAATAATTCTTAATATAACTGTATATAAATGGAAATTATATACTATAATCAACTTAGCAAGCAAGTAATAGATCTAGTACCCAGAGCATGATTCCTCCAAAGGCATACATATCAGTGGATGGGGAAGGCGGATGACCCCGTTTCAACTCTGGAGCCACCAAACTGATGGAACCGGCCACCATCCCGCTGTCAAACATCCTCTGCTCCTAGATTTGAAGATTTGCATTTTCAAAACTATTGTCTGAGGTTTAATGATCAAGATCAGGGGCCGTATTTACAAAGAATTTTAAGGCTAACATTAGCTCCTAACTGGTGAATTTAGGAGCAACTCCTAAATCCAAGGCACTCTAACTTTACGACTCCTAATTTTCTAAGAGTTATTCACGAAGCATTTTAGCCCTAAAAGCAGCACCTAAGTCAGGACAGAAAGTCGAGAGGACTCCAAAACTAAGACCTATTCACAGAGGATTGTCGCGCATACCACCGCCTCTCGCAGTCGTCCGGTATGGAATGTCAAAGCTGACTTAATTAAAAATAAATATATGCATAAACAAATATACGAAGAAATGTAAAAAAGCAAAAATAAATAAATATACAAAGAAATGTAAAAAAGTACATATAAATGAGTATTTATACTTTTATTTACATATTTATGTACAATTGTATTTTTTCACACATTTATTTCTACATTTATTCATTTATTTATTTCCACTTTTATTTATTTCCACATTCATTTATGTATTTATGTTTTTATGTCTACATTTATAGCTTCGGCATTCCATAGTCCGGGGTCTGCGACACAAGTGGGAATGCTGCATTGATCTGCGAACAAATCCTCTCCCAATCTGTCTCACGCTTAGTTTTGCTTGCACAACCATGATATGCATTTTGATGACATTACTATTATTATTTTGTGTAGGAAACAAACATATTTTTAAATGTCGTAATTTCATGATTTGTTGCGTCTGTGTTATGTTCCGCATGATGGCCCTGTCATGTAACAACCAATCACCGTGATCATTGTGCGGAAGCTTGAGCATGAGATTTGACGTCATCCATAGCAAAGACGACTCAGTCTTAATTTAGGCGTTGCAATTTTTCCTTACTAAGAGTAGGTCAGAAAGGCGTTAATAACTTTTAAGAGAAAACTCCTAGCTAAAATATTTTAGTGCGATTTAGGATTACTCCTAGTGGTAAGATAAAATTCTTGGTGAATACGGCCCCTGATCTGTTTCCATTTATTTATTCTTTCTCCCAAAAGGTAAATTAATCCATAATGTCACTGAAGTTGCATTTATTTAATTTCACTTACAGGTGTCTTTGTGAGATCGTAATCTCCAACAATGCCTTTCTCTCGGCCGATGGCAAACACGTTGTTGGGATGCAAAGATGCATGAGTAACAGATGCTGCATGAAGACTCTGCAGTCCCAGAACTACACCCTTCATCACCTTCTTAACCTCCTACGTCACAATAAATAAATAAAAATCAGAGGACAAAAATAGATTTATGCCTTTCAAATAAAATAAATCACAAAATGGATGCACCAAAAATTTAAATTCTAGCCAAATATGTTTTATGTTACAGCTGAAAACCCATTAAGGCTTGATATAAAAATTCTATACTTTTTGTCTAAATAAATCAAATTATAGAAACCAGTCATGACTCAATTCTTAATAATACACAGATAAAATAAGATGTGTATATATAATAATACATTCGGAAGTGATGCACTCACACAAGAGGACAGTGGGGAGGATTTCTGAATGGCCCTGAGACTTCCATTAGAGTAGTGTGGTACCATTATGTATGCCATTGGATCAGACTGAATAGAACAGAAGACATTTTACGCATGAGATGGTACAGAGCAATTACATCAGCAAAAAAGACAGAAACAAGTGTATAGTAAAATATGAGGAGAACTTTGCCGCAAAACAGCGCCAGAAGAGGAACCGCTGTGGCCGGACTCTGCTGCTGAGCTCTGTGATAGTGAGCAGCTTGTTCAAGCATCTTCACCTCTGATTCTTCATCCACAGCGTAGCACTGCAGACAACACAACATCCTTACACACATTCAGCAATGTACAGCGACAAAATGATTTCCATTAGACAAGAGTAGAAGTTAAAACTTCATGCTGATTCGTACTAGGCTTTCGCCAAGATAAGCAAAACTAAGACGGTGAACTATGCTTCTCCATCCATTTACGCTTCTTTCCATATGGTGATGTGACTCCTCTGTCCACCGTTAACGGCGGCACACACGACGGCTGCAACTACAGTGTGGTCTCCCTAGTGGACCAACACGACAACCATCTGGATTGAGCCGAGTAGGGGACATCTCTAGGGTCTTCAAGTGGGCACCTTCCATCCTCAGTGTTTCGTCTACTAGCCCACGACACCTCAAGAGGGCACGACAGTGACTCTGGCGTCCCATGAGTCACCCCCCTCCGTCCCCCACTCAACTCGGCCCAGCTTACTGACCTCTACATTAATTTCTTGTATGCTTTTGCTGTTTTTCCCTTTACTCATTTCCACGTTCTGCGCTTGTTTTAACAAACGTTGCAGTTAGAGCTCATGTAAATCAGCACCAAATGCATTCTGTGTCTGATATCACGTCACCAAACTGCAGCTGCATCCACCGCTAGACAAAATAGCTCATCATTTCTGAAAATAGTTCATTATTTAGCGTTGGAAAATGCAATAATTATTTATGCTTGTAAATGAAATTATGATAATGAAAAAATATATTGATTTTATACACAGTTCAATATACATTTAGAATTGTGCTGATATTCAGGGAAAACAATCTCGTTTGCTTTACTGTATCATTTTATGATCTCAGTGTAACACAAAATGTGATCAATTTCTATTAAAACCAACACCCTTGTTACAAATTAAATACTGTACAGAAATCTGTTTATAGAATAACAAAACATGACAAAATATAAAGACAATTTACAATTATGAGTAGTATACAATGTACTAGCATAATTGTGACTGGCATATCTTTCTTAACTGTAGTACCTAAGCTTCATGTTTATATAATCCTGTGCAAAAAAAACAGAATTTGCAGACGCAACAAGCATATTATTATAGTGTATGAATACTTTAAAAATACAAAACTACTGGCAGGCATAGCCATTAATTCAAAAATGATAATAAAAAAAAAAAACTGAGTTGGGGCACACGTAAAAATAATAAAAGGACTCTGGAAGGTTTCTGCCCTATTCTATATCGTACGGAAGTAGGATAATGTTGAGATGTGACAGGGTCTGCCTTGAAGCTGAAGCATTATACTTGTCCGTCACATGCTTATTTGTACTATATATCACGTTTTTGGTGTATAATTACATTGTTCTTAACTCTTGTCTTTTAAAAATGTCTTTACAGTTGAAGACTGGCAATACGTTCAACGGGAAATTAATCCAATAGTAACTCACCTTTAGGACTACTTTCTGCCCCTGGAAGTCCGTGCTAAGAAGAGGTCTCCTCCCACTCAGCTCTCTCATCGGCTCTGCGTCAAACATGTCTCGGTCCAAGCTCTTCATTAACAGTCCAGCAGAGCTCTGAACGCACACGGATGCAAGAAATTAAACAATGTCACTATTCTCCAACGCAAGCCTTAAAGGGATCGTTCAGTTTGAAATTAATTTTTGATATCAGAAAAAGGAAATCCAAGGCACTCTTCTTTAGAAAATTAAAAAGCCTTTATTGGACTGGCTATATCATGATATATATCATGAAAAGTTAAAAACATGTGGGGGAAAAGAATATACAACCCACGCGTAGCGGCACAAACAGGCTGTGCTCCAAACCGTATTGCACGCACGGCAGAGAGGGAGAGAGCGAGAGACCTAGCGTGAAGCGCATGCAAGACAGAGAGCATCCTTATTGGCCGATTGATCAAAATCGAGAATCGAATTAAACCGTGACCTTTGAATGGAAAATGTAATCGAATCGTGACACCCCTAGTAGGGACTTACAAAACAAGTACTCACCATATAGCCATTGAGATCGGCATCAGGAAAGATCATAGGTAACTCAGGAAAGCCTCTTTTCACCAGGTCACACAGCATTATCTGCACATCAGCACATTATGGACATTTCAGGCATTAGGTACCATATATATATATATAGTTAATTTGTACTTGTATATTTTCATTCTATCCCATGACCTGTATTTCATTGTCAACCACAGGTATAAAGGCATAAACCTTATTATATTATAATTCTTTGCCTTTCTTAACTGTTTGTACTACGATTCAAACCAACTAAACAGAGGAAGAGTTCACTTGTGTGTTCATTCTAAGAATCTGAAAAATACACATCTAAACATACATATTGCTTCTTCTCTTGGCTGATTTCTTGAAAGAGAGCATTCCTCGTCTCAGCGATCTCCTCCTTCTTCTTAAGAATCTCTGGCAGGTCCAGCTCTTCTGCCTGAAGGACACTCAAACTGATAAACTGATCATTTCCATCAGATGTAATCAGCATACAGTAATTTACTCAATTTACTCAAAATCAAACCAATAAATCAACATTTAGCCCCTGGTCATCTGAGATCCCAGCGCAGATTTTGTGAACTGTGGCCCCGCCATGTGGTTTCTCAGAGCACAAGACTGTTCTCACCTCCTCCATACAGCTGACCTCAACCAGTTTCCAGCGCAGCTGAGACCGCAGGCTCCGGATGCGCTTCTTCACTGCAAACAGTTCATCTGCTTTCGGAGGGGCGCTCTGCCACTGCTGTAATTCCTGCTTAAACTGCATAGCCGTGACAACTGATAAATAAAACTGATAATGAGAATAATCATGCAGTGCATATACAAAATATTAAGCAGCACAACTGTTTTCAGCATTGATAATAATAAGAAATGTTTCGTGAGCATCAAATCAGCATATTAGAATGATTTCTAAAGGATCATGTGACACAATGCTTTACCATCACAGGAATAAATTACATTGTAAAATATATTGAAATAGAAAACAGGTTTTTTAAATTGTAATAATAAATTGCAATAATATTCATTCTGTTTTTACTGTATTTTGCCTTTCGAAATTCTAAGAAATTATACACACCCCAAAAATGTAAACGGTAGTGTATAAATATTTAAACATCTAGCGATCAGCTCTCCAAAGAATCAGCTTTTCTGGTCAGCCACTCAGAGAATCTCTTACCTTTGTGTTGAGTTCGTACTTTTGCCTGATCTCCTCTAACAAACTTTGTTCTCTCTGGATGTCTCTCATGGCTTTGCGAAAGGCATTAAACACGATTTTCCTTTCTTGATTGTCTTGTTCCTATGAAAAAAGTGGAAAACAAATTTTCCATTCAGTAATACAGTAGTAGCTTGCATTTCACACTTCTGTTTATCTGAGGAAATCAAAACCTGAGGGATTGTGCCCTTGCTCAAAAGAAAGGGAATGCACAAGGCAGACATAGTTGAGCAGAATGTGGTAGGAATCAGAATCAGGACAGAAACTCTTACAGAGAATTCAGTACGGAGTTCTTCACACAGGGCATTGTCAGCATTCATCAGGATCTCATCCACACTTTCTGCAACATCTTCTTCGGTCACTGATGTTTTCTCCATCAAACACGAAAACTGAAAATGAACAAAGGCTTCATCTTATGGCTTTGAATAAAGTACCATGATACAATAAACTATAGCGGTGTCCCAAATTACACATTATGTACCTACCCAGGATTCTCAAGTTTTATCAAAAGCTTGGAGTGAGATCGTATGCGCTTAGGGGAGGAGCCCCAATTGAGCCCCGCCCACTCCTCGCCCATCCCCACCCCTCAATTTGACCCATTGTTCATAATTAACCAGCACAAATTGAAACTATAACAATTGGTAAATCTCATAAATGACAGAGCAATTCATCACATCAAATATAGCCCACACTTTAAGGTAATATTTCAAAAATATACAAAAATTACAAAAAATATGACAAATTGCTCCAAACAGTTTGGAAAAACAAATCTTTTTGCATTTTGAATGTGTCTAGTTGAAATGATATAATGAATTATTGTGTGGTGAGAAATTGTGAACAAATGGACATATTAGAATATTAAGGTGTTTATGTGTGTGTGTGTACACATATCTTTTTGCTTATCTTTGTAAAAAATACAAATGCAATGATTAATGTATGTTTTGACAAGATATAATATTACCCAGAGCACTCTGCTTTAATACATGTAGCCTTAATGTAACTAGAAAGACTTTTAATACAGTATAATATATAATTTAAAATAAAATGAAGAAATACATCTTCATTCCTTCCCATACCCACTAACATTTCTCTAATAGTTTCAGGTAATGTAAGCAAACCAAACTGAGCCAAAGCTTCTGGCCTGGTTGCAAAGTACTTTTGTAGAGTTTTTGACTGCATCAATAATAATGTATACGATGGGCTACATATTAAATGTTCTAGCCTAAAATTTTAGACGAGCTTTCTTCCCTTCTCCATCACGACGTGTTCGTGCGATGTTGTTGGTTACCTAGTAACGAATGTACAGTGGGCGAGAACGTTCCGTCAACTTCCGTGTGTTCGCGCATCTATGTTGCCTAATGAACGCAATCTGTCCGAGAGATACGTGCTAGCGGCAGGAAACTTCACTTTGTGTGCCTACACCTCGTTTACAACGTCATATATGCTTTTCAGCGTGAGAAATACATGGTGTGGCGTGTGAGCATGTGAACTGGTTGAACTGCGTGTGTCTCACGGCCAATGCGTGAGACTTGAGAACCCGGATGTACCTATGTACATGTATGAATTTTTATACGGTTATTTTGTCATTCAACATCAGAGTCTGATGTGCATCATACAGGTATGTAAAGTGCACTTTTTCTTTTTGGAATTTTCAGTGTGAACAAACTACATGCCCTATTTAAATTACAAAAAAGCATAAAATAGTACACGAATTGGGAAGCACCTCATGCATATCCTTCTAAATTAAAAGCCAATTTGCCAAATAATGATCTAACAGTAAAAGGAGACATGAATTTGAAGAGGTTTACATGAACGAACATACCTTGCTAAGCCTGGCTGCCCAGCCGCTGAGAGCAAGGAGAGCCTCATCTGTAGCTTTTCGTACGTTTTTGACTTTCTGCTGTTTGTTCCCCTTCCACTCACAGAAGTTCTCAAAAGAGTACTCTTCAGTCTGCTCCGCCAGCATAACAGAGCTAAATATTGCAGTCAATGATGATGCAACTTCCTGTAGATGCAAACGACACCATTTAAAATGCAGTAATGGAAACCTGTAAGGTCAATCTTTACACTATATGCAGTTTGGCTGATATTTTTTGATGATATTTTAAATGATGATGATATATTTTGGCTGATATATTTTGATGATATTTTAAACACAAGAAAGTCCTGGGGTTCGTTCTTTGTACCTCGCTTAATACATCTGAGATGATTTGATATAGTATAAAAGGCCAGGGGCACAAAATGAAAACTGAAAATATTAAAAAATACCATAATGGTGTGTATAATCCTAAAAATGTCTTCACTGCATACCTTGAGCTTGTCCAAGCGCTCATTGATTGGCAGCTTGTCCACATCTGTGAGGAATTGGTCTACAGCAGCTACGAGAGGACCACGGGCCTCATTCCTGCTGTTCACCAGTGACTCTATTTCTGCCATCTGACAGAACACACACAAACATCTTACAAGCCATGCCATCGCCAACAATGCAACAGGGAACCTAACAACAATAGTTCACACAAACAGCAATATTTTTAATGAAAACTCTTTTTTTGAGCAACAGAGACAACATTCTCTTACACGTAAACTCATTTTAATCATTCATCGATCAGGAGAATGTATATTTTACTCACGGCTTGACAACCTCTTAGATTCTCCAAGGTTTTGTCATAAGCTTTCAAAGCAAGCTCCAGCCTCTCTGAGCTCAATGGCACTGAGATCCTGTAGTTCATGATGATGGTGATGGACTCCAACAGGTGATCTTCATCAGCGGAGCATGGATTACTCTCCCTGAGGTTCAAACCCACAATAATGGCAAGTGCACCTCTGAATCACCAACACTTATACATTAAAACCAATGATAACTTTTCAACAACAACAAAAAACAACAACAACTGAATGTTAAAGGGATAGTTCACTTTGAAATTAATTTTTGGTATGTTTTAGCTTACCTCACGGGCATCCAAGGTGTAGGTGTCTTTGTTTCCGCAGTATTTTCAATTTTGATATTTTTAGGTCAAACCGTTCTTGTCTGTCAGTCATATAATGGAGGTCTATGGTCACCACCTCAAAGAGCATGCACAGAGAAGTCCAAATTAAACATGATTTAATGACTCGTAAATGTAAGTACACATTGATGGCCTAAGACACGATACTTACATTTACGAGTCATTAAATCATGTTTAATTTGGACTTCTCTGTGCGTGCTCTCTGAGGTGGTGACCATAGACCTCCATTATATGACCGATAGACACGAACAGTTTGACCTAAAAATATCAAAATTCAAAATACTGCGGAAACAAAGACACCTACATCTTGGATGCCCTTGAGGTAAACTAAAACATACCAAAAATGTATTTCAAAGTGAAAAATCCCTTTAAACAGGAAGTGTTACACTATTTTGGTTTTATTTTTAAAACCCATCCCATCTCTCTACTTTGATTCTAGGGTGTTTGGTAGGATAGTTTGCACTGTGTTCTATGTGTTTTTTATTGTGTTGCTATGAAGGGTGTTCTGGGTATTTTCAAGGTTGCTGTTTATTGGTCCACATCAAAAGAGCCCACCTCCATGTCTACAAACAGCAAGTATTTTGCCTTAGCAAGCAACACTAATTAATAATAAAAATACAAGTGACCATCATAAGATAAATCTTACCATTTGGACCTTGATTAGCCCAAATGGGTGAAAAAGAATATTGTTTAATGTAAAAGCTATCTATGAAAACCCAACTAAGTGTAAACATTTTGAAACAGCCCAATTATAGAAAGTATTCATAAGAAGAAAAAATCATTTTGCCTTAGTTTCCTCAGAGAATCCACTTTCTTAGCCAGCTGGGAAATTCTGCTTGAAATGGTTGTAGGATGTTTATGTTCAGTCTCCTTTGTCTTCACACAATTCTCCTTCAATGTCTGCAAAATATGCACAAATCTTTATAAGATAAACCTGTGTCATTACCTAAAACAAGTTGAACAATCACCCAAATTTTCAAAAACATGCGTGAAACAGCTCAAGTCAAGGGCACCTGGAGCTCTAATTTGGCCTCCTCAAGCTGCTGGCCCAGGAGAGATGCACGCTTCTGGATCGCACTCCCTTCCTCCTTTAGCATCTTGATCTCTAAGTCCTTCTCATTTATCACCTCTCTCATCCTCTGTGTACACAAAACAGCACAGAGGCCACAGATGATCTCGCATGTAAACAGGGTTTTCACTTTCATTATATAATCAAGTGTGATTTCTTACATGCAGCATAATGATAATGAGAACCAAGCATCAATGTACAATGTACATACATTGATGTCCACATCTTGAATGGTAGTGTACTGATCTACACTACCATTCAAGATAAGAGTTTTTTTTTTTTAATGTTTTTAAAGAAGTCACTTATGCTCACCAAGACTGCATTTATTTGAAAATATGGTACTATAAACAGTAATATTGTTCCTGTAATATTTAGTCTTCAATTGTAATTATATAGTAAAAATAATAATATTGTGAAACATTTTTACTTTTATATTAATAATTTTTAAAACATAATTTGGGCAATTATTCCAGTCTTCAAAGTTAATTTTTCCAAAAACATTCTAAAATGCTAATGTGGCGCTCAGAAAATATTTCTTATCATAATTATAAATGTTGAATATAGTTGTGATACTTTTTTTCCAGATTCTTTGAAGAATCGAATGTTTAAAAATAGCATGTATATGAAATATATCCTCTAAGTGAATGTCGTCTGCTAAATGATTAAATCTAAATGTAAAGAGAAATATTTTGTATTATTATAAATATCTTTACTGTACTTTTTGATCAATTGAATGTGCCCTTGTCAAATAAAACTTCTTTAAAAATAAATAAATAAATAATAATCTTACTGACTATTATTGTACATTGAACATTTTTTCTGTCCATTGAACATTTTTACTGTCTTTAAATATCTTGAACACTGACCAATGGAAAATCAATGATGTTACTGCAGGACCAAGATATTATATTTGACATCAAATAGCAAGAATGTTTATTGTACAATTGTAAACTAAATTAATTGTTAGATTTTAAACATTAAACTAACAGTGAATAAATAATTAGTTAAAAATATGTAAAATAAAATAATTCAATGTAATATATTTAATATAATAATTTGAATAAATGTACAAATGTATTACAATTTTCTACATTTTTGGTTTTCTAAATTGTATGCCCACCAATCAATAAAACATTAATATCAATTAAAAATATGGGTATTTTATTCTCACTTTTGAAAGTTGACAGGGTCTAAATCTATATTTGACCAATGGGTCACCATTTTTCCCTACAGGTCTGATGTCAACAACCCTAATAAAAGATAACTAACAGCTGAGGACCACAAATTAATATGATGATAAACATATCACATAACATTTGAGAGAATGAGTACATCACGTCACCTGTAGTTCAGACTCAGTTTCATTTGCCATCTGCTCAGTATCCTGAGAGCTCAAATGCTGTCCATCTCCATCTCCCTTTGAGGCCTTGATCTCAGTAAGGGATTCCTCAACAACATGCATTTTCTCCACAGGCTGGAGAGCAATGATGGTTTTCTGCTCCCTACAACATGAAAAAAAACATTTTTCAGAACATTCATCAAGATATTTTCATGAAGACCTTATGGGTGCTACATCCCACTTCCATAATAAAGTGAACAGAAATGTTATCCTTAAAAAAACAAAATGGACAATTCTTCTTTTTTATGGACTACTTTAGTGCTTATTATAAATTATTTGTCTGTGCACATCTTCTTCTTTTTTTTTAATTCATGTGCCCTCATAATCTTTCATCAAAATACACTTCCCCTCCCTCTTCTCTTCTTAGATGACTCGTTTACTGTCGAAAGGGCGGGGCAACCTGTCACTCACATGACAACACAGCAATAGCAAAACACAACCATGATCCAATCAACTCCCCATGGACAAAATCAACTCCCGCCCCACATTTTTTCACTCGGATACCCGTCAAAATAGGGAAGAATAATCTATTGCAACTTTCTTTTCATGCACACTTTAAGCACAAACAACAAGAGGTAAATGCTTCTAATACGGTCTGCGTCTCTCAAAACTTACTTAATAACTTGAGGTTTCTGGTCTGAGAATATTGGCCGCAATTTCGGCATGCATCCCAATGAAGAGCCAATGGTGTCCAACTCCCCTGTTGGGTTCCTGGTGGGCCATAGTCCTGTGCACTCCTGCAGGTTTCCTGTGGGAAGGGAGTTCTCCCTCTTGCCTGGAAGACTGACTTTGGCAAACTTAAATTTCAACAGCTCCTCACCAATATCAAGATTGCCCTGGAAGGCTTCAACCAGGATAGTTCCATCAAAGCAAACTGACTTTTTATGGACACGCAACTTTTTTCCATGAATAATATTGTGAAGGAAGGACTTCCCCTAGTGAACAATAGAACAGTTGCAAGAGCTGTATCCAAGTCTGAACATTTCATTTCATGGTAAACAAATATTAGATGCACTTAAATTCATATTAATAAGTAAACAGACCATTCTATAAAACAGTTGTGTCAGATACCTGTGAAAAAAGAGGGAAATCTTGCTCGCTTGACACATGAAAGCCCCAAAACTTGTACTTTTTTGCCAGTCCTGTTGTCTGCAGTTCTTCAGGGAGTTCAACTAAATCAGACCGACTGACAATCTCCATATTTCCATAGTCGATGTACAAAATATAGAACTGAGCAGAAAAGACCAATTAAAATGTGATATTCATAGGAACCACGTAAAAAAAAACAGCTCTATACTTTTCTAATCATTCATTTAGTTGTTATTTAATAGACCTCAAAGTATCTTTGTCCACTATCAAAAAAATGACACCATTTGCTTTTGGAGCCCACTGTCATGTCATCCAATAAAACAAATAATTCTGATTATAGAGTGCAACAGTGCCGCCCACTTTTTCAGCGGCCTTCCCGAATCATTTTTGGGGCAAATACGAGGAAAATCACAACGTTACAAAATTTTATTTTGAGCAAAAAATATATACATTTAGCATATGTTGTTGAAATAATACAGACTGGGTGCTTAAAAAAAGCAAATACCATTGATTAGCAACCTCGTAGCTTACAGTAGATCTGTGTTTAGGTTTCTAAGTTGAAATCAATTCCCATATGGAGAAAATAAATGGTATTTTTACTTCCAGAACCAAACTGTTGCACTCAATTTCTTCCCTCACTGAGGCTACTATCTGATTGGGCCCTTCTTGATTTACTCAGCTTTTTACAAACCTTGTCTTCTGTTTCCTGTTGCACTGTACACCTGTACCAGCACTTGTCCTCTGAATATCGTGCCCCATAGACCTACACAGGAAAATGGAGCAAATAGTCAGATCTTGTAGGTCTTTCCTATTTGTCCATATATTACTTGCCTTGTGTGAACTTGGCCTTCCCATCAGTATAGGCGCGATGGGGCATTTTTCTGTCAGCATACCATCGATCTTCTCGTTTATTTTGTCTGTTACATTCTGATGAAACAAAAAACAGCATATTAATGAACATACCGCATCTAATAGAAATGTTTCAATGTACATTGTTTGGCTAACACTAGCTTAACAGTAGCGTAAACAGTAAAAAATGTAGCTTACCTGGGCCCAAAACGTGATGGCATCCACAACATGCGTGACAACCACGAGTTCCACTGGATAACAACAATGATAAGCAATACTCAAACATCAGCTCGTGTATAAAAACGGACTGAAAACCAAGAGAAAAGCTGCAACTTACTTTTTTCAGACTGAATCCCGGAGTGATCCATGGGATATGCCTAAAGTCAACAACATGGCAGCCGTTACATTCGTTTTAGCTTTCCACGGCTCTCCATTAGACAGTAATGTTACCAGACTTACCGATGTTTAGCGACCTGTTCCCGTTGCTAATCCACACAGGCGAACGTTTTCAATCGATTCTGTGGTAAATTCTGTCAAATAGCAAGAAATTTATTGTTAAACATGCAAATTGCAAACCAATTAATCGGTTTTTAAAAAAAAGGGGTAAAGTCACCAATGTTTGTACAGTGGTCTATAACGCTGTCTCAGATGTTGTCTAGTGTTTTGCCCTTCAAAGTAAACGTTTGAAGAAGCATGCTATTTTACATTGCCGCTTATAATTTTAACTGCAACTAAATATTATTTTAGCTAAGTGTAAACTAATAATTCGGATTTTAATTAAAAAAATAAAATAAAATATTTGTTGAAGACGTCCGATTTGAGAAAACCGCGTTCGTAAGGATCTTTTCAATGAATAGCTTGAACCGGTCTGAACGAATCGATCTCGAATCAGGCTACTCAATCGATCCGAGCAGTTCACAAATCAACAACCTAGAACTGTATTTGCCAAATTAATGTATCAAAGTGATGATATTAAATAGTCTTATTTAAATTAAAAAAAACTCGAATGCGATATTGCAATATGCAGAAATATGGATCTTTGAACAGCTGTTCGAAGGAACCGATTTTAATGACTCAGACCCATCAGTGGACCAGTAGGTGGCGAGAAGAGATCGTGGCTTTTTATTTTACTCAAGCTGGACAAGCAATCTTTTCGGCTAAATAATCTACAGCGTGTTATACAATACAGACTGTTTCAAAGCTGCTAGCCTAATAAACAGGAAAATACTCTTGAATGACGCAAACAGAATTGAATTCTTCTAGTGTCATTTAGCTACCCAGGCCTACATGTTATATTTTGTTTTAATTAATCACTTAACACTAAACTGCCAATAAAGTACGCCACTGAGAGAACACGGATGGTTGTCCTTCTCGGTTTTACATTAATAAAAAACAGTTAATATAAACATTTAAATTGTTTCCAAAATGAAGTTTTAATAGTATTTTTATGCCGTGACCGTGGGAGAGGGAACATGTGTGACATTAACCTAACTAAACCATCTCATTCTATGCTGAGGAGGAGTCTAAGAAGCCTCAGAGGAACTGGTCGAGGAGGTCTACTGGTCTTCTTCATTTGAAAAGCACAAGCACTCAGTAGCTGCATTCAAATTAAGGTGCAGTCATTGTGTAAAATATATGAGGATCTATTGTCAGAAATGCATGATAATATACATAACTGTTTGAGTGGTGTATAAAGACCTTACAAAATGAACCATTATGTTTTTATTACCTTAGAATGAGCCATTTCTATCTACAAAGAAATTAACTTTTTTTCATTTTTTTGTTCAACTTTTTGTTCAGAAGTAAATGTAACTTTTTGTTTTTCAAGAACTTTATTGAAAAATATAAACAAACATAATGGCCTGGTACAATCACAACAAGTCATCACAGCATATATAAAGATAGTAAATAAAGAAGTAAAATAAAAATACATCCGACTAAATAAAAAAATTTAAAAAAGACTAGGGTTTTTTAGCAAGTTTAAGATCCTCTATCAAAGTAGACAACATTTAGGCATTATTTTTCTTCATTAATTTTAACGATTAAGAAATAACGACAGTTCCTTATGAAAAACGTAAAGGTTTTGAAGTGTTTTCAGGAATCTATTCTTGTGAAAAAAGAATTTAGACAATAAATGTGTTAACTGCCAAGTCGTGTTTTATCTTTAATAAACATACCAAATATTATATTTTCTGGAAAATCTTCAAATTTAGGAAATAACCAATGCAAATCCTCTCAAAAGGCACAGGCAAATTTACAATAATAAAACAGGGTGTTCTGTTGTTTCCAACTGATCTTGTCTGTCTTTTCCAACACAAAAGAACAACTTTCAACATCAAGATGTTAACATCTTG
The DNA here is from genome assembly GCF_988280905.1 of Pimephales promelas. NCBI lineage: Eukaryota > Metazoa > Chordata > Actinopteri > Cypriniformes > Leuciscidae > Pimephales > Pimephales promelas. The sequence goes on along the minus strand of NC_142780.1, from coordinate 14,743,303 downwards.
TTATTAACATCTTAAATGTTATTAACATCTTAAAAATTCTCTAGAGGGATACACTCCATTAATTTAAAATGCACTTCCTTGCTTTTGGTGCAACTGGAAATTTAAGATATTTTGCATTGGCACACTATGTAAGAATTGTACCTTCATTTAACAGCCTCAAAGTAAATTTGGTGGTAGAAGGATAGAAGAGGATAAGAGGTGCGGCCTGAGAGAGTTGAGACTCTGCTGTGCAGCCCGTTTAGTCAGTAAGCGATGATCTATTGATTGAAATATGCACAATAACGCTGAGAATTCAAAGAATTGGAGAGTGGATGTGCACTTTCTTTGGGTACCTGGTCATGTTGGTGTTGATGGGAATGAGAAAGAAGATGAGATTGCAAAGTCAGTGTTGAAATGGAAAGATTATGAAATAATGACAGTTCCCTTTGGAGGACAGGCCAAATCATTAAAGCAGTGAGTGACGTATGGCAGAAGAAGTGGGACACTGACACTAAAGGGAGAACAGTATACAGAAATCAATTAAGGTGAAGATCTCCAAAGGAAAATGTAGAAGAGATGACGTTGTGTTTTCAAGACAAAGGCTTGGACATCCTGGGTTAAAATCAACGCTTTATGTCAATGTTTGTCTGATAAATGTGAGGCTTATAATGTTCCCAAAAATGTTGAGCATGTCATCATGAAGTGTAGTAAATATAATTCTGAGAGAAACATCTTACAAGACAAGATATATTAATTAGGACATGGATGGAATTTAGCAGGGATTTTAGGGATGATTGAGGAAACAAGGGAGTGAAGCTCTCTTTGATTTTCTCAAAGCTACAGGATTAGATCATAAAATATACTTGTTGTTTTTTGGATGTTGTTGTTCTGGATTGTTTTGTTTGTTTGTTTTGCGTGTTTTGTTTTCTAGTAATTTATTTACTTGTAACCTATTAAAGCCCTGGGCACACTCCGGCACATTAGGTGGCGGTATGCACCTGAACTTCTTGGTTGCGGTCCGCCACAAAGCCCAGAGAAGAAGAAGAAGAAGAAGACGAAGAAGAAGAAGAAGTTTGAGAAGAGGAGCGCCATTCTTAACTTTTTATGGGAGCGCCCCCGACAAATCTCGCGAGGATCAAGACAAGCTTTATGGCAACGATGTCACACACAATAACTACAACAACAACAACAACAACAACAGCAACATATGAAGCAAGAAAACACTTGCACGCATATCAGGCTTATTTGATGATGGAAAAAGGTAAGAAAAATCGGTCGGAAGAAACTATGGAAAGGAAAAGAGAATCTGACCGAGTGAGGAACCGGACAAGAGTCCCACTCGGTCGGGCTTTCACTCGTTGGCGCGAGCTAAAAAGCAGCACTGGATGCAACAGCGATGCCGACCTGGCGACCTTGTTGATGGACTAGTAAGTAAATATCTTATTTCTAATCTTGTTTGCGTTCTATGTTGTATGTTGTTGCGCTTGCTTGTAGTAGGCTATTTCAATTCTTTACGATGCTGTTCATTCATCCATTGTTGATAATTAGACCAGTCCAATAAATTCCACATGTCTTGTAAGTTACAATTTCCACATAAATATTGGACATTTAGGAAGACAGGGGATTAGCTTACTTTTAAGATCACATCTGAATTATAGAATGCAGGGTTGATTTTTATCATAGGCTACAGTTTTCTGTCAAATTAATTTGAACTGAAAGTCTCAAAAGACATAACTCAGTCAGGTATTAGCCTATCTAATATGCATCACACAACATATTCCTTTCTCCCACCAATTTACTTAAAAAAAAAGAATTGTTCCTAAATACCTAATATCTAGGCCAGGGGTCACCAAACTAAGGCCTGGGCCAACTCAGGCCCGCCCATGCCCATCAGCCCCCCACTAAAACTGCCCTATGTGGCAATCCCCCAAAAGTCGTCATAGCCTTTTTTTTTAACTGCTTTTTGGAAAATAATAACATGTCTGCGTCTGGTATTTTGTTGATTTTTTTTTTCTGTTAAAAACTATATTTATTAATAAAATAAACTATATTTGCCAAATTCGTCACCCAACATGCTCGAGATCAAGCAGTGACATGCACACGGAACAGTCAGTGTTCAGGACAGCAAAATGTCTAATGTTAAGCGAAAAGTTGATGGAGAGTGCAGAGTTTTCAAAGAACAGTGGACCAACTATTATTTTTTTGTTCAGTGTAAGGACCGTGCAGTTTGTATTATTTCAAAAGAAAGTGTGGCAGTTTTCAAAGAATATAATCTGTGTCGTCACCACTAAATCCGCCACAAAGAGTATGCTAGCTTGTGAGGGCAAGCAAGAGAAGACAGGATTCGAGGATGAAAGGCGGACTGGCTGCACAACAGAATGTATTCTTTCGCCAAACTCGGAATCAAGTGTTGAGTAGTACGTGGATATAGTAGTGGGGATGGTTGTGCCAGGCTAGTAACACAAGGCCTGCTGGTGGTCATTTTTGTCTGGGTCATACAATTCTATGTTTTATATATATATATAACCCCCCCTATCACAGTCAGGAAAGATATGTGGCCCCCAGAGAAAAAAATATTTGATGACCCCTGATCTAGGCTATACTTCCACAAAGGGTTGCTGTGGGGACTGACATTATGCAAATAGATAATTTTCCAGTTAAAGGCATGGACCACTTGCACTGGACGCACTTCCGTTTGGAAACAATACATATCACTTATTTCTTATGTTTACTTTCAATGTAGCCTACTGCGGTCAATTAGTTGAACACCACCTAAAATGAGTGTCTGTGATAAGATTTATATTTTGGACATTTTTATTGACAGAAGAAGTGATATTCTGATGTTTACCGTGTGCAGAATTTTCAAAACTCATCGGAACATAAAGTTTAAATCCAAACCAAGCCAATTAGAGAAAGCTGCGACTGTTAAAAATAAGCCATTATTTCACCACAGGGTGTCAGTGTTCATCTACAATTGTGACCGCGACGCTGAATTGTTTGAGAGATAAATAACATCAGTATGACATTTATTTATTTGGATTAAATATTGTAATAACCTTGTGATCATTCATTCATTCATTCATTCAACTATTTTAAAAAGACAGGAATAAAGCACCAATGCACACAAGAAATACTTTTATTAGTCAAATTCATTAAAAAATGTAAACTCAAGTATAGAATATAAGTAGGCTATGAAAAATTCTGTTAATGAGAAGACATAAGGCTGCTGCAGGTTAGTGGATATTTAGCCTATTTGTTATTCAGGAACAGTTGGAAAGAAAATATATTTATAGGAACATTTTAGCAAGCTCAAGATAAGTAATACAGAGATCAGATCATTATTTATTGTTTTAATTAATTGGCATCCATAAAATGTAGTGATAATCTGCATTCTCATGTATGGACGTGCAATGAACCGAAACTGATATGTAATCTTTTTTATTATTATTATTATTATTATTGAATCGTATATCAAACATAAAACAAGGCACATCACAATCATATTCAGTCAATCTTACAACATGAATTGAACATGGAGTACAACATTGTAACAAAAAGACTCAGCAGTAGACACTTGGGAATAAGTATTCATGAAAAATTAGGGCTTTTTTGTTTTGCAACATTTCAGGGATTGTTCATGCAGAATTATATCATTTAGAAAGGCATTAAAAACAGGGGATGTTTTAAGAAATCGACATTTGTGTATGAAATATTTGGCCATTAAAATCAGATTATTCAATCCAAACTCAGTTGTTCTGTTCACCATTATTTTGTGTATTGTACATGTAAGAAGTAGAACGCAGAAGTAGAACTTCTAAAGTAGCCTAGTACAACTTTGTGCAAGTAGTCCATAGGAGGATTTTATTTTCCGGGTGGGTAGCCGATACTATTGGTCCACCTAAGAGTCATTTATTCTGGTGATATGTTTACGTAAGGCCGTCGAACGTGCTCGTCCCTCTGTGGTTTTGCTTTCTGCGCATGCGCACTTTTAGGTGTATTATGTGTGATGAGTTACGGTTTCAGCCATTTGTTTGAAAATGGCAGAGGGTCGAAAGAGAAAAAATGTATACGAAGTTTATGATAAGAAGAGAAAGGCCGCAGAAAATAGAAACAAGACCAGAGTGATTTTGGGTGAATATTTCACACGCTGGCGTGCGCTAAAAGCACAGGTTGGGCTTCCCACTGATGCCGCAGTCGCGAAGATTCTCCTAGACAGGTAAAGTTTGTCATGCTATTTGGAGAAATCCATTTAAAATCACTGCCAGTAAAAGTTAATAAGCTAGCAATGCTGTCCTGGCACAAGTCATGCACCGCGTGGACAAGGTAAACATCTCAAAATCAGTCAATAATAGAAATGTCTCTTGAGACCACAACTTCAAATAAGATTTACACGTATCTAGATTATTTCAGATGTTGAGGTTATTACGTGAGGTATTATCCTTTGTAATGTGTATTTAACAGTATCTTTAACAGGAATATTGTAAAAAGTGAACTATTACCTATTCATAACTTTACTCCATTTAATTTTAAATCCATCCCCCTCTCGCGCGTGTCCCCTTCGTGCGTATTCTCAAAGCTCGTGACCCAGTCACAGTAAGTGCAAGTCGCCCTTTATGAAGTCGCCCCGGTACACAGAGAGAGAGAGAGAGAGAGAGAGAGTGAGAGAAAGAGTGTGTGTGTGTGTGTGTGTGTGTAAGTACAAGCTGCTTCTGATTGGAGAATGGCAGACAAGACACCAGCACGGAAAAGGAAATCGATATTTGAGAGAGCAATCGCAAACAAAACGGCTGAAAGACAAAACGCAAAAACAAGGGTCATTCTAGGCGATGCTTTTCAACGTTGGCGGCAACTGAAGGACCGGGAAGGACTACAAACAGATGCAGCTGTGGCTTCATTTCTGCTCGACAGGTGAGAAGCCAATGAACTAGTAGTATTTATTTACCATAGATATCCATATATCTTTGGTATTTACTACTAAAGTAATCACGGAACCGGCTTATTGCATCTGAGTTTTCGCTCGTGGATGATTGCGCGTCCATGTTGGGAGGAGAGAAGGACCTTTTGAATGGGCTCTATGCACGGCGGTATTTCCGGTGAAGCATTAGGGATGCTCGATAACTTCCGCCGATCATAGAGTCCAATGCAATACCGAGAATTTATATTGAATTTTATACTCCATGGTTATACTAATGAAACGTTAGTCACAAAAACAGATAAAACAGACACCCCTCGTTGTGTTTATGCTTCTTTTTAAAATTATATTAAATAAATATAACTATATATAAAATTACATCTAAACGTGTGTACGTTTCGTTTCAAAGACGGGAGGACAGTAAATTTTGAAGACTCTGCCATAATCTTGTTTTCCTCGGTTCTCCTCCGCTTAAATCTACACAACCGGAAATGGACGAGCATCCTTACGTCAAATGCGGAACTTATGCGTGCATATAGCCCATTGTGTATTTTCAAAATCTGCCGGTGTGGTGATGAGGAGAGGAGAGTATGGTCTTTGGTCCTACCAAAACCAAAACTTTCGTTTACTGTCTATGACCAAAACCCGTCCTACTGAAGAGATCAGTCCGGTCCGAGCTAAGGACCCAAGCAACCCGATTGGTTCAAAGCACTTTTTATGGGTAATCGCTTTGGTGCCTGGTTAAAAATCATACAAAATCACTTAATTATAGAAGACGTTTGAACTACGTTATAACAAGTCATTAATGTATTTTAAAGTATATGTTTAATATAACCGAAGCTATAGATTGTGAAATTGAACGTTTCTCGTTGTTAGTGTTTGTTTTATTAGCTTAGCATTTAGCATACAGCTATCCAATGATCTTGCTATCCACAGGGTGCTTGCTGAGCTTTTCCGTATTCACAGCAATTCATAATGCAATTATACTTATGTAATTAATTTTTAGCATAATAATCATCGCAATATGTTACAGGTGCACTTTTTAAATTAAAAGAAACACAAATTAATGTTTACATAATGTATATTACTATTTTTGTGTTTATAAATTTCATTCGGGACGAAAGAAATTATTGGCTGGGGCGACTCACTGTCACTCTCACTTGCTACCATGGATACCACCTCTGCTGATATGGCGCAGCCCTAATGCGCGCACCCGTTTGAAGAGGCACGAAAGCTAGTGCAATTATGGCAGAGATAGAACAGTCAGAATTCTCAGAACCTGCATATAGAGTCAGCGGATTAAAAAAAAGGAAGACAGTATTTGAAAAGGCTATGAACAAAAAGTCTTTGGATAAATCAAGAAATCAAACGAGAGTCAATGTTGGCATGGCTTTCCAGCGATGGCGACAACTGAGGGATCTCAAGGGGCTGAAAAGTGACTCCATGATGGCTTTATTTCTGCTGGACAGGTAATCTTGCCGTTTTCATATAAGTTAGATGGAATTTATTTTTTCATGAAGCATGTAATGCTAGCCTGGTGCTTGAGGCCCGAGACCACTGGCTCGGCTCGCTGTTAGCCCTAGCCCGGCAGTGGAAACGCGGCTAATGTAATTTTGGTGTTGACTAGTATAACATTACTGTTATTGAGCTTGGGCTGAGCCTGAGACGATAAATAATCAAAAGGCCTATCTGCAGTTGAAAGCGGTTTTGTTTCATTTCGCCAAATCTAACTTTAGTTTAAAAAGTTTAGGGGATCTATTGAGAATGAGGAGTCACTTGCCTATTTGGGCGGGGTCTGAGCCGGTCGGCCATGATGGTAGGAGACGCTATCGGTTACCAGCGGCAACGCCTTTAGAACCCATAGACACAACTAAACATTCCAGAGCTCTTAAATTTTCGCGCATTTATTATTTTGGAAGGACAAAGACTGATCTAAGAATACGAGAAAAAAAGGAAGAAAGTAAAGCAATGCTAAAAGATAAGGTGAAAGAAAAGGGACCTTACTGGAACAAACTCACACAAAGTGCAAAACAGCTGTATTTGGAGAAGCAGCATCAATATATTTGTTATTTTCCACTAATGACAGTATTATTATTTTATTATTATTACTTATGTTGTCCATGAAACTTATGTTGTCCAAATAGCCTATATATTTCAGTTCTCTTCTCAATAAATATTGTTAAGCCATATCAAGTTCTTTCAAACATTTATTTCAATGAAATAAAAAAGTAATGAACAAGGCGCTCAAACAACACTTTTGCATATGTTCGTTAAGGCACAGCAAATAGTGAAAATCGTATACTAAAGGCAGCAGCAAATCCAGCAATCCGCGTCTCCTCGTCAGATCAGACTCTCCCTGCTGTGTCAATTTCGGTAACCCCAAAAACTGTCTTCCATTGTTCCTATGTTTTCCATATGTATCGTGTGAGTTACTGGAGGAGTTTTTAACGCAGCAGTTACTTCCAGGCATGGTAAAACAGTGCGGTATTGCGAGAAACTCTTCTACTACCGAGCTAAAAACGCACGGTTTTGCCGTGGGAATCCAACCAACATGGCGGAAATGGGATGGGCTCTGTACAATGATGTCAACTCTTCATTCTCAATTTTTGGGGGGCGTGGCTTTGGAAGGAGTCGAAAAGGGAGGGGGTTGGAGTTAAAGGGTTAGTTCTCCCAAAAATGAAAATTTTGTCAGTAATTACTCACCCTCATGTTCCAACCCTGTAAGATTTCTTTCATCTTCGGAACACAAATTAAGATATTTTTGATGAAATCTGAGAGCTGGATCACTACTGCATAGTCCATAGGCTTCTTGAGGAATTGAAACTTGCTGGCCTCAAAGTTATTAAAGACATCGTTAAAATAGTCCAAGTGACCACAGTGGCTCAATCTTAAGTTTATCAAACGACAAAAAATCTTTTTGTGCGCAAAAACAAACAAAAATAACAAACAAAAAAACGACTTTATTTCAACTATTCATTTGTTTCTCTCTCTGCCTTGAGTCAGGTTACTAGTTTAATAACGTAAGCTTCTGTTATTGTACGTCACAAGCATCACACACATGATCAGCGTCGGCCAATAGTGAGCCTACGTGTGACGTAGCTCTACGCTATGCCGGACAGTAAATGCTAATGGGGGAGGGGTATGCCCCCGTAGAATTTTAAAAAATAAATGATAAAATGACACTTTCTGGAGAGTTTTGTGCAAAGAAATTGAGAAATTGAGTCTTACATGATATGTGAAAAACTGCAAGGTTAAGAGCATATAGGATACTTTGCATTGTTATAGTATCAATATCTATTGGGGCATTTAGCATTTACATTACTGTTAATCAGTCATATACTGAATAACTCAAATAAATGGTTGATTTGATTTCCATTAACTATAAAATACTAAAAAATAAAATCAATCTATCCATTGTGGAAAGGTTGATTGGTAGCTAAACATAGGTCTAGCAAGTCTTATATTTCAAGTAATTCAAAGAGATCAAACACAAATATGCTGACTGAATAGATTGCTAGTAGCCAGCTAGCAGTTCCCTTGGCAGGTTGCTGATAATCCGGTGTCTGAAGTAAAATGCTCAAAACATCTCCTGAGAAAAATACCATCCAAGTCTTGGTTATTTAATTTTGGTTTAGTCTTATTTTCCTTGAACTTAGATTTTGAAATGTGTGGGGGGGGGGGGGGGGGGTGTATAATGGCTACGCCTACGTATAATGGCTACGCCCCTGGTTTCCAGTACAGATTCAGAACCCATATGTTGCTCAATGCGCATGCGCGGGTGATACTACAAAATGAACGAATCACTCTCGGAGGCAACTCGGTAGTCCCGAGTCATTTTAAAGATTGGTTCAAAATGAACGCGCGACCCCTGCTTGCTCCTACTCTAAAGGTTGGACGAAAGAGAAAGTCTGTACAGGAAAGAGCAGAGGTTAAGAGAAAATGTGAAGAACGCCGCAATTTAAGTAGAATAAATATAGGGTCCACCATTGACCGGTGGAGGAAGCTTCAGGGAGATCTGGGACTGAAAACCGACGCTGAAACGGCTGACTTTTTGTTGATCAGGTAAACATTTATTTATACTTTTATGGTGTGACATGTTACATAAATAGCTTTTTATCAGTCTGACGACATGCTCGTGTTAGCCGTTTAGCATCGCCGATCACGGGTCAAAGTAATTATATTTCTTAAGGTGCTTGAATGTATGTCAGTATGCCTAGCGCGTTTTTGTTCGAGCCGATCTTCCGAATTTGAACAAGATGCGCTGTGTGCTGCTATATCAATTACTCAAAACCTTAGCAATACTAGTAGTATTAGTATTAATGGTAGTGGGGAGTTTAGAACATTTCATGTGTTGCTAAGTACAGAGGGGAGGGGTGTGGGTGTGTGTGAGGGGCTGGATGAGTTTTTAAAGCTTCCCAACCGTCTCAGGCTTTCTCGACCGATTTTTGAACATCGTAGACTATAGCTTTAACATCTGAGCCGAAATAATAAAGGACACGCCACGCAGACTGTGTGTCTCCGGCCTTTTACAATCACATGCACGCGCCTGAAGTTTGCACAGCATCGAAAGGGGATGATGGCGGAAAGAGCTAGGGGGTCAAAAACAAAACGAGGAAAGAGAACACGTGCTGAAAAAGAAGAGGTAAAGAAAGAAGGCGACCGTGCCCGTAATAAAACCAGGATTAACATCGGATCGGCATTTGAAAGGTGGAGAGTTTTACGCGAATTAATCGGGTTCAGGCTGGATGCAGAGCTTGCAACATTTCTTCTCGACAGGTAACGTTAATTGTGCTTTATCAACAAGTTACTTTATTTCTTATTGTAATGTTAGTAGTAATCTAAGTATGTTTGCCCAAATGTGTTGGTATGGATAGCTAACGTTACGTTAGCATTTGTTGGGCAGGTTCGTTAGTTTTTGCACTAAATCCGTGTGAACGTAACGTTAGGTGGATAAACATGTCCAGATGAAGGGATAAAGTTCGGCTTTATTTAAGAATCAATGCTACTCTATCTTTCTTACGAGAGTAAGAACAGTAGTAAAGCTAGTGTTCTTGTTTGTGCTCCGCTATATAAGCAATTGAACAATGTACAATGACCATGTCTGTCGCATATACCATACAGCAATTATAGCTGGTGCACACGCACTGACGAGCACGAACTCAGTGGGAGGGTAACGAGGGTAATTTTAAAATAAAATATTTTTAAATCGGGACCTTAAAATATTCAACCAGTCATTGCATGCGGTCTGTGTTTACATACACACGCACCCTGCTCGCGCGGACAACACACGTCATCGACGCGATCACTGAACGACAATGGCATAAACAGCAGCCACCTTTTGTAGTTCCTCCTCAACCAACAACACTTGGCACAGGAAACAAAGGTAGGAAAAGAAAAACCGTATTAGAACTTGCTACGACAAAAAAAAAAACGTCTGGATAATGCAAGAGCTCAAACTAGAGTTAACATCGTTGTTGGTTTTCCACGCTGGAGACAACTACGGGACTCAAAGGGTCTGAAAACCGACGCTGTGGTTGCTGTTTTTCTTTTGGAGTGGTAATATATATATGGTTTGGCTTGTTTTTGGTGGAGTTTGCTACTGTTTTGAGCTATTTAGCTAACGTGTTTATTACCTTTATGAATTAGCTCAACGCTAATAACAGCAGCTACGGTGTAACATTAACATTTTTTTTTTATGTTTCCAAAGTTACGAGAAAACTGCTAAATCCACCCCTTTGGTGCTTGGATTCATAAGACCACCACCACCTGCAGCTGTTTCGACTAATTTGTCCGACCGGTAAGTGAAATATTATTATTATTATTATTATTTTTTAATCTAGTAAGAAAAGGGCCTTCCTTAATTGAACCTTTAAAATGTATATCATTATATGTATTGTGCAAGGCATCTTTAGGGAGATATGCGATTTATTTGTATTTATTTTTTTCATTGCATGATCAATTGATTGATATATTTATTTAGTTTTTCTGCCCAGGCTGTGCGAGTTTGTTTTTCAAAAAAATGTGGCTTTAGGGAGCTCTGAAGGGATGTTTCATAATTTGTATTAGCTAAGCAAACAGTATAATTCAAAGTTACAAAACACTTGCTCCCACAGTATTTCATCTGATCGAATTGTTTCTTCTAGCAAAGAGCAGGAGATCAAGTCGGAGGGTTTTGGTCCTTGGAGCTCAGTTTCACTTAAACTTGAGCAAGCGCAAGAAGATAGTGATGGAAATGGCAAGTACATATTTTTCTGTGTGGCTGAATATACACTTTTGTAACAAACACCTTCTATTGAGCAAAATGCTGGTCCAGAAGACTGGTCCACATGCACACTGCAGTTAAATTCACCTTTTACAGCTTAATTCTGTTATTTACACACAGAGAATTTTTTAACTAACTATTGAAACATGATTGTACAAATTAACAAGTGAACATAGCATCACTTCAAGAGTGCACTCTGCAAAGCAGCCTTCCAAGCATAAGCTAACCCGATTCTGTTAACGGTGGTTTGGTTAAAATCGTAGAACATGAGTATTTGTTTGCTGTAATATTACTTTTGTAATATATAATAATAAAAAAACGTTGGCGGTTGTCAATGTCAGTCATTGTAATTTTAGGATTGAGTCATGTTCTGTACACAGTTGCACACACACAATAATAACTCACTCCTGTATCTAAATGAGGTTGACGCTCCTGATTAATGATTTATCAATGAACTTTAATGAGAATCTTTACGCATCTCTCTTTCCACTCCCAGATTCATCCTCTTTAAATCTGGACATAATACAAGTGAAGCAGGAAGTCCCGGTACAGGTGAAGCAAGAAGTCCCGGTACAGGTGAAGCAGGAAGTCCCGATACAGGTGAAGCAAGAAGTCCCGGTACAGGTGAAGCAGGAAGACCAAGTACAGTTGAAGCTGGGAGTTCCGGTACAAGTGAAGCAGGAAGACCAAGTACAGTTGAAGCTGGAAGTCCCAGTACAAATGAAGCAGGAAGACCAAGTACAGTTGAAGCAAGAAGTCCCGGTACAGGTGAAGCAGGGAGACCAAGTACAGTTGAAGCTGGAAGTCCCAGTACAGGTGAAGCAGGAAGACCCAGACGAGTCAGAGTTTTGGTGCATGCAGCAAGATCCAGAGATGTCTGGGGGTGTAGATGCTAGTCACCCAGTTCCACTTACTTTCAACAAACTCAAAGAAGAAACTGATCGTTACTGTGGAAATGGCAAGTAATCTGTAATATTTTTATATGAATTTAATGTTATTATGCTGATATGAAACACTTATTGGATAATATTGTGACATTTAGGGTGTTCATACATGTAGTTTGGTTCTCTTGGTTCGATTTGCCTGGTCCAAAAATAAATAAATTTAGTCCTGGTCCGCTTGGCGTTCACATTGGCGTTTTAACACCGAACCTAGGAAGCATAAGAATATGTTCACAACCTGATTGGTCAGCTTTTATGATGTTTATTTTGCAATGGAGCTTATCAAACATCCAAAACTATGTTGTGTGCTGGGCTATTTTCAAAGCGTCATACTGCAAATGTTTTAAAGTACGAGGGAGTCCATTTTTGCCGAAGGCGAGAAGAAATGAGATGTACATTCTCTCTGCTTACAGTGCGTCCAGAAAGTGAATACGAATACAGACAAACTCAGTTTTATCTAACCTTGCGGTATCAATAGCGGTTCACTTTTCACTTAGCGGTACAGTCCCCATCTGAGTTCGAATAGCAGTATTCACATCATCCAAATGAAGTTGAACTAAACTCTGACATCAATCGAACCCTGGTGTGCATCAAAAGTGCTAGTGTAAAAAGCACCCTTTGGCATCACAATGTTATAATTTACATTATTATGAGATTTGCTATATATTACAATTGTATTAAATTTATTCGTACCAATTGTTCTACAGTGGAATTGTTACCTTCGGAGGATCCTGTACAAACTCTCAAAAGTGAAGATTTGAAGACTGAGGATGCCATTGAGGAACAGAGCATGGACCGGAAGGATCCCAAAGTCTGTTCTAATAGCATCTCAAACCAGACCACCCACATGCAGACAAATCAAGTGTCTTCTACCACACCTCAACCTGTCAGCACAGTTTCTGAACTGGCCATGAAGGGTCAATGTGAAAATTGTCTAATTCTTGCCAAAGTCAGAGATGAACTCCAAATACAGATTGCAGTTCTTCAAAACCGAATTCGAGCCATTATTTGTACAAAAGTCTCCCAGCACTCAGTCTACTCTCCACATTGTGATCTTGATTATGGTAAGAACAACTTGCAATGCAAGTGCATTTTAATTATGATCACATGATTACTGTTACTTGGGGACTACAGTCTTAATCTTAGAAAGCGAGTGTGACTCATTTTTATTACATTCAATTAGTTTTATAAATGAATAATTTTAATCATTTTATCTTTTTTGGGCATACATAATTTTTATGTGTATTCTTAATCAGCTCATTTAGCCATAATTTTAAAATCACAGCTTCCATCATTTTAATTATAAGTATTAAAGCATTTTGCATTGCTGTAATAGGGACTGTTAATGGCCATTTTGTGTTTTTACCTTTTGTGCAGAGAAACTTCTCAAAGGCTTCCACAAGAATTGCTTGAGTAAAAATCCACTATGTAAGGCGAGAGAAAACACTACAGAGAAGGTCAATCATGTGAGAGATTTCATTCTCTACATGACAAAAGGTTATACTCCAATCAAAACATTACTCTTTTTGGACAACATGGAGCGGATCGATGAGTGAGTACTGAAATCATTTACAATTTCTTCAAAGATTAGCATTTCATAGATTTATGATTGTTCTTTATGTAAAATTCTGAACTCAATGTCCAAGAACAGGAAACGGTGTTGTGTTATTGGACTGCTAGACTACCTTGTTTATATTTAAAATTTACACAAAATTAGCATTAATGGGATAGTTCACTTTGAAATTAATTTTTGATATTTTTTAGCTTACCTCAAGGGCATCCAACATGTAGGTGTCTTTGTTTCCACAGTATTTTCACCTCAAAGAGCATGCACAGAGAAGTCCAAATTAAACATGATTTAATGACTTGTAAATGTAAGTACACATTAATGGCCTAAGACACGAAACGAGCGGTTTGTGTGAGAAAACGAACAGTATTTATATAGTTTTACATGTGAACTGAGGGCGTGGACGCTTTGGTCTGCGCAAGCGCCGGAAGTGATATCTCGTGCATGTACGTCACTCATTGTTTACACAGAGATCTCGTAAGTTTTACCTTTCACTGTGAAGATCTAAACATATTTAGATATACAGGAAACCACAATGGAAGACTTTCGATACATCAACAGACAACGTTGATTTATTTTATTTCCTCTTCCCCTGAGACCGCGCGAGAGATGCTTTCCGGCGCTTGCGCAGACCAAAAGCATCCGCACTTTCAGATCACTTGGACGTGGCTCTGATTACAAGAGGTAAAACGATATAAATACTGTTCATTTTCTCCCACAAACCGCTCGTTTCGTTTCTTAGGCCATCAATGTGTACTTACATTTACGAGTCATTAAATCATGTTTAATTTGGACTTCTCTGTGCATGCTCTTTGAGGTGGACCCCAGAGACCTCCATTATATGACTGACAGACAAGAACGGTTCGACCTAAAAATATCAAAATTGAAAATACTGTGGAAACAAAGACACCTACATCTTGGATGCCCGTGAGGTAAGCTAAAACGTACCAAAAATTAATTTCAAAGCGAACTATCCCTTTAACCTTTCACTTGCCATATTTAATTATCATCTTATCTCAATAGTATTTTCTCTAATGTTCAATTTCTAAAAACAGGAAAAGGAAAAAAAAAAAAAAATGAAATGATCATTTAAAATGTTAAACTTGTCAAACCTTATTTTAAGGTGGGTGGTGACCCTTCAGAACGGTAACATGAATGTCAGACACTACTTACTGGATGTATTGGCCTTCCTGAAGTTTTTAAACCGAACAAGTCGTCCAGTCGGTCATCTCACACGACATTCAAGGAATCACATTTCAAGACACCTGAGACAAAAGCTAAAAAACATTGACACGCACAAAAAACCCCACAAATGGACTCTCAAGGACTCTGGAAACAATCCTTCTGCACCGAAGCGACGTGTAAACAAGAACACTTCTTGAGTGCAGGGCTGTGCCCTCACTGCGGGTGATGCTGACATGTCCACATGTAACATAAAATGTTTTAATTTTATATACAAAGTACTGTACATTTGATTTAAAAGTTCTTGCATTCAATTGCTGATTATTGCTGTCTAGATTTTATATTTTGGAGGAGAAATCATTGATCATACGGTAAATTAATTAAACTTTGCACATGGTTTCTCAGCCTTTGCTCATTGTCGTTTTTTATTTATGTACAGCACAATGCAAAAGTCTTATGCACATTAGTATTTTCACACTCAAAATAGGTTTTAAGCCAGTTGTTCATATCTATATAACTGTAAATAGCGTAATTGTAAATTTACTGTTAATACTGTAAATTTAGAACAAAAATTATTTTGGTCATTAATTGTAATAATCCAAATTGTAATAATCAGTTTTTGTATGCACATGCACAAGGAGTCTGACAACAGAATGCCTAAAAGTTTTCACAGCTCAGTAGCTTTGCAGGAAGGTTTCCTCAAGCATCTTGGAGATGTTGCCGCAGTTCTTCTGGATTGAGTCTGTTTCTTCATGTAATCGCAGGCAGACTTGAAGATGGTGAGTTCAGATCTCTGTGGAGCACCGGCTGCTGTCAGACTCCTCGTGCATACAAAAATCTCAATGGATTATTACAATTAATGGCAAAAGGAATAATTGGAAAGGATATTTCAGATGGACACTACAGCAAAAGATATAAATAACTGGCTTAACCTTTGTTCTAGTTATTTTGGTGAAATTACTAATGTTTACGTTTTCACAGTAATGTATATTTAGGGCTACATGTTATACAAAAATATTATATCTTATAATAATAATTTAAAACAACTAGAAGGCAATGTTGTTAATTTAAATGAGTAGTTCACTTTTTAAATAAAAAACTTTTGCTTTTTTGATTTCATTTGTTGAATAAACCAAATGACACGAAAAAAGGATTTGTTCAATTTGATAAACGAGTTCGAACAGGAGAGAGAGAGTGACGAACGGAACGCAACAGGATAGAGCAAGGCGACCATTTGAGCTTATAAAGCTTTTTTTTTTTTTAAATGAGCGATCGTTTCGCTTGATAAGACCCTTATCCATCGTCTGAAATTGTTTAAAGCCCTTTGAACAGTTTACACTGAAACTGTCTTTTGGACCTTAAACCGTTTGGTTCCCATTGAAGTCCATTATATGGAGAAAAATCCTTGAATATTTTCATCAAAAACCTTAATTTCTTTTCGACTGAAGAAAGAAGGACATGGACATCTTGGATGACATGGGGGTGAGTAAATTATCAGCAAATGTGTTTTTTAAAGTGAACTACTCCTTTAAGTAGTGTTTTTAACCATTTTGTTTGCACAATTTATTATTTCAGGAAATAGCTTTGGGGAATTGTGCATTTTGGGAGAAATAGAACTTAAGTAATAAGTTCATAACTTAAATTTAGGTGCTATAAAGAATGGGCAAATGTTTGAACATGAGTAATCTGTTCTTTCTAGGACTAGGAGAACTGTACCACCTTTGAAATGGCTTTGATTTCCAGTGAATGTTTTCAGGCTGTTTTTCCACTTTTCAGCTGATAATAAACCTTAAAGATGTTGCTTGACAATTCTTAATGGAATGGTTCTTTTGAAGAATCTTTCCTATCTGCATCTCCAACTAAATGTGAAACTAGTAAGAATAAAAGATGTGACTTTGGTTGTTTTTTTTTTTGTGTTTTTTTTTTTTAACTCATTGACACAAGGACCTATTCTAGAATACAGATATGGTAACTAGAATATTATGAATATTCTTAATTTCGTAGTGAAATCAATTTAGAGGGGCTATGGAAGGCTGAAATGACAGATTTTCAGGTGCTATTAGCCGTATACGACCAGAAGGAGGTGCAAGATCTCTACAAAACCTCTGTATTATTTGCATATAAAACATTCTGGAACTGATTTCCTTTAAACTTTAAACTTTTTTGTTAACAAACGTTAAGAAATGTATAACAAAGTTTGGCATGAAATTCTTAGTAATTAAACATGATCATATTAATCATGTGACTTCATTTGCACAAAAAGGTGTTTGATCAGGTCCACTGTCCTCAGGGAGGAATTTCATGTAGGCTACCCAATTTACTCATGTCATGTTATGTTGATTTGTATTAAAAACCGTTGTTTAAATTAGAAGAATGCAAAATAGATGCATTTTCACTAGTAGTCACTGTATGTTAGGAGAGATTTGCTGAGGTTGGTGAGAGGTGCAGACATGGCATTTTTACAGTTTTGCTTGCTGGTCAGAATCAGTGTGTTACTGTGAACAGTGGCTCTGATGTTCATTTATGTAACCTCCGGCCTCCAAAGCACGCAAACCAGGGTCTCGCCTGATCTTGGCGGCTGACATGGATGTGTGAAGACAGGGATTGAGGCAGGAGAAGGTGCTTTATGGCAGCAGAGCCCCTCGGTCTACAAAGAGACGCTTGTACTGCTGGCCATCTTCTGTTTGCTGGCAGTGTTCGAAAGGTTTTCAGTCACACATCTGCAAGATTTGCAACATGCTGACATAAACATTCTGGTGAATGTGTGTGAACGTAAGTTACGGTATAAAAGGCGGCGATCAGCACCCTTTAGCAAGTCTGTGGGGATTTTTTTTTTTCTTTGTAAAGAGTTTCAAATAAACATTACAAAAACTGATTTTGTTGTTGTTGTTGTTGTTGTTATTTGTCATGATGAGGAGGGGACCCGAAAGTATTTCGACCAACACAATCTCATAGCAGTTTCTTTTACATTTGTCAAATTGTTGGGATGCACCGATATGACAATTTTGGCCGATACGATAACCGATAATTATTTGTATTTGAAAGCCGATAACCGATATATTGGTTTTCGATAAATCGAAATCCACGTTTTTAGACAATTTTTGAGAGCCTGATTATCAAAAAAAGTCTCCTCCTTAAAATCCAAGATACAAACACAATTATGATGTTCTTATTTTAATGTTGTGTATTGCCGATATGACAGACTTGCACTGCACATTTTGCACTTAAACTGGATTTTAGTTTTTCAATCGTATTTCAAGCAACTTAAAAGCATCATGTTGAACAGTGCGCATCTAAAGTGCCTCAGCTGAAGGAAATAATACATTTATCGGCTTTTAGATATCGGCTAAATGTTCTTGTTGGTCCGATAACGATAACATTAAAAATGATCATATATCGGCCGACACTGATAACATTAAAAATGATCATATATCGGCGATACCGATAATGTGGCCGATATATCGTGCATCCCTATCAAATTGGTATGGATTCTATTAACATTTTTCTTTTTTTTTAAATGTTTAACTAAACAAATGTTTGTGCTTATGGATCAGAGAAGTGATAAACTGTAAAAAAAAAAAAAAAAGTTGCTACCTTAAATGAAGTACAACCAACTTGGATGTCTAAGTCATTTCAACTTAAATTACATTAAACTGACTGTTGAAAAATGAGTTGAATTTTGTATAACTTATAAAAATGTTGATAATTGGGTAACTTATTTTGATGAATTAAAGCAATGTAAAACCATGTCATAACTTATTGATCATATTTTTTAAAGTGAGGCTTTAAAAAACTGAATCAACTGAACCAATTGCCGTTTAAAAATGTTTTTTTTTTTTTTGCGAAGCTCAGTAAAAATGCGCACTCTAGGGACATCTACTGGATAAAATAACCACACTGAGATTGCAGCAAAAATACAACTTTTATTTAATTATAAAACTTAATAAACATTTTATACTGCTTCATTCATAGGTTCACTTAAGATCAGGACCAGAACAAAGCCTATAGTTTCCTGAAATCATATGACTTGGTCAGTTTGAATCAAGCACTCATTAAAAAGATTTGCAAAGTCATGAACACAGTCTCATCATTTGTGCTACCTCCTTCCACTTAATTTCATATTTTGCAATCTAATGTAATGACAGTCATACATTTTCTACACGTTGGAGCGTTTGTATATTCTTTCACTGCTCAAGAAGGGAGAAAAACGGGCAAGGAAGAGCGACAGGCATACAAAGAAAAAGAGAGAGAGAAAAAACAGATGGGAATTTTGAATTTGGGTCTGTGTATGTGTGTCTTAGAGAAAGGGAGCCTCTTATTCTCTCTCAGCAGGAGCTTGGCCTAAACTTCGGCCTAGTCTCGTCTGCCCAGCAGGAGACTTTCCTGAGCTGACTGCCCAAGGGAGGGGCACCTGCCCCTGCCACAAACTCTGCAGCGCAGGGAGGGGAGTGTGAGGATGGAAAGACACTCAGGATTCCAGGAACAGGAACATGTGTTGGATTTATGGAGCACACAGGTAACACAAAACGATGCAGTGGAAAAAAGTGAACTATTTCCCCCCCATACGTAGTACCTCTGAGGTTGGTCTTCGGGAGCTTTCTGCTGCCTCCTTCAAAATTAGAGCTTTCTCTCCGACACGGTCGCAGTGGTTATTGTTGGAAACCTCAACCATACCAGCTCTTGGTGACTACCAATATAAACTGACAGCTTATGGATTTGCTGCCCTCCCTCATGGCAATATTTTCCACTGTTTGGGTTCGTTGGATACTAGCATATGTTTGAAGTTTATCACATGCTCAATCATTCAGACCCTCTTGAGGGAGAACAACGGAGAGGGTCTGAGTTCAAGACCCCAAAGTCTTGTTATTAAACTATCAGGCTAAGAACATCCCCCCGAAAGACTTCTTAATGGTAAATACTATTCAATTAATCTGAATCCGCAGAACATAGATGAGCATGAGAAGCATAAAATAAATAATTCACCCAAATTCAAAATTTTCATCAATTTCACTCAAAATGATCTTTCTTTTGTGAAACGCAAAAAGCTGTGATTGTGCAATAACATTTTTCTTGCAAATAAAGATTGATTTATACTGCCAAGCTCCAGAAAAGCAATATAAAGTATCACACAAGTTGTCCCATGACTAATGCGCTATATTCTAAGTCATACAATATTTTTGTGTGAAGAACAATAACAAATGTAAGCCATAACTACTGATGCATTTGATCCCAAGAGACTTTAATTGCATTTAAGGTACACATTTTATCAGTTCTTGCTCTTCCTGGGCATCAAACCCATGACCTTAGTGGTGCGAGCTACAGAAAGCCACTCTAAAGTTCCAAAAGTTGACGGACTGTGATTCAGCATATTTGCAAAGCTAATGAGATATTAGAGCTACGATATTAAGGAAGATGAATTACAAAGTCAACCACCCCCCCCCCCCATTCAATGGAAGTCAATGGGGCCCATCAACTGTTTTGTGGCCGACATTCTTCAAAATATCTTCTTTTTTGTTCAGCAGAAGAAAGAAAATCATAAACGTTTGGAACAACTTGAGGGTGAGTAAGTGGTAAGCTATCATTTAATATAAAATAACTGACATATTAAATACAATACAAGCTTGTTTTTTTCCACAGGATTTACCCTAGTGAAAAGTGGATCATTGGGACAAACTGAAGCTGTTGTGGCAACTGTATTCTCATGCAATAGGACTGATCACACCGTGAGGTAGGAACATTCACATACAGTATTATTCCTTCAAGATGCTGTAAAGTTTCTCAGGTAAATGGAAACACATGCCTAAGGAAAATGAAAAGAGAGGGAGGTGCACACATCAGGTCCTCATGGAGTCCCATGTTAGATGGCGTTTTTCCAAACTACGTTATAGTGACTGGATGGAGCTTTTAGACCAAATGAGAACATCAGTGTTTTATGATATAGCTCAATGAAACCCCAACCTCAAACATAAAAAATGTATATTTTATAGGTGATTGATCACTGTATCCAGCTTATTTATTTGCTATTTGTGTATTGTTGATTTTTTATTCTTAATGTTTCATCTTTAAAAACACCTGCCAAGACTACCAAGTCCCAATTACATCTCCAAGGGGCTAAAGACAGACACACACAACAAAAGTTCATGTGCGTCACAGAGCAGCAGGCAACCATAAACCAATACAGTGCTGCCATTTTAACAATACACATGAATTGTACATATTGCAAAGGCAAGGTCTGTACTTGTTTTATAATGATGCCAATAAATCACAAACTGGCATTACAAAGTTCACTAACCAAACATGAAGGTTGAAGCACACACCATCACTGGTGTGGGTCAGTTTCAGAAAGTGCAAAAAGCTGATACAGACTCAATAAGGCTGATGTTATCCAATGAAAACACAGTCACATCCAAGCACTGCAGTACAACACACACACACCCCATGCAAGACCCACAAAAAAGTGAATGCTAGCAAAAGCATAGTCCAGGCCAATGCAGACACACAAACAAATACTTCCTGAATGAAAACCATATTTCATTTTTTTATTATTTGCACAGTCTCTCTCTGGATCTTTTCTGTGTTTTTCTCTTCATTTCTAATTAATTTCTCATCCATTCTAATGCCTTTCTCCATCTCTCTGACCTTCCATCTCTTTTCTTCACTAAAAAACCCACTCATCTGCTATTGTAATAAGGGCAGTACTGCTTTACAGTGTCACGTTTCTGCAGTATCATTTAAGCAGTGTCAGGAAGTCTTCTAAAGCTTTCCAGAAGACTCATTATTTTCAAGATTTGTTATCACAACATATTTTCTTTTGTCAAATCAACTTAAATAATTTATTTAGTTGAGATAACTTATTATTTTGAGTTTCTGATGATTAAATCAATCTCCTTCATTGTATTAACTCACTTTTTCCAGTTCAATCAACTTAAAATTTTATGGCAACCCAGGTTACTTACTTTTTTTAAGTTAAACCAACATTATTTTTTTTACAGTGTAGTAATCACAACATTTTTTCTTTTGTCAAATCAACTTAAATAATTGATTTAGTTGAGAACTTATTATTTTGAGTATTAACTCACTTTTTCCAGGTTGTTGGGATGCACCGATATGACAATTTTGGCCGATACGATAACTGATAATTATTTGTATTTGAAAGCCGATAACCGATATATTGGCCGATAAATGGAAATCCACGTTTTTAGACAATTTTTGAGGCAACCAGGTTACTTACTTTTTTTAAGTTAAACCAACAATATTGTTTGTTCTTACATAGAATATTTCTTTATTGACAATTGCATGATATAGAAAGCACCTCTGATTTCATTTATAATTCTTTAAGCCAAGCTTTCTTGTGCAAAGTTGTTGTTCTTGCATAGAATATTTCTTTATTGACAATTGTAAGATATAATAAGCACCTCATATTTAATTTATAAATCTTTCAGCCAAGCTTTCTTGTGCAAAGCAATGCATTATTAAACAGTAAATCATAACAAATATAATACAGGTAAGCTAGAACAATTAAAACAAAATCTTTTCAAAAATATATCTTGAAGGGTCCAGGCTTGGTGCAATTTTTCAAATACAGCACGATTATTATTATTATTTTTTTTTTTAAGAACATTTGATCTACAATTTTAGAGATATAAATATTTCCCTAGCTGACATTGTCCACAAACATGCATAAATAGGCAAAGATGCACTTTTAAAAAAATTGAGTAGATCTGAAACAATTTACAGCAGTGGATCAAAAAGTTTATCAAAGTAAGAACGGGTATTGTTTAAAATTCATGTATAACTTTTGATGAAAGGTTTTGATCCACTTCAAATGTTGGCTACTGTTTTTTTTTAAGAGTTGTTCAAAATTTTATTTAAAATTGCATAATTCAATTTAATTGTGACAATTAAAAAACAGAATCAGGTAGAATAAAAAAATGAATGACTCAAATAAGGTGCCAATAAATACACAAAGTCAGGATTGTAATAGGTCTGTTGGCAAAAATGTGTGTTTTAGTTGAAGTACCTCATGGAGAACATAATGTCCTATTGCAGAATGGTGATTGTTTATCCTGGCTTCGTGACAAAAGTGATTTATCCTCCTCGAAAGAGCAAAGTCCTTTAGCTTTGAGCCAAATCCATGTAATTTCTCCTTTGCACTTAAACCGATTTGGTAGTTAAATGTTTCACACCTGCTTTTACAGTATCCTGGGGGCGATTCACGAATCCTGACAAAGCTTGTTTTGTCCCTTTCAAGTTACAGATGTTTCACACATTTTTGTCCAGCGGCTTGACCACAATTGATTGCTGTGTCAAAGGTGACAAAACCCTAAAGATTTCATCACTTATTGTTTCATTTTGGTTTGCAGGGGCCATATTGCTGATCATATTAACTATGATTATATATGTAAAAGGTCCAGCATCAGAAGAAGACACACCATCAGTGGCTTGGATAAAAGAGTAGTATTATATTTGCACGGCGTACAAAGCTATAATCTTTAAGCCCTTTAGCACCAAATTTAGTAATCTGTGTAATGAGCATAACTATGGACAGTCTTACTGGTCATGGGCTGCGAATAAAATAGTGGGCAGCTGTTATTGTTGTTCAGAGCTGCCCTTGTTGCAGAGTGGGGCAGCCGCGCTTATGGCCTTCCTGCTGGGACGCCTGCGCTTGCCTGTCAGCAGTGTGTAGAAGAAGGGATTCACACACGAGTTTCCATAAGTCAGCCCTGTGAGGATGCGATTTATCGTCACCTGCGTGCCCACCGGCACCACGCGCAGAACCTCAGGCCGGTACAATGGTAGAAGCTGCCAGATCCAGAATGGAAGGAAACAAGCCCAGAATGTCAACACAATTCCCAGGATGAGGAGCAGGACTTTGGGGCGAGGTGCCCGGGGTGGGTAGGCGTTGCTCCCTCCAACCCAAGCTGGCTGCGTCTGAGATACCCAGTAGAGTCTCCCCAGAGCTGCGTACAAAGCTCCGATGGCCAGCCCTGGGCCTAGGATACTGGTGCAGAAGAGGATACTGAGGTAGGCTTTCGAACTCTGCTCGTCCCAGGCGGGGACGCACAACTTGCCTTCCTGGTTCTCTCCATCCTCGAGGTGCAAAGTGATCATCATGGGCAAGCTGAGAGCCACGGCGAAGCCCCAGGCCAAAGCGACTCGCAGGAGTCCAGAGGAAGGTGTGGACGAGGCAGCCAACGGATCGGCCACAGCTCGATACCTATCCAGACTCATGGCGGTGAGGGTGAAGATGCTCGCGTGCATGGTGAGCAAATCCAGACTGAGCAGGAGCCGACAGCCTAGTTCACCGAAGGCCCAGTCAGATGCCAGGCTGTCGTACACGATGAAGGGGGCGGTGGAGAGGTACACCAGGTCTGCTAAAGCCAGACTCAGGACCTGCAGGTGAAGGGAGGAAGAGGAGGAGGACGAGGTGGGAGAGGAGGGGGGAGAGAACGAAGGGGAGGAGGTGCCGAGGCAGGAGGAGCCGTAACAACAGGTAGGAGAGGTACGCCGCCGCCTCGACATCCTGCGGCGGCGAATCAGAAGCCCTAGGGTGTACAGGTTCCCCAGAATGCCCAGTAGAGAAAGGAGGGATAGGAAAAAGCAGAAGAGAGCAGTGGAGGCTACACTTGGGGATGGGGAGAGAGAAGGAGAGGATGAGGGAAGGGAGAGGTTAGTGAGAATGGGAAAGGTGTATGAAGGGGAAGGGGAAGAGGAAAGGGAAGTGGAGCCAAAGACGTCCATTTGTCCTGGATGGCAAGAATCCCAAGATGAGTGACCTTCTGAGAGATGTTACTTCAGAGTGTGTTAGGGTGTTCACTGTGCCCAGGTGATCAGAGCATCCAAATCTGAAGGGGAGAGCTGAGAGTGCGGACTGCTTTAATGGGTGAGAGAGAAGAGAGAAACAAAAGAGTGATTTTATAAACCTTTTTTTTTTTCATTTACAACTAGAAATGATGTACAAGTTTGTCAAAGTAGGCTACGCAAAATATCATCACAAATTACAAGAACTATAATATTATGTTCAGGATAATTAATCAGTATTGACAGAAATTCTGTTTTTTTTTGGTAAAGAGATCAACTAACTAATATCAACACAGCGAACTTGGTTGGATTCGTTTAACTAGCCTATTATTATTAGCTTACAACTGAACTATTATTGTTAATAAAATTGATCTTGTTAGGCTATTTAAGATCAATGATCTCAGCAGCGCTGTTTTAAGCTGCTCTAAAATTTACCCCACAAACCTATGAAATTTTAAGCTTAAGTCCTGAAAAAAAAAAAAACAAGACAATGAGAAACACTTTGCTGCACTTTGCTTATAGCTTATATCTACGTCGTCATAAAGCGCTTCTTTTCATGGGGAATTCTAATCCTCGTCATAATGACGGGTGTGAAGATCAAAGCCCGGCCGGGGGGCCGCAAGAACACATGGGAGAGAATGATGTGTGTGGCACATGGTGACCCTGAGAGAGAGACGGGTTACGAGGCTACACGAGCTACTGTTTCTACAGTGAAGCACTGGCACAGTAGGTTACCCGCTGCGCCCATTACCCATAGGGTGCTTTAAATAACACGTTTTAGATCGACACGGAGATCCACGGATTGGCTAGTTTTAGTTTATTTATTTATAAAATCAATACAAATATGGATTTAGTTCATTTAAACCTTAAGACGCCCAGCTGAGACAATTAAATAGTAAATAAAAACGATTTAATAATTGTTCATGTAGCCTAGGTTAGGGCAGGCTATGCAAACTGAAACTCTTGTTGACTAATTCTAGGAATTTAAGAGTTAGTGTCAAAGGAGTCCTAGTCATTTTAGTGGTTGTAATTTATTGTTTTCATAATGTAAAAATGTCGAACACATGTAGTCTGCATTGAATCAGGGGAAATCGGGGAATGTTGCGCCAGTGAGCGAGTTGTAACACCATCAGTTTAACCAAATGAGCTACAGGGGTGAGATCATTCATTCTTCATGACAGCAGAAGTGTGTTGCGTGTGATAACATATTAAGGATTTACAGGAGAACAAAAAAATGCATGTTGAATGAATGATGACAGAACAAGAGATATCATCTTAATCAAATCGTGTTAATCTTTAATTTGATAGGCTATAACGTCCACACAAGCTTTTCACCTGTTTATAAATAAATGAATAAATATCTGACGGGGAGGGAATTTGAAACATTTATAAAGACTTAACAAAACGAGACAGAACACTTGACACAAACGCACACTGTTTTATAGGCCAGTTAATTTTTTTTCCATTTTTATGTTGTCATTATTTTGTAGCCTATAGGCTATTTTGAATTAAATGAAATATAATATGAATAAAAAATAAATGAAAAATGAATAATAATATAAGGCCTATTTTATAGGCTATATCTGCTTACCACAAACAGCTACATATTTAAACGAAAAAAATGTTTCCTGATATTGAAATATTGTAACAATTGCACTCTTTGTTGCTACTTGACATTCATTTAATTCATGTATTCGTTGTAAATTTCTAATACGTAACAGATAAATATGGAGATAGGCTAGCCCATAGGCCAAAGTTTGTGACACATCACGCAAAAACACATAATTTCAGATGTAACGAAAAATGTGTAACGACACTTCGCGGTCCCCTATCATACGCATCCTTAATATAAAACTCGATGGTTGTCGCATGTAAGAACGGCATGTTCATAAGACAGATGAAACTGTAAGTAAGCTATGGGCTGCTATTATTCAAACAAACTGAATAATAAACTGTAATAAATAGCTACAACAGCTTTACGCAAAGGATATTTGTTTCGCTTAAATTCCGGACACAGTAAACTAAATTAGTCGGATTAAAATGAGCTAACACAGTAGCCTAATCTTATTTTTTAAAACCCTAAAATTGTCTTACCCTTAAATTGAGTATTCAGAGATGGCATGTTCCATATGTCGGCATATCCACACTTCAAACCGCGAGACAATGACGGAAATCCCTCTTTAGAATATTCTAATTAAATTGTGTGTTTGTAAAGTATAAATCAAAAAGCTCAGCGAGGTGTTAATGTTCCTCTAAGGGCAGAGTTAAAGAAACTTAGGATGGTGTAGAATATCTCTGTCACAGTCAGTCCACTCCCCATATGTTGTCTGAAGCAAATGAAGGGAGGGATGAAGAGAGGCTCTGGAGAAAGAAGGGTGTCTTTAATAAAGACCAACTATTATGAATGGCATCGGAGGGAGACAATTGATCTTTATTGGCAGAGGACTGAATGTGATTTGATGTTTAGTCTCTAACCCTGACTGATATTCATTGTGGTGTTCAATAACTTC
Source organism: Pimephales promelas (assembly GCF_988280905.1). Lineage (NCBI taxonomy): Eukaryota > Metazoa > Chordata > Actinopteri > Cypriniformes > Leuciscidae > Pimephales > Pimephales promelas. Next base: position 14,716,149 of record NC_142780.1, on the reverse strand, counting down.
TCTCTTGTGATTAGATCCCTCCAGCCCACTTTAAACGAGCATTTTTACGAGTGAAAAATCTGTGCTTTGGGGCTGTATTTATCAGAGCCAAAAGCAATACAGTCAGTATACCATAGGAAAAACACTTGTAAATGTCAGGGAACAATATTTATGTCCACCATCCATCAAAGTTATTTGGGTTTGGGAGCATAAAAGGAATATTTTAGGTAGAATTTATTAGAGAATTACAACAGCAAACATGAAAAGGTACGTAAAATGATTTCAGTTGCTCAGGTACACACAGGACAAATGAACATGTTGTTAAACCCATTCTTTGAGGCTGAATCATGCGTGAAAAATGTTGGATGAAATTTTGATACGCGTCACGATCCAAACCACAGCCGATGCAGTGAAAACCATTTAATCACTTAAAAAATATGGTAGGCTATCGCTCCCTAACGACCATACAGGAATACAGAACCATTAATGGAGATAAACCGTTTCAGTGGAACATTTTCACCTCCTTAGTCATGCAAAACTTAAAATGATGCATAGTGTGGATATCTACAAGGATGCTAGAACCACATAAATGGATTAAAGGGATAGTACACACAAAAAAAAAATCATCAATTCAGTCATCTTGCACCCTCATGTAATGCTAAACCTTGACTTACTTTCTTATAAAACACAGAAGATGTTTTGAGGAATGTCTGTTTTCCCAACAAGTTAAACTCATTTCATTTGAGAAAACCGATTGCCTCAATTCAATTAAGTTTATAAAAACAAACAATATAAGAGTACCCTGAACTCATTTTATTCGACTCCTCTAAAACAATGATATTTCTTAATACACAATTAAACTGCATTTAAATACTTTATATAGCTGAAACTTCACTATACTGAGTAAAAACAGTGTATAATGAAAGTCAGTGGGGTCCAATGTTGTTTATGGCCCCACTGGCTTTCACTATATGGAAAAAAATAATTCTTCAAAAATATTTTCTTTTGTATTTCAAAAGAAAAAAGAAAGTTATACACTATTGGCTCAACACGAGGGTGAAAAATGATGATAGAATATTCAATTTAGTGTAAACTAACACTTTAAACTTTTGTTAAACCAAGGGAAACAAAAAGTGGGGAAAGTGATACTTGAGCTGCATACAGTTTTGATTATGGGGACCGGTTTTCCTTTGTTTTGATATCATTTTGGTGTAAACCACAAAAAAAGCTTTTAACCAGTCAGGTCAGAATAAATCCAAAACACCAAAATCGAATTAGATTCTAACTGGGAACAGTGGCTAATAGTTAAACATGTTTATCAAAATGCTTTTATATGACCAAGATTAGTTATCATACAGTGTTTGTATTAATATTCAACCTATATTATTTCAGTTATACATTGATCCTGAGATCTTTGAAGCGGGTCAGTGTGGACACATGTTCTTTCCTGTAAAATGAAGATGATTCATTAGATGAAGGCGGTCCAGTGTAAAGGAACAACCAGCGTAAATAACTGAAAGAAAGAGTAATAGAGTGAGAGAAAGAGACAGACAGAGAGAAAAAGTTACAACCCCGTCGTCTCATGAGCTACTGACACCGAATTCAGAGTCGCACCGCGTGCCAACACACATCTACACAAGGCCAACAAACACATATCTGCACATCTACTGCACTCCTGCCAACACACACACACACACACACCGCTGACACACTTCAACTTAACACCACCTCTGAACACCCGATACGGTCAACACTCAAACACATCTAATCAATGGGGTAAGGAGAGTATGTGTGTAGTTGACCGCAAGAGCAGGATCATCATCATCGCAGCCTAGGGCCTGTTTAATGAATTATCTCCTGGTTCAACAGTTCAGTGTTTTTCCTATACACTTCTCATTTTGTGACCACAGTAAGTAAGTAAAACTGAAGGCATTTGAGTCACTGAAATATTTGCAAACATTCATTAAAGTGAATTACTGTTAGACTACTATAGACTTTCCATTATTTAAAAAAAAAAAAAAACATTATAGAGCTTAAAACGGTCAGATCATTTTTTTTCTCAGAAAAGTTCAGTCTAAAATGGAGATTGTAATATTATTAGTAAGATCAATCAAAAATCCATGTACCTTTAATACTGCATTGTCAAATTGTATAAAAATTAATGCAACCACAATCAGTTGTTCTTAAAATGAGCTAAGACTTCAAATATTGGGCCGTTTTACCCCTCAAAGGTTATTTTATTTTATATTTTATTTGTATTAGATATTAATGACAAATTGCTTGTGATGTTTAACATTTGTAAGTTGCTTTGAATATATATGTTTTATTAAATATTATTGCCATTTATGACAAATTGCTTGTGATGTTTAACATTTGTAAGTTGCTTTGAATATATATTTTTTATTAAATATTATTGCCATTTATGACAAATTGCTTGTGATGTTTATCATTTGTAAGTTGATTTGATTTGGTTTTATTTTATTTATGTGGAAGGCAGAAGTGAGAATATATATATATATATATATATATTAGGGCTGTCAAATGATTAATCACGATTAATCACATCCATAATCCAAAATAAAAGTTTTTGTTTACATAATATATGTGGGTGCACTGTGTATAATTATTTTGTATATATATATATATAAATACACACACATGCATGTATATTTGAGAAAAAATATTATTTATATATAAAATATTTATATTTATATATAATATAAATTATATATAAATCTATATACAGTATATACATGAAAATATATCATAAATATATACAAGCATATGTGTGTATTTATATATATATATATATATATATATATATATATATATATATATATATATATATATATATATAAAATAATTATACACAGTGCACCCACATATATCATGTAAACACAAACTTTTATTTTGGATGTGATTAATCGCTATTAATCGTTTCACAGCCCTATATATATATGTATAAACGCCATAAAAGTAGTCGACATGCTTGTGTGATATTTTAAGTCTTCTGAAACCAGTTTGAACGTGCCGAATGGAAAATAACTTTTAAGAGCTACGGATGAGGAGAAGATTATCATGAACAATCATTCATGAATCATTCAATAATCTATCATATTTGAAGTGTATCCATGGCATTTTCCAGATTTCTTTGTTCAGCTGAAAGAGATTGGTCATGCAAAATAAATTTAGTCACTCTTTAGTCGTCTTCTTTTATTTCCAATCAAGTAAAGTCATTTTTCCTTGTAATTTTATGAACAAACAGTTTAATAATTCTTCAAAATATCTATTAGCAGCCGAGGTCACTATGAATTTTTCTGAAAAAATAACTTAATGTCACTTTACATTTTTATAAATGGCAGCATTCAGGTTTTGGAACAACACAAGCGTGAGTAAATAATGACAGCATTTTAATTTCATGTTCAGAATGCATTAGACTGGTAATCCTTTCTCAAGCCACTGCTGTGTTTGTCTAAAATGGCTTTCAACTCTTGTGTGAAGTCTGCAGGATTTAGAGAGGTGATCTGGGCTTAGCGTGTCCCAGGCATGTGCTGTATATTTGAGAACACAAGATGGACAGAGACAGGCACCAGGGCCAAGACGAGAAGAAGGGCAGCATACCTCTCCCTGCGGGGTGTGTGGAATTTCAACAAATACCTGGCACAGGCCTGCCAAAATAGGCAAAGGAGAGAGAGAGATTATAGTAGAAAGAGAGACAGACGGGACAGAGACAAAACGCAAGACACGTTTGTCTGATGATGTCTCACTAAAGGATGGATTGTGATTAACAAATACAAAATGGAACAAACAGACCCTGATGTTACAAAGATGAAAATACAACAAATCCTTTATCTTTGTCTATGAAAAGGGAGAATGATAGCACACATGTCTATAATATTTGCTCAGCATGCTTTGGTTCTGTCTACTAAGAAGAGTTAATGTAGAAATTTTTGTGTTTTTGCACAAAATGTATAAAATGGATATGAGATCTGTTAGTCTTTAACATTCTGTAATGTTAACATTTATAAGTGTTTTTGTTATGTTACCATTTCATACATTACATTAGTACTATAGTATGCATGTTGCTTTATATTAAACAATTATTAAGTACAGTGACAGACTTAATTAGGACATATATGTGCACCACTAGCAATGAAATAAGTTCAAATTACTCATAATATGGGTTTAAGTTAGCATAACTCAATTTAATTTGTCATGGTTCAAATGTAGTAATTCAGATCTACTTAAATCTACATAAATGTTTTACTTACTTTTACTCAATTCATGAGGTACATTTCATAGCTTAAAAATGTATGCTTATTTAGCGCTGTGAAACGACTAATCGTGATTAATCACATCCAAAATAAAAGTTTGTGTTTACATAATACATGTGGGTGCACTGTGTATAATTATTTTGTATATAAATACACACACATACATGTATAAATCTAAGAAAAATGTTATTTATATGTAAAATATTTATGCATAGTACAAATTATATATATACACTATATAAGCAAATATTTCTTAAATATATACATGCATGTGAGTGTATTTATATATAAAAAATAATTATACACAGGTCACAAACACATGTATTATGTAAACACAAACTTTTATTTTGGATACGATTAATCACGATTAATCATTTCACAGCCCATATATATATATATATATAGTATATACACACATACATTTTTAAGCTATGAAATGTGCTTTGTGTGTGTTTGTATATATATATATACCTTTTCGCCTACTGGCTTCTGTACACTGTAAAAAAATATTGTTGGTTTAACTTAAAAAAGTAAGTAACCTGGTTGCCTTAAAATTGTAAGTTCTTTGAACAATGAAGGAGAATGATTTAATCATCAGAAACTCAAAATTACATGTTATCCGAACAAAAAAAATATTTAAGTTGATTTGACAAAAGAAAAAATGCTGTGATTACTAATCATGAAAAGATTTTTTTTTTTTTTACAGTGATATACGCTAATATTAACTTGGCATTGCATAATTTGCATTTTGTTCTTGACATTGTGTACTCATTTGACAATTTGCATTCGCTGAATGAATAAATGCAATGTAATGTAATTAGCATAAAGATGTTTGTGGAAATTCATGTCTTTTCTGGAGGAAACTGAACTGCTGTCATTTTAATAAACATGCTTTAAGATTTTCAGCTAATTACTGCCCCTTTCATCCACTCAAAAATTTCTGAAAGAGCAGACCTATCATCCTCATTTCATGCTGCTCGCTGACACGAGGCCTGTGGATTAACACGTTAGATTTAGTGGTGTGCGTCGTCTTGATGCCTAAAGCTAAAGGGTAAGGTTCTGCCCTTCCCAGGGTGTCTCCATTCACATCAAAGGGATCATACTTGCCAGACACAACTGTCCAGCCCTGCTGGGACCCCCAGCTCAACCTGTGTGTGTGTGTGTGTTTCAGTGCTGTGCCACAGCACAAGGGTTTCTAACAAAAAACAATCTGATTAAGGTACCCTGACATAAATAATCACAGCCCCTTTAAATGGCTTTAAACCGCCCTTGTGCTTTGCTTACATTATGTTAATTAATTCTCCAGTCTTCGTCAGCCAATTGACAGATTGCCCCCATGTTTGACTTCTCCTTACAGCAGATTTAATTAAATGGGCGGACATTTTGGCGTGTAACAAACTGTTTGTTTCCCTGCAGAGTGATTAGTAGAGTTCAAGATGAAATATTGATCCTCCATCTCTGGTGCTGATGTTTATATTCACGTCACTTTCAGTAGTTCTCTGTAATAAAGATAAAGGACTGACAATCCTCCGACACAGTTTGTTTAATGGCCGTCTTGTAAGCAAACCAAATGCATCGAAAATCTTTAGACTTTTTTTGCTGTATCTGTGCATATGTCAGAGAAACAATTGCAGATAGCCTCTTTCTTTGTTTTTATCAATATTATTAGGGCCAATAAGTTGATTAGGGAGCAAATTTGGTAATTTTACACTGTTTCACATATTATAGTCAAGTATCAGCAAGGCTGTGTATCGTAAGCAACACAAAAAGTGCTGTTCCTGAATGAATCAGTGCTTTTGAAGGAATAGATTGAGCAAATGATTCAATGATTAATTGACTCATTCATAAAGAGAGTAACATATTTTGTTCCTGAATGAATCAGTGCTTTTGAAGGAATAGATTGAGCAAATGATTCAATGAGTAATTGACTCATTCATTAAGAGAGTAACATATTTTGTTCCTGAATGAATCAGTGGTTTTGAAGGAATAGATTGAGCAAATGATTCAATGATTAATTGACTCATTCATTAAGAGAGTAACATATTTTGTTCCTGAATGAATCAGTGCTTTTGAAGGAATAGATTGAGCAAATGATTCAATGAGTAATTGACTCATTCATTAAGAGAGTAACATATTTTGTTCCTAAATGAATCAGTGGTTTTGAAGGAATAGTTTGAGCAAATGATTCAATGATTAATTGACTCATTCATTAAGAGAGTAATTTATTTTGTTCCTGAATGAATCAGTGCTTTTGAAGGAATATATTGAGCAAATGATTCAATGATTAATTGAATGTTTTTGAATGCATAGATTGAGTGAATGATTCAATGACTCACTCATAAAGAGAGCAAGTTATTTTGTTCCTGAATGAATCAGTGCTTTTGAAGGAATAGATTGAGTGAATGATTCAACGACTCTCTTATAAAGAGAGCAAGTTATTTTGTTCCTGAATGAATCAGTGCTTTTGAATGAATAGATTGAGTGAATGATTCAATGACTCACTTATAAAGAGAGTAACTTATTTTGTTCCTGAATGAATCAGTGCGTTTGAAGTAATAGATTGAGTGAATGATTCAATGATTAATTTACTCATTCATTAAGAGAGTAAAATATTTTGTTCCTGAATGAATCAGTGCTTTTCAATGAATAGATTGAGTCCATGATTCAATGACTCACTTATAAAGAGAGTAACTTATTTTGTTCCTGAATGAATCAGTGCTTTTGAAGGAATAGATTGAGTGAATGATTCAATGACTCACTCATAAAGAGAGTAATTTATTTTGTTCCTGAATGAATCAGTGCTTTTGAATGAATAGATTGAGTGAATGATTCAGTGACTCACTCATAAAGAGAGTAACTTATTTTGTTCCTGAATAAATAAGTGCTTTTTAATGAATAGATTGAGTGAATGATTCAATGACTCACTCATAAATAGAGTAACTTATTTTGTTCTTGAATGAATCAGTGGCTTTGAACGAATCAGTTAATTGAATAATTGAATAGCTGCTTCTGAATATGCATTCCCTCCTATATAGGGTAAAAAGATATGATGAAAATGGTAGTATGTCCAAATTCACAGTATTCATAATAAAACAGTAGACAAAGAGTCCCCTACTACATTCAGTGAGATTCTGAAGTACTCCAATTGACACTTTACCATAAGGCCATGGGAGAGAATTTGTAAATGGCAGTTACACAAATGATGAAGTCATATGAAAATGACAACATAACGAATCATCCAGATTACATTCATATAGAGCATACTTTTTAACAGCCGCAAAGTAATTACTTATTCAAAAGAAGTACCTATCAGAGAATATGCAATTTCAGATGCTGCCGATTCGATTTCAAATGTTCTGTTGATTCGATTTCACTGTTCTGTTGATTCAAAATCGATCGACTGAATGATTTAATGACTCACTTACAAAGAGACAGCCTGTTTAAATCCTGGATTGTTTCATTTCACTACAATAGACTAAGTAACGTGCATTTGTTTTATGAGATCGCTGACTTGTCTCATTTACTGTTTTTTTTTTAAAGGGATAGTTCACCCAAAAAAGAAAATTTTGTCATACCCACCCTCTGTCACAGTGCTCTCCGCGACACCTCCTTCTGGTCTCTCCAGATCACTCTCCCCTGAGTTCAATTCACTTCCCATCATCCCCATCACCACTCATCACCTTCCATGACTCATCCCCGTCATCATCACTGCCACCTGTTCTCACTCAGCTCCCTTTATCTGGACCTCGCTCTCCTTTGTACCCTGTGAAGTCTTGTCTCTGCCATGGCGTGCAACTCTGAGCAATCTCCTGGTAATTTCCTCGTATTCCTGGTTCTTCGATCCCAGCCCGTTCCCAAGGACTCTCTTATGAACGTTAGCTGCCTGCCTTGACCCTTTCCTGGGAACGACTCTGAGTTCTGCATTTCCCCTGACTGTTTCTGCTCCGCTCTGTTTGCTTGTGTGTTTCAATAAAATATCTGCACATGGATACGAACGCCTCTGACTCTGCATCACACCCTCATGTTCTTCCATGAGGTTCTTTCTTATTTTGAAGAATGTCGGTGACAGTTCATGGCACCCATTGACTTCCATAGTATTTTTAAGTCAATGGGTGCAATAACACGTTGAAATATATGTGACATTTTGAAGAACAAAGTTAAATTGTAACTTTACCGTAATTACGACTTTGTGATGACGTTCATGTGCATTAAACTCGTAATCACAATCTTTCTGACATGACTTGAGCGTATCGATAGTCAATGTTTTTGCGATACTGATACTTGCCGGAAATAAACTCAAGAACGTTTTATGGGTGAAAAGGAACATGGTTAGGGTCATTCCTTCTGAGAGTGAGGAGGAGAGTCAGGAAGAGTGGATCTCTGAATCAGATTTGAGAGACAGTGTTCAGAAAGAAAGGCCAGCCCAGGGGTCAGTTAGGGGTCAGTCAACAAAGTAATGTGTGTGTGTGTAGTGTGTGAGTGTGTGTAGTGTTTGTTTGGTGTAAAATGGGACACATTTTATGATGGATATATTATCAGGGAAGCTCCCCCAAAGGCTAAAAGTCATGCCATAGAGGGTTAAATCCTACTGTGAGCTTCTAGTAAACTCCAATTTATCTAAATAAAATTCTCCCCAAAATTGTCATTTTTTGAGCTTCTTCCACTGCAAGAACAAAAAACAAACTGAGTGAATCTGACTTTCAGTTCAGCGTTTTATAGATCTGGCAAACCCAAGTTACAGAGATTGAATCAGACTCCAGTGGAGATTGGCTTTTGTTCAGATGGATGTTTATCTTGTTCCTTGACCGCACTGAACATGTGCTGAAAGGTAGCTGAGGATTACATCTGCATTTATGGAAATTAGATTTTATAATCCCAGTTGCCATGAAAATTAACCAATCATGCTATCTAATAACTCACATGGAAGACTGTATAACTTATTTAGTTTTTTTTGTTTTGTTTTTATGAATACAGAAATGTTTAATTCCAGTATTATTAATTATGCTATTTTTATTTTATTGTAATGAATCTGACCCTCTATGCATAGCCAAAAGCAGTTTGTGTTTGACCTTAAATTGTTGTTCTTACACAATTCAGACATCATGTGAGTGGAAGAACATTCAGTTTGATGTCCATTCAGGTGAAATTTAGCTTTGTACTTTATTGTTTTTATAACTTAATTCTATTTTTGGCATGTCATTATATTATTATTTAATTAATGTAATATTCTTTTTTTAAATTAAAAGTAGAAAGCATTTAATCAGGCAAAACAAATGATAGTGATGTGGGAAATAAGCTTCAGACAGAGTGTGGTACAGCAATTCTCAAAAACAAGTCCAAATGTCCTAAAGTTTATTAGGCTGTACAAAAAAAGTATGTGGTTATATTATAAATAGGACTTTAAAACTGCAAATTAACACCCCTATTAAGGCCACTTTCATCTTATAAAACTTAAAACAGGTCCGTTTTATTGTAAAACCACACATTCTTTTACATTTAGAGGCACATTCATTCCACTGCTTCAGCCAGTCGCATGCAGTAACCTCGTCCAGGTGAGTTTCTTTTTTTTGCACTTATGTAACAAGCCACTTTTTCACAGTGAACCGTGTTACCTGTCAAAATTTGCATTGGTTCAGCAAGTGGCCAATCAAAAGAAAACATTATTATTCTCTCAGTGTCTATTAAATCAAAACAGAAAGAGCTCGTTGAATATGATGACATAGAAACATTCTGCCCTCCAGTGGTTCATATGTGAAACCTCTCACTGGTAACAAGAAATTAAAGGGATACTGCACTTTTTTTTGGAAATAGGCTCATTTGACAACTCCCCCAGAGTTAAACAGTTGAGTTTTACCGTTTTTGAATCCATTCAGCCGATATTCTGATATTTAGAAGAATATCAGTAACCAGACTTTTCTGGTCTCATTGACTTCCATAGTATATTTTTTTCCTACTATGGAAGTCAATGAGACCAGAAACTGTCTGGTGCAGATATTTTATCAGAAAATCGGCTGAATGGATTTGAAAACGGTAAAAAATCAACTATTTAACTCTGGGGGAGTTGTAAAATGAGCCTATTTTCAAAAAAAAAAAAAAAAAAAAAAGTGGAGTATCCCTTTAAATTACGTTGACTTTTATTTCAACTTATTAATTATGCAAATTTGTTTAAATTTATTTCGATGGACTAATCAAAGCCCTCCACAGACTATGTCATTTATGGCTGTAAAACATAAAACAATCAGTCTATAACTATGAGCAACACATGTTGACCGTAACATAACCAAATAGCCTACATAAATGATTAATGTATTTTGCACAGCCAATCGCTTCTCTTCCATTTTGTTAGCCTGTCTGTCGCTGTCAGCCTCTCTTTCTGTTTCTGTTTCCGTGCCTGGAGAGCATTTTCCATTGATCAATCTCAATCTCTTTTTCTCTTTTTTTCTTTGCCTCATGTAAGATAGGCTAAAGGGCAAGAGGAATCCCATTTATTCCATACATATTTATATATTTTTTTCGACTTGCACTAATGGAAATAAAACGTGCTGTGATGTTGTTATGAACCAAATATTTGCAGCTACATATGACGTAACAGTGCAACATTACTTCACCAAAATAACTTTTTGTTCCAGTGAGTGTCAATGGAATGAAAGAACGATCTCGTCAGTGTGTAAATCCATTGCACCAATGCTAAAACTTGCAGTGACGTTGATATGAAACAAGCATTAGCCTATCTGATAATATAACGTAACAATGAAACATTACTGTAAGTTTGAGTGTCAATGGCACGAAACAACGACTAAGTAAGAGTCCGAATGAGAGGATGCAGAGAGGAGAGGAGAGGAAAGGATGCAGATTACTAAAGTTTTTTTTTTCTGGCCGCTGGTGAGCGCGCGCGTGGAGCAGAGCACGCGGAGAGAGAGCGCCCACGCCACACTTTCACGCGCCGCAAAGCGTTTTAATGTGACGCATCCTCAAACAGCAGCCGTTTTATCTGGCTTGTGCTTTAATATTAATTGAAATTAAAACAGTGTTATAAAAGAAATTGAAATGGAATAGACATGACGCTTAAATGGACTATGGCTACTATGTGATGACATTTGTGCACGAGCCGGTGAGTGTCGTTTTCGTTCTTCAAACTTCAAATTTGACTTCCAGTGGCTTAGTTTCAGTGCTTTTCATGTATTATTTAAATAAACATACATTTACCATATGAACATTTGATAGTATAGTTGTGCATGATGTGGTTCAATACGACGTAGAATTAAACTCGATGTTTGGCTGTTAATTGGTAAATAAATCATAAACACGAAACTACATAAAAATCACAGCGAATTCGCTCAAAATGTAGGTTAATTGCTCTATTAGTATACTTTTTGGTTGTCTTTGTAAGAACACAAACATATATGAATATTAGGCTAATTCAAAGCTCGTCTGTTGCCAGGATGACCTGTGTCCAGGTCAAGGTGAAGGGCATTTCAATCAGGCCTCATTCACAGCAGCCTATATCAGCAACAATGCGTGTCTACTTTATACTTTCATTGATCATTTAGTCATTATAAATATTGTAGAAAATAGTTGATATTTAGCTGCACGCTAAAACCAATTTGTTTTTTTTAATTAAAAAACAGACAGCCTATTGGAGATATAGGCTATGCCAACCTGTCAATTAAACTTTCATGCCATTTCTCACTATTTATTTGTAATCTATTACGCATTAGACCTATATTGTAGTGTTTGTTATTTTCAAAATTATAAAAAAGGGTCCCCCAATGCTTATAGGTTTAATAGTAGCTCATTTCTTCTTTATTTTCTACATTTTACTGTAAAAAAAAAATATTTTCATGATTTGTAATCACAACATTTTTTTCTTTTGTCAAATCAACTTTATATAGTTTTGAGTTTCTGCTGATTAAATCAATCTCCTTCATTGTATTAAGAGTTCAGATGCAAAAGCCTCTAAATGCCATTTGAAATTTTCTTCTAAAATGATCATTTTTATCAAGCTTGTATATTTAAGTTCAATAATTTCACTTAAATGGCAATAAAGATTACCTATTAAATCTACAAGCTTGATAAAAATGACCATTCTAGAAGAAAATTTCAAATGGCATTTAGAGGCTTTTGCATCTGGAGCTCTTCACTTTTAAGTCAGCCAGGTTACTTAATTTTTTAAGTTAAACCAACAATATTTTTTTACAGTGTACATACTTAAATATATTCTGTATTTAGCTACTTGAAGAATTTAGATTAAAGTGCAGTGCAGATTTGTATGTGCTACGGTCTTTGCTATATCAAAATTAATCTGATAGTCTCGTCTAACAGGACATTTCGATGTATTTCAATGGTGTTTAGTTTGCTTTATTAATGCCATGGAGCAGTTGGGTAATTCTATAAATAACACACTACCCAAACCAGGTCCTTTTATAATGGCTGCATTAACTTTTTAGTAAACCACACGGAGAGGCGATGGCACCCCAAATTTGGCTTTTTTGTTGTTATATTAAGATCAATAGTTATATAGCTGTCCTTCTGTAGGTACCACTGCAAAGAGGATTTTCATTTCAATTCTCTCTCCTTCATCTGGCGCTGTTTACAGTATTATTAGTTTGTAGTTGAGAGATTAACCTCAAGGTCATTAGTTCTAAGAATCAGTGCTTTCGTTTTTGACACAACGGCAGAATGAAAAGGTTTTTTTTCTGGATGCGTAAAGGATGGTGTAAGAACATCCACGATCACTTTCATTAGGAGAACCATTGGCTTGAGTATGATGTGAAAATGAACACTTAAAACGAAATGCTCTCTGACTAAAGGATTACCTTTTCATCTCCCATCCTCTTCCTCCTCCTCCACGTGATAGACTGGAGAGAGGATCTGAAAGCGATAGCAGGAGAGAGGGATATACTTTCTCCCATTTAATCTATTTCTCCCATTTAACTTTTGATGTATCACATAAGAGACTACAAACTACATTTTCCCCGCAGAGGACGAGCAGGAGGAACGCTCATAAAAAGAAAAGGAGAAATAACAATGAGATGAAACGATTTATGCATTATTTCAGTCCAGAGATTAATCTTCAAGAATGCGAGAGGCAGAGCTGTGGGAGGCACAGAGATAATTGAGTCAGAGATGGATGAGTTGATGAAGTTATGAAAATTGGAAAAGAGATATTTCCATTAAAACATGCTCGAGGAGCTTTTGAGTGAATGGGTGAATTCGTGATTTGGAACAACAAAATGTTCCTGGAACAACATTCCAATCAGATATAAGGGACAAGTTTACAGTTTATCTACGGAGTCCCACAGGGATCAATCCTTGGCCCTCTATTGTTTATTCTGTATTTGCTACCACTTGCTTCATCTTAAATAAATATGGAGTATCCTTCCATCTCTATGATATGCAGATCTATTTTCCTCTAAAACATAATGATAAAAATGGTCTACAACCTATGGAAGCTTGTTTCCGCCATGCCACTGAATAAAAAAATTAAATAAATGACTGTGACTTTTTATCTCACAATTCTGACTTTTTTTCTCACAATTGCGAGTTTTTATCTTGCAATTCTGACTTTATTTCTCAGAATTGCGAGATAAAAAGTCAGAATTGCGTGATATAAAGTCGCAATTGCGAGATATAAAGTTGGAATTGTGAGATAAAAAGTCAGAAATCCATGATGTAAAGTCAGAATTGTGAGATATAAAGTCAGTATTGCGTGATATAAAGTCAGAATTGCGTGATATAAAGTCAGAATTGCAAGATATAAAGTCAGAATTGCGAGATAAAAAGTCAGAATTGCGTGATATAAAGTCGCAATTGCGAGTTATAAAGTCAGAATTGCAAGATATAAAGTCAGAATTCCGAGATATAAAGTCGCAATTGCGTGTTATAAAGTTGGAATTGTGAGATATAAAGTCAGAAATCCATGATGTAAAGTCAGAATTGTGAGATATAAAGTCAGTATTGCATGATATAAAGTCAGAATTGGGTGATATAAAATCGCAATTCTGAGAAAAAAAGACAAAAGTGCAACTTTTTATCTCGCAATTCTGACTTTATAACACATAATTGCGAGTTAATATGTTGAAATTATGACATATTTTCTCAGAATTGTGAGATATAAACTCACAATTGCGACTTATCAGGCCAATTCTAAGGGTAAAATTTCTTTTTCCTCCTCAGAATAGTTTAAATCTCACAATTCTGACTTTATATCACGCATTTCTGACTTTATAACTCGCAATTCTGACTTTATATCTCACAATTCTGACTTTATGACTCGCAATTGCGACTTTATATCACGCAATTCTGACTTTATATCTCGCAATTTTGACTTCCCATCTCGCAATTCTGAGAAATAATGACAGAGTTGCGAGAAGTAAACTCGCAATTGTGAGAAAAAAAGTCAGAATTGTGAGATAAAAAGGAAACAAGGTTCCATAACAACCTCTGCTTGCTTGTCTGAGTGAACTTAAACTTTGGCTTTCAAGTAAATTTCTTAATTTAAATGAAAATAAAACCGAGATAATCAATCATTTTTGGGCCACCCCGAAATGTACCCTCGCAACGTATGAAACTCAATGTGCTCAAAACCTGGGCTTGTTTGACCACAACCTAAAATTTGAGAAACAGATCAGTGCTGTTGTAAAGTCATGCTTTTTCCATTTCTGCCAACTTTCCAAAGTAAAACCTTTTTTTAACTACAGCACAGTCTCCAAATAGTAATGCATTTGTAACATCTCGACTCGACTTTTGCTATTCTCTTTACTTTGGTCTATCCCAGTCTTCTCTCTCTCGCTTACACTCTCCTCTCTGGGACACAAAAATGAATTGATTACCCATCTTATTTAAACTTCACTGGCTACCTATCAAATTTAGAATTGATTTTAAAATGTTACTTTTTGTGTATAAAGGTCTTAACAACCTGGCCTCTCTCTCAGTACCTGACCGACCTGCTCTGTCTGTACACTCCGTCTCGTACCCTAAGATCCAGTGACCACTGCCTTCTTACTGTCCCTAGATCCAGACTTGAAAAAACGAGGCAAATGTGCATTTTCAACTGCAGGTCCAAATCTCTGGAACAGTTTTCCCCTCTATATCAGTCTGGCTCCCTTAGTTTCCATAAATAAATTCTGTTTAAAGTACTTTTTATTCTCTCTTGGTTTTAATTCTCCCTGACTTTTAGTTGCTTACTACTATAGTCCTGTACTGCATGTACTGATCTTCTCCTTTGTACAGCACTTTGGTCGGCCTTCGCTGTTTTTTAAACGTGCTTTATAAATAAATATTGTATTGTAGTGTATTTTATTATGTATAGATTTGGGTTAAAACCAGGGTTAGGCGCCTTTACGTTATTGTTATTCACCTGTCCTTTCACTCTGATTATTAGGATTAAGTTATGGGTAGGGTTAGGTTTAGGGATAGCGTTAGGACTACATTTTGGGACTTTTCCATGTTTGCGTGGTCTAGACAATAGACAGTCTGTGGCTTGGATTTTTCAGTGAAACCTTTTTCAGGTTACCTTTTTTTGACAGTAGGTGGCGACAAGTGTTTATAGTCATTGAATTATTTTTAATTCAGCTGTTTTGTGATTCATTCAGGAATAAAGCACCACTGCATGGAGTGGTTGATCCTGCTATTATTTTGTTCGGAATTTGGAACTATTTTTGTAAATACAGTAGACGAAGTAACTCGCGATACTGGGTCCAACATATAAATTACTCAACATTGACTTCTTGTTTATTGGACTAAATTTCAATAAAGAGATTTCCACGACGCATGCGCGATAATTGCGATCTCCTTCAACTACTTCAGTTCAGTTCTCGCGCATGCGTCGTGGAAATCTCTCGAACTTTCGTCTCAGGTCTACAAGGAAGAAAAGGAATAGTCGAATAAAGTCATTATTTTTGTTTGTTTTTTCACACAAAAAGTATTCGCGTCGCTTGATAAACTTATGCTTGAGCCACTGTGGTCACATGGAATATTTAATCATTTTCTTCATTGACATTCTGGGCCAT
Organism: Pimephales promelas; assembly: GCF_988280905.1. NCBI lineage: Eukaryota > Metazoa > Chordata > Actinopteri > Cypriniformes > Leuciscidae > Pimephales > Pimephales promelas. Next base: position 14,699,885 of record NC_142780.1, on the reverse strand, counting down.
CAAGTTTCGATCCCTTAGGGAGCCTATGTAGCAGTGATCCACCTCTCAAATTTAATAAAAAATATCTTCATTTGTGCTCCGAAGACGAACGAAGGTCTTACGGGGTTCGTACAACATGGGGGTGAGTGATTAATGACTTAATTTTCATTTTTGGGTGAACTATCCCTTTAAGATAAGTTGACCCCAAACCATTCTAATTCTTTGAGACTACGGAAGTCCACATCACAGCTACAACGATAACAACACAGAGAAACGATTTAGTTGTAATCACTTTTAGAAAAAAAAAATCCCAACTGATGAACGATAAAATCATTGACAGTCAATTAGAATCCACCCGACTTTAAAGATCTTGTGCATTTAAAGTGGCAGACGACAAACATGCTGCGTGTGCATATGATATACAGAACGTTATCATGCCAACGCATGTGGAGACAGTTATTGCATTAGTTTTGATTAGTTATCATCCCTGGTGTGAACAGGACTTCAATAATTTTTTTTCTTAAATATCTGTTTTAGTGCACACTGTAAAAAAATGTGTTCACTCAACTTACATTTTTTAGTTATCTCTTTGCTTTGACTCAGTTAAGTTTTATTTACTCAATGTTATAAGTATTTTCAACTTAAAAAGTTAAGTTGACATGGTTAAAATAGTTGACCCAACAACTTATTTCAAGTAACATAAACTTGAAAATTTCAGTTGAAAGATGATAATTTACATTTTCAAGTTATCTGTACTAAATGTATGTTCATTAAACTTGCTTATCTCGCGACAAATAATGATACTAATGTTACTGCTTCAGCATATGTTACTGTATTAAGTTGAGGTGACACATACTCCAGTTAAGTCAACTTATATACTAGTTGATATAGTGAAAACTTAACATGGTAAGTTGAATTAACATATTTAGAAACCAGAAGTTGTATCAACTTACAAAATTACATTGAAATAACTAAAATGCAGAATCATTTTTTACCGTGGGATGGGACTTTAAACATTGTTTGCAGCCATCTGTCCTAAATTATATGGACCTTATAATATGGATCTTCACAGACATGCGCAAATAAGGCTGTGAGACCGCAGGGTGTCCCATGTGTCATTGAATGATTCAGAACGGTCACATTTGCGTGGCATTTGGCACAGGGTCTTTGTCAGCCTGTGGTTATGTTCTGTTTTGTCAAGTACAATGTAATTTCCTCACCAACTAAATATGCACAAGCTTGCTCTTATCGTAATGAATGTGTGATAAACATACTCATACTGTACACACTGTTGGTTCTATGATAAGACTGTTGTCAGGAGTTTCAAGTAGCTTTAACAGTACTAGTTCAGGAGCAGTTCCTCACTGAATTTATAACCCTTAAAGGGTTAAAGAGGCTGTTGTGTCCTATAGAAATTGGTTAGGGTCGCAAAGACCAAATACCCAGACAATGTAAGTTGTGTCAGTGCTACTGCAGCAACAGGCAGTTTAAAAGAAGTCTGCACTCCCACGCATATCTAAGGTTACACAACACTTTATAAGCTCCTGGGGTTGAAGTGTTGCTGTCTCAGCAGCAACAGACCACAGTGTGGAAACCAGGGAGGCAGAGAGGTGAATGAGGAGGGCCATGACAGTATGTGCAGGTAAATGTTTGGCAGGATGAGGCATTTCTGAAGAAAGAAAGCATAAAAATATTCAACCTATTATATATATGAGATTGCTGTATAGCAAACCACAACCATCCGATCAGTTCCTGATGGACAAAATCAAATCCTGGATTACATTTTGTCTTACTATATGCCAACTTTAAAGAAATATTCCAGATTCAATACAAGTTAAGCTCATTCAACAGTTTTTAATGTTGATTTCTACAAAAAAAAAAATATATATATATATATTTAGACGATTTTTCTTGAAAAAATGCATTGATGCACTTACAATGTAAGTTTAATTGGGAGGTAAAACAATTTGGAGGTTTTAAAAACACAATAGAGATCTTATAATTAAATAAATGCACAGAAATGTTTGTGTTGTGACTCATGGCAACAAAGTTGTACAATTTTTAACCTTACATAGAAAAGGTTGGTACTTTTTTTTCTCATTTAAATCATATTAACACAAATGATGGACATTACATTGTGTCTCTATACTACTGTGAGTATTTTAATACTTACGAATTGACCTCATCAAACATTTTTAATCAACATCATGGCAAATGCGGTCGACTTAACTTAACTGAACTGAACTGGTACTGACACTTGAATATTCCTTTAAGATTTTAAAAATTCCTCATTTATCAGTTTAAGAGGAAAATTAGTCTTGCTGTCTACACATACATTAGGGTCTAATAATTAGTTGTTTGTATTGAAGCTTATTGTGGAGAGAGTGTGGATGTTATCTGTAGTTAATACTTCCTCATTACTGCTCTCAGATTAACACGAGTTAGTTTCCAGCCTGGCTTTCGTAGGCTGAGTGGATCACTATAATCTCATCACATGCCTCTGGCATATCTAGACTTGAGATTGAAGAAGATAGCAAATCAGAGACTGAAAGTGAGCGAGAGTGCAGGACAGAGAAATTGAGAGTGAGCCAGAGAGGGAAATGGAGAGAGACACAGCCCGGCCATGTGAATGCATGGACTTTTTGTGGCCCCATTTTGTGGCATAGCGGAATCGATGACACTATGGATTGGTCGTGCAGTATGTGGGCTGTTGTATTACTGCATGTGTTCTGCTGCTGGTGGCATATGTATTTCCACCATATACCAAAACTATATGCATCCAGTCACTGAGCTTGTTACATCAGCATTATACATTTTAAACAATTCGAAATTCGTGAAGTGCATAATGTTTTATTCACTAAATTTGCATTTCCTGCAAGTTTTTCAATGCAAGTTTCCGGCTTTGGTCCTGTGTAAATTCAATCTTGCCAATGCGATTCTTGTGTTTATTCAGCGGCTCACAAGAATGAACATCACTTGTGCACTTTAAAAGCATCTATAAATGGTTCATTATATGCAATGATGACAAGAACACTCACAGTTCAGACTGACCGTAGCTGGTTGTGATTCAGAATGCAATATGATCTATTTGCTTTTGGTTATATTTTGAATGGTGACCATCACAGTCAATAAGAGATTTTCAAATTTTGCTCTCAAATTTAATTTTTACATTTTTTTTAAATGATAGGCCACCTAAAGCTGAAATGTTCTACAAAACTTAAGTTTAAATAGAGTCTGTACAGTACATTATGTGGTTCAGGCAGAACTTAAACTAATTCTATAATACTCAAAAGCTTATTTATATTTATTATTATACTACACTTAATTTTTTATTCATGGTTATTTTAAATAAATAAATAACTCTAACCAAATGTGTCGTTAACATTTTTAATGTGCATTCTTCCTAGTTTGTGCTGGATTCAATACTAGTAGTAATGCCTGATTGAATACCGAACAAATTAATCTTATAAACGTTCTATTTAGTGAATCAAAACCTACAACCGTGACCAAATTATGATTCCCTAAAGAATACTTTTATGAGCTAATTCTTTTTTGTGAATCAAAAACATGATCAAGGAACTGATATTGTGTTGTATTGCCATGCTTTGTTTGTAATTTTTGGATAGTTCACCCAAAAATTATAATTCTGTCATCAATTACTCACTCTATTGTTGGTCCAAACCCATAAGACTTTCATTCATCTTCGGAAAACAAATGAAGATAATTTTAATGAAATCTGAGAGCTTTTTGTCCCTTTATTGACACCTAAACAACTACCACTTTGAGACTTCTAAAAGTTCCCGAAGAGATGGTAAACACGAGAATGAACCTCATTGTTCATTGCAGAAGCTAAAACATGCTGCGTAACACGACAATGAACCTCATTGGTTCTTGCAGAAGCTTAAATGTGCATAATGTTTGCAATTGTTGCCTTATTTTACTTGATTTAACACATAACAATGAATTGTGTTGGCATAAATAAATGTATTTAGGTTGATTCAGCAATATATATGGTTTATACAAATATAAATATTATATAAATAATTTTGACTTAATATAATAAAACCATTTAATTTATATGTCATCCTTCCTATTTGACAGCCTTGAATATGAGCCTGTGTTGTCAGTCCTAGCTGATGTAAAATTATTTTCACTTACTATATAGAAATGTGCATGACATCAGCCATGTGATTATCCGCATCAGCTTTCTGAAAAGTTGAAACAGAGAGTATGGGAGGGTGGAAGAGATCAAAGGTTATTTACTGTATGAAATGTTATTGAATTGATGCATGGACCTTAATCTCCCTCCATAACTCTTGAACATGGACATGTAATCAGGGACAGGGATAGAAACACAAAGAGAGACAGAATACAGGGTGGATAGAGTGACGAATGCAGTTTGAGTGCAAAGGGGTCAGAAAATAAACTTCTCAAAATAATTATATTTATACGTAGTGTCCTGGAACATTTTTTATGTTTAGGAACAATAGTGAAAATGTTTTAATTGTGCTCCTTTTTTTACAACCCTTTTTCTTTTATTAAAATATTCAGGGGTCAGATGGATCATATTAACCTTGTTATGCAGTCCAACGTTAATTGTTGTGTAACATTTGAGCTGATTTGCATAGATTTGCATAGATGCTAGTTTCCTGTTAATTGCAGTCTGATCAGGGCTCTCCACCCCGACATAAGCCTGGCACTGCAGCTCTGGCTCTCTGCCAGCAGTTATTCTGGAGCGTCCGCATATCACGCTGACCTTGGCCCCGTATCTTGGTCCTTCTGAATGCTGCACGTGCTGAGAAGATCAGGGGTGTTTGAGTAGCACTCAGTTTTCATAAGCAGCATGGGACGTTTCACCAGACACCACCAACATGTTAAAGAGATACGGAGTGAGAAAGTGAGAGAGTCAGTGTTAGTACATGTGAAGTTCACTGAAACTGTTAATCTTAACAATTTAAAATACTTTTAAAATTTACAATTATATTATCAGCTTAACAATCATGTTATTCAGCTATTTGAAAATTACCAAAATTGAGAATGGCCTTTTGTACAAATAAGTTCACATGATCAATGCTACAATATATATATATATATATATATATATATATATATATATATATATATAATACAATACAATTTAATTTATATATAATAAAAGGATTTAAAAATTCAAAATTAAACATTGTTAAATTTTAACATATATATATATATATATATATATATATTATTCTACATATATATTCTTTATATATATATAAAAAATATATATATATTATTTTTATTAGTATATTCTTTATATCTATCTATATCTATTATATTATACTAAATTGTGTAATGTTTAATTTTGATTTTTTTTAAATCCTTTTAGTATTTTTATTTGCAGTTCATTTAAAAACAATGAGGTAGGGCTGCATGATATTGGACAAAAACTAACATTGCATACTGTATATTGCAATGAAAACAATTTCAACAAAAAACTTGAATAGCCATGTGGAAAGAATTCAAATTTCTAGAATTATTGGGATGTTTTTTAGGGAAGTGCCTCTGCATAGAAAATGACCAAATAACAAGCATAGAAAAAACAAAAGTATAAATGATATAAGCAATGCTTTATTTTTCTCAGGTACGTTAAACAGTATTCAGGACAGGTACAGAAATGTAATCAAATGTAAAATAACACTGCATAGTCTTCATCTGTTAAAGCTATACAAAAGTGATTTTCTCTTTGTAGTTTGTTTGATTTAGATTAATGGCACAGACAGCTGCAGGAACTTTATTCTCTGATGTTATTTTAAAGGTTGTATCAGCGATTGTGGGTAACATCACTTCTGTTTGTGTTTGAAGCGAGATCCCAAACAAACCAAGTTAGCTCGCCCCTCCCTCCCATTTCGTGCTTCATGAAAAACTCGCACACTAAATCCCTACAATCTGATATTCGCTAGAGCGATCCAAGTTTAGTCGAGCTTCACTCATATTTTTTAAAGAATTATATTTTACTCGCAATTCACATACAAAAAAGTCAGCACTAGAAGCTACTCACCTGTCCAGAAGAAACCTTGGCGTCGGATTTAAAATTTGTAAATTCTTTGAGTTCTCTCCACATTTCAAAAGCCTTCTTGATTATTATTTGTTTCTTTGACGAAAAACGACGGTATTCCTCGCCATAATCCTCCTCCTCTTCTTGTGGATTGCCTCTTCCATGTTAAATGTATCTGGTCCGTTGATAGCATAGGGTTGATAGATGCTGGCTTATTCTTCAGCTCCGACTTCGCGTGCACAAGCGCAAAAACCCCTGTCGTGATTGGTTAGATCACTGTTTATTTTGATTTTGAGTGGTGGTTGTTCCCATTTGTTTTTGCGTGCAGATCTCAGAGTCTAGGCTGACTACAGAGACGTGTTTTTTGACAGCCTGCTTATGGGGCGGGCAGCTATAGCGGATCGTTAGGAAAGATTAGATGAATGTGATCATTTTTATTTGGGCCTGAAATCACTGATACAACCTTTAAGACTGAATGCACAATTTAATACATTGATAGGCTACACATCCGTTTTCTTTCTCAATTGTTTACGTTCACGTAAGCCAAAATCGACTGTGTTTATGACTCACCGAGACAGGTATTTTGGTTTAAAATGGTTTAAAATCACGTGAATGTTTTCATATCATAACGTTCAAAATCAGTGCAGTACAATTCTCAACTCTCTAGATCAGAACTTCTGCATTTTAATGGCTATAATAGGGTCACTTCAATATGTAGCCTTGACCGAGTCTAGCTTAGATACACCCCCCAGTGGGACTACTAATGCTTGGATGATGAATATGCCTAAATTATGTTGGTGGAGTTGGGGAGGTGGAGGGATGCCAAAACAGCTGATGTCAGAGCAAGGTGAGCGGCTGCTTATATGCTCAGGCATTTAATTGAAAGATTAGATGGGTTCACTCCTCCCGAAATTACGTTGTGATCTTCACTGAATGTAAAATCATGACAGCTACTTGCTAAAGGGAATAGAAACAATCTTCAAAGCCATGAGAGTGTAACTAACTGCTGTGGATGATCTCATTAGCTGAGAGAACATGAATGCTGTCAATCAACAGAATGGCTCTCCGCCAATGATGTATTTTCACCAGTGTTGTTTTATGTGTTAATCAATAGGTTTAGTGTTCAATTAAGATCTGAAACAGAATACACACACACACACAGAGAGAGAGAGAGACACAGACTGACAGCGTTGAGTTACAGTATAATGTGAAATGGTTAAAGAGGTCAAAGGCTGGTGATTAAATAAAACACACACACACTCACCAGATCCGAGTGAACAACACGCAGGACATGGAAAGCACTGTGACTACACTGTGAGCAAATATTTTTGTGAAAAAACTTGAAGTATTTAACTGGATATTTTAGCTTTCAGTGTTATATTTAAAGCCATTAAAAAAAATAAAGCTAAAATGTGTAGAGATTTGGAGAGTTTTGTGCCTTTTCAAAATTAAAGGGAAAATGTGTATCTTGGTGATTAAGTGAAGATTGTAATTTCTACTGCACTAGTGACACAGAATGGAATTTAAAATGTATATAATAGTTGATTCTGGACTGTAAAGTAAACACAACAATTTTTACTGTGATAGTGGAAAGTATTGTAACATTGAAGATTTTATTAACAACAATTTATGACAACATATATTTTTACATTGCTTTAACAAAATAAGTTCAGCAATGTTCAGCTTTTTAAATAAGATTTCAATCATTTTTTTTTTCAATTTAATGTAATTTAAGTTAAAGTTGATTGGACTTAAAAATTAAAGGCAACTTTTTTACAGTGTAGCTAAAAAAGAGCTGAAAAACCTTTAAAATGTATGTAATAGAGTGCCGAAGTGATGACGTTACTTTGTAGGACAACCCGGAAGCTAGCGTCGCATGGGTTCCCTCGGTCGAAAAGCAATGCATTTTCCCCATAGACTTTTGGAAAATCGCAAAAAATAAGATCTGTGTTCAACAAAGGGTTGTGACCCTTACACGTTTTGTCTAGCAAGATAATCTTTACGTGTTAATCCAAAATGTATGCATTTTGAAGCCTATATAAAGATTTTAAAAAACACAATCAGACACAATAAAGTTTAAAAAACCACAAGCAGGTTATAACTGTGTGTTCTATGTCATAGATCAAAACGTGAAAATATTTACGTAGAGGCTCTGTTCACCACAGACCTTATTTCAGGCGATTTAGCAAAAACCCATTCAAAAATCCCATAGGCTTTAGAGCGAGGGAACCGTAATGCTAAAATGCTAACTCACTTCCGCGTTTTGGCCTACAGAGTGACGTCGTAACTTCAGCACTCTATTGTTTAAAGGGGTGGTTGATTATGATTTCACTTTTCTAACTTTAGTTAGTGTGTAGCTGTTTGAGCATAAACAATATCTGCCAAGTTTCAATGCTAGATATTTGCTTTTAAAGAAATTGTTTTTAAGGACTACAACAAACGACTGGTAGGAACTTCCTCCTGGGTTAGTGACTTCACAAACCCTAAAATTTACATAAACCTCGCCCCCAGGAACATGCAGTCCATGTTGAGAAGAGGAAGAGTTGTTGTAGTAGAGCAGAATTGTGAGACTGCTCAAGCCGTCGCATTCGTCTTTTCACATACAATACAGTATGTAACACAAATGCAATAGCATGTCACTCTGTAGGCATCTTACAACAGTTCCCACATGAGCGATTTTATAGATTATCATGACAGGATATGCTAATTGAAGATAGTTAACGCCACATCAGCAACATAAATTCATCAACTAACCATTCCGAAATGTCCTGTTGGATTCTACATGTTGTCACTTCTTCTTGAGTCTCTCCAACATTGTCTGACTCCAGTTTCAGGCAGAACAGTGTCTGACATTTTAGGGCTGTCTGTGTCTGTGAAATTGTCTGTGTGAGGTAATTGAAGCTGCTAACACACACACACACACACACACACACACACACACACACACACAAGAGCTGTTTAAGATCAGTAGCTCATTTGATTTTAAAAGGACACACACGAAAAGACAAAAAGAGACAATTTTCTGACCCTCAAAAAGGGACAATTTTAACATGCTGTAAAAAATATCTTTGGGGTATTTTGGGAACTAAAATAAACCAAAAACGGGAATTAAAATAAACATGATTTGATCGTTTGAAATTCCTCAGGTTTGCATGTACTTTATTAATTTATTTTGATTAAATTTGAGGGACAGAGAATTTGTTTTGTAAGACACTAAATTTTACTTTATATTTGATCTTTTGCAGCAGATTTATGTTGACCTAATGGGCAAAGAAAGAAGGCAGAGGATGATCTATGTACTTCATTAAACGCCAGCATTGGTAATTTTCCACTTGTTCATATGTGAAATGAATCTGAAATGAAAGTGTAAGTGTAAAAAAATCTATAAAATAAATCTGTAAGTGGAATTGTGACACGTTTCCTAGAGCTGAATAATCAGACATAATCTGCATAATTGAACATGTTTTCATGTCACAGTGAAATATTTTTTTATCTTGCCTTTTAATTTCATATTAATCTTCATATTCATATGTTTTCTCTCTAGGGGTGTAGATTGTGATGTCCTCACAGAAAAAAAACGGCAGACTCCAACAATAAGGAACGTGACAGGGGCCTGTCTATATACTCTACCACAAATGTCAGTGTGAGGGCAGCAGATATTTGAAGATTCGTCTTTTTGTTTGGTTTCCACACTCCAATTTGTTAATTCTCTTTTGAGTGTTTTCTTCTCATTTCATCCAATGATATGTCTCTGTGCAGTGGGCTTTTCAAAATAGAAATCCTTTTTAAAGATTTTCTTTTCTATTATGTTCATTAAGCCTCGGACTACAGGTTTCTCAGAGCAGGTATATGAAAAGGTAACACCATTTATCAGGTCTAAACATTTGGTTCTAAGTCCATGAAGGTAATTATTTGTGCTTCAGCTTACGCTTGTCTGGCCTATTGTTCACTTTTAGGGATATTTCAACAATTGCGTGTGTTTTTTGACGACCAAACTGGACTTGGACTTGGACTCTGAGGAAGATCTCAAAGCATCGTCTAGCATTTTTAAGCTTTCGGAGAGGTCAAAGTACATCAACAGGTCATAATTCATCTCACTCTAAACCTCTTTCCTATTTGTAATGTGTGGACTTTCTTCTTTTTAATTCAGTTACAGAACTTCAAGTTTTGTCTAGCAAAATGACCCTTTCTTTGGGCTCTTGCCTTGAGACTGGATGAAACCAGACTTGAGGTGGAAATGTGACAGTGACAGAATGCCACTTATTTCAATGTCTAATATGACTGGGAAATGGACTTTCTCTGTGTTACAGAGTTATATTTGCTCAAAACGAAGCCAACTGGTCACAACTGTGGAGAAATGCTGACCAGTTTTGATATTAATTGCATGTCTCTCTTGTGTCTTTAAACATCCGTCCATTTAAATAAGGAAATGTGAAGAGGTTCTAAAGGGAAAAATCGGTCTGTATATGCATGCTGTTATATTCATTTATTATTACACTCATATTTTCTATGCTATTTTAATGCATGTCAAATTTTGTTCTTTTCAGCTTCCCCTTTATGTTCTAAAGCTTGAGACTTGTTTATGTTTTTCTGTTCATGTTATATAAGTTCCTTTCTTTCCTTCTGCATCTCTCTGCTCTGCTTGAGCTTCGCCTTGTTTGTCTGTGCCTTTTAGCTGCTCAATTTCTTATGTGGTTGCTATACATTGCGCATAGGCCTAAAGCAGCACCGTTTTCCCTGTCTGGTCTCTGCCCACCAACTGACCTTGTCAAAACTATTTCTAAAGCTGAGAAACTGCATTAAAACTGACTTTTTTCTTTATTCACTGCAAAAATAAAAAATTCCAGGAATACTAGTTTATTGATACCGGACAGCTTCCTATGGTGGACAGATTGCTCAAGTAGAGACTACGCGACTCTTCAAAAGAGGGACTCTGATGATGTCAGAGATGATCTCTAATGCGATTGTGTTCCGTCTCTGGGCAACGATTGGCTGCCGGGATCTGAATGACAATAAGGACTATTTCAGGCCATAAGCCTCGCTGTGGAATACAATCAACGACTTTCTCGCGGAAACATCCCAATTTTTGAATCCACTTTGACCCTGGATTTATCTGTCAAACTCTTGACGGCTTTTATTCTGTGTGCTGTCGCTAGTAATGGGGGCTGCTCGGGTGAAGCGGCGCTTCAGTGCAGTTGTGGATACACCTCTGGATGAGGAGGAAGTCATGAGACTGGCGCAAAGTGACGATGTCACTTCCTCCCATTCGGGCGTGCTTCCTTCTCCCGACTGCAATGGCAAAGTGCTCAACCTTCATCACAGCAATGGAGGAAGGAGTGAAGAGAGGGATGAGGATGATGATGTGCAGGAGGATGATGAGGATGAAGAAGGGGGAGGGAGGAGGGGGAGAAGGAGGAGGGCGTGGCTCGGCACTCAAGGGGGAGTCTGGGGCAGAGGGGAGGTGGGAGAGGAGCAAGAGAGCATCCTCGCCTTCCCTCTCTCCCTTACCGCCCCGCGATCGCCGCGGCCAGTCCCGCCGGCCCCGGCGGCGCTTTGTAGGCAAGGACGGGCGCTGCAACGTCACCTTCGTCAACATGAGCGAGAGGGGCCAGCGCTACCTCACCGACCTCTTCACCACCTGCGTGGACATCCGCTGGCGCTGGATGCTCGTGGTGTTCACCCTCTCCTTCTTGCTCTCCTGGCTTCTCTTTGGATTCGCTTTCTGGCTCATCGCCGTCGCTCACGGGGATCTGGCTTCCCTGGCGTCATCTTCCTCTTCTCCTTCGTCTGTTTCTTCCTCTTTTGCTCCTCTGCAACCTGCCAGGGTCTCGGGCCCGGTGCAGACAGTGGCGGAGACGGAGGAACGCTGCTTTCAGCAGGTGAACAGCTTTATGGCGGCGTTCCTCTTCTCTCTAGAGACGCAGACATCTATAGGCTACGGCTTCCGGAGCGTTACCGAGGCCTGCCCCCTGGCGGTGTTTGCTGTCGTGTTGCAGTGCATTGTGGGCTGCATCATCGACGCTTTCATCATTGGGGCGGTAATGGCTAAGATCGCCAAGCCCAAGAAGCGCAATGAGACACTGGTGTTCTCGGATGTGGCTGTGGTGGCCATGAGGGACGGGAAACTCTGCATTATGTGGCGAGTTGGAAACATGCGCAAGAGCCACCTGGTGGAAGCCCATGTACGAGCACAGATACTGAAGGTCAGTAAGATGTTGTGCGTGTGTGTCTTGTCTGAAATCTTTTGTCTTTTAAATCGGTAACAAATTTGGTAACACTTGATATTTTGATTGTTCTTTTTAAATTTTGTTGACTATAAGTAACGCTGCACCTACGTGTCAACTAGCTATCGTTAGAGTATTAAAAGAGTATCAGTAGACTGACTGCCTAATATCTGACTGCTAACACTTTATTGTGATGGTCCTTCAACAGATTGTGCTAACAATAACTTTGCATGTGCATGTCAACTTATGGCGCTTTTCCATTACCGGTACCAGCTCGACTCGACTCGGCTCGCTTTTCGTTCCGTTTTTCATTGCAGACAGTACCGCCACAAATAGTACCCGGCCGGTCGTCATAGCAACGCCTTTCGTTCCTCGTTGCCCTATCAATCTCTCGCAGGATCCTCTCTTTGGCCACCAAACAAAGTCTGCACCTCCTCGTTTGACCACGCCGTATTCTTCCGAGTTGCCATAATAATAGTTGTTAGTTTAGTAACTATCTCTGGGCAAACTATTTAAAAATAGAGGGGTTATTCTGGATATTCCATCTGGTGCATGCAATGATGAGACAGTGAATGGTGACGATTCTCTCTGACCAATCAGCAGTCAACATTGTTTTCATGTGACATTTTCTCGTCATTTTCTCACTCGCTCAGGACCTCGCCGGAGGTGGTACAAAACAAAGTACTCGAAAGCAGGTACAGGTACAACTTTTACACAGTGGAAAACCAAACAAAGGCGAGCCGAGTTGAGTCAGCTGGTACTGGTAAAAAAAAAAAGTCAAAAGCAATGATGAAGGCTTCAATACAACATAATTAATCCGAATGGGCCCGATACGAATGAAATTTCGATCAGATTAAATGGGATGGTTTATTCCTTTTCTAATCCGTTCGAGAGGACACGTGGTGGTGGATAAGACACATGCCTTTGGTGTGAGAGACCCGGGTTCGAATCCACTGTGAGACACCAATGTGTCCCTGAGCAAGACACTTAACCCCTAGTTGCTCCAGAGGCGTGCGACCTCTGACATATATAACAATTGTAAGTCGATTTGGATAAAAGCGTCAGCTAAATTAATACATGAAGAGTTCAGATGCAAAAGCCTCTAAGTGCCATTTGAAATTTTCTTCTTTAATGATGATTTTTGTCAAACTTGTATATTTAAGTTCAGTAATTTCACTTAAATGGCAATGATAATTACCTATTAATTGTTATTTAAGTGAAATTACTGAACTTAAATATACAAGTTTGATAAAAATCATCATTAAAGAAGAAAATTTCAAATGGCATTTAGAGGCTTTTGCATCTGAACTCTTCACATGTAAATGTACATGTAAACACTTGATCAGATTGAAAACCGAAACTGGAAACTAAAAACTGCTTCACAATTGCTTCACTGCTTATTTAGATTTTTAAATTTTGTCCATCAAATCAAAGTCATGTGGTATGACCAACTGGGAAGGTACACTAACATTCAAAAGTTTTAAAGGAAATAAATTAATCCTGTTATTAGGCATAAGATTCACCAAAAGTGTCATTAAAGGTGTTTATAATATTACAAAAGATTTCTATCTCACATAAATTCTTTTGAACTTTATATTTAGACATTCTTTAGAGTTTACACAGAAATATTAAGCAGCACAACCGTTTTCAACATTGATATTACCACTTTTATTATATTTTGACCTAATAAATGCAGCCTTGTTGAATATAAGTGACAAAAACATGAAAAAGGGTAAACTTTTAAAGGGTAGTGTACATGAGACAGTAATACCATGCAAAGGTAGAATACATGACGAAATGAGAGAGAGCGAATGAAAGAGAAAAAGAACGAGAGAGATTGACATCTGGACAGTTGGTGTGGTTAATGAGGGCTTGTTTTCTTCAACCTCATACCGGAGGTTTATAAGATTTGTAGAGGAGATTAACTTTACTAGAGCAAACCATTGTCTGTGTGTGTGCACGCGCGTGCGTGTGTGTGACATCATTTAACGGTCGGATTTAATGTATTTGTGTCAGTATGTTTTGTTTTACAGTGAATGAAATCTTGATGTCTTAAGTAGATCCGAGTGTGTGTATTATGTCTGTGAGTGTGGGGTTTATGTTTTTCTTTTATCGTGTCCATGTCTACATAAATGTTTCTAACAGGTTCTGGTAAGATCGATGTTTGAACATGAAGATAAGACAAGACCCAAATAAAAAATAATACACTCTAATAGTTCCTATGTTATTGCATAATGAATAAAAATACTGGAATAAAATGACCAGAGTCAATATGCACACACATACATCATAAAGACATTGTTATTTTTTGTAATTTACAGAAAAAAATGGAATGTAATTACTTGCTGTATCAGCTTAGATAATCCAGCCCGTTCTCATCCTTTAACGTCATATAGAGCGCTATATGACAAAACGGCGCTATACTACGCACATGGCACCCGTTATCGTTAATATAACACGCGAACCCAAGACGTTATAATCTTGAACTGTGTCCTGACAATAATATGTGCACAGTTTTTATTAATAAATATGAAACCTAAATATTGACTAAATAAACTAAATTGGCTATAGGACATTTCTGTCAAACAATAAAAATGACAACTGTGTGAAAAAGTGAACATTTCCTTTGACCTTTTTTGCAGTCACGGGTGACCCCTGAGGGTGAGTTCCTGCCATTGGACAATGCAGACCTCAATGTTGGCTTTGACAATGGAACAGATCGCATCTTTTTGGTGTCACCTGTGACCATCGTGCACGAGATAGATGAGGAGAGCCCTTTCTTTGAGGTGGACAAACTAACACTAGAGGGGGACAAAGAGCTGGAAGTGGTGGTGATTCTGGAGGGCATGGTGGAGGCCACTGCCATGACAACCCAATGCCGGTCTTCATACCTGGCCTCTGAGATCGTCTGGGGTCACCGCTTTGAACCTGTGCTCTTTGAAAGGAAGAACTGCTACCAGGTGAGAGACAGAGAGAATAAAGAAATGGAGGGTGGGAAGTGATTGAGTGAAATGTAGTGGTTACAGTGGATTCATCACAGTGTTTGTAAGGCATTGTATTGACTATCTATCTATCTATCTATCTATCTATCTATCTATCTATCTATCTATCTATCTATCTATCTATCTATCTATCTATCTATCTATCTATCTATCTATGGCCTGTAAAACCTTCAAATATCAAGATGTTTTAAACTTTCAAACAAGGCATTGCCATATTAACATTTAAACGGATAGTTCACTTTGAAATTAATTTTTGGTATGTTTTAGCAAGTCATTAAATCATGTTTAATTTGGACTTAATTACTGTAAACATGCTCTTTGAGGTGGTGACCATAGACCTCCATTATATGACTGATAGACAAGAACGGTTTGACCTAAAAATATCAAAATTGAAACTACTGCAGAAACAAAGACACCAACATCATGGATGCCCTTGAGGTAAGCTAAAACATAGCAAAAATGTATTTCAAAGTGAACTATCCCTTTAAAGACTGTTTTGACAAATTTACTTCCTTAAATTAAAATTAAATTCTGCAAGTCTTTAAACTACAATGGATTGAAATAAAACATACATTCAAATCTCAGTCCGACATTATAAATAAATAGGAGCTAATAGTCTACAATAATTTGTATTGGTTCTTCATTTGAAATGCATGTAGTTATGCTTTGTACTTGTCATGCGTCCTCCCCGCCTCTAGGTGGACTACTCGTACTTCAACAGGACTTATGAGGTCACGGACACGCCAACCTGCAGCGCTAAAGAGTTAGCAGAGAAAAAGTACATCCAGGGCTCCCGTTCCTCCTTTTGTTACGAGAACGAAGTGGCTCTGCAGCTCTCCTCCTCTGTCCATTCCTGTCCCGACCAATTCTCTCCATCCCCCTGTTCTTCCCCCTCTCCCTCGCCCTCTTTCGTTCGGCCCACACCACCACCTCGACAAGAGCACCCACACATACACTGAGCCATGTGGCTGGGATAAAAGGGCACCGGGGAAAGCAGTGGTCAAAGGAAGAAAAGGAGGTAGAGAAAGAAAGGGAAAGGGTGAGGATGGAGGGAGGAGTTGGAACTGGGGGGAGAGAGAGAGAGAACCAGCAAATGGACAAAGACCTGGAAAGACAGACTTGGACAGGGGACTAAGGCAAAGAGGACCATAAAGGGACAATGTAGGACTGATTAATGACAAAAGGTCATGCTTACGATGGGGTGAGAAAAGACAGAATGCACAAAAGATGGAGAATAGAAAAGGGAAAGGGGCCTCTTACCGCCTGGGAGGAGAGAACCAAAGAGCAAAATAGTGAGACAGTGGGGCAAATTCACTAAACGGTTGCATCAGTGCAGTATTTCAGCTTATAACTCCCTGTAATCCTGTTTAGACTTTTCAAGGCAAAACACTCAGCGGCCATCTTGGAAGCACTATGGTTCCCTTCACAAAAAACCTATAGAATTTTTCCATTGACTTTTGGATAATTGCAGAATATAAGCTCTGCGATCAACAGAAGTTAATCATTCTTCTACATTTTGCTCATCATGACAATCTTCACAAATTAACACAACTTTTACGAATTTTAAATTGCCAGAAGTAAAAAGCTAAGCGTAGTCCATAAACGAACACTGCGACTTTAGTGCCACCAACGTTAAGTTTCACTCTCATTCTTTATTTACAGGATGGAAAGTTTGATTTTGAATAGTTTGCACAGGTATAAACTAAAGTTTTCCTGTTCGCTGTAATGGCGTTTGATGTCCCACAACCTCTGTAGTCCCATTTAGCCACTTATCTAAATGGTAGTTATCAGCTACGTTTTTCAATGTGTTAAAGTTTTTTTTAAAAAAACACAAATGGGGTATAATTGATGTGTTTTATTATGTCAGAATAAAATGTGAAAATACCTTGAGCTTGTGTTCACCACAGACCTTATTACAGGCATTCAAACATGAACCCATTAAAAAAAACCTATTAGCTTCAGTCAATGAATCATTACTTACTTATTACATTTACTCATTTAGCTGATACTTTTATACAAAGCGACTTACAACTGTTAAATATGTCAGAGGTCGCACGCCTCTGGAGCAGCTAGGGGTTAAATATCTTGCTCAGGGACACATTGGTGTCTCACAGTGGATTCGAACTCGGGTCTCTCACACCAAAGGCATGTGTCTCATCCACTGCGCCATCGCGACACCGCACGCATATACTGTGTAGAGTAAAGTACCACGGCATTAACCACTTTATTGCAGTTTCTCTTAGCAGATGCAGTGAGAACAAACAGCTAGGACTTTTTTTGGAAGACGGACTTGCTTTACTAGTCATTTTAATGTAATTTAAGTTGAAATGACTTATGTAATTTAAGTTGAATTTGATTGTACTTAAAAATTTAAGGCAGCAACTTTTTTTTTGTGAATCCCCTCCAAAAAGTAGGAGCTTTGTAGAGAAGGGACTTTCAGATGGAGTCAGGCAGGAGGAAGATACAGTTTGAGTTGTTAAAGTGCGAGTCAGTGCAGGGTGGATTTATTCAGGTCAATCAAATTGAAACGAGGTCAAAGACTTGATGACCGAAAACAGATCGACCTGGGGCTGAAATTAAAGCATGAGGGGGAATATAGAGGGATTGATAGAGAAGGTCATTTGGACACGAGGAGAGCTGCAACACCGACCCAGTGTGCTGATTGAACCTGGCGATCTTTTGACATCCACACGAAGCTGCAGTGGCTCCAGCACGGACCTGACAGAGACACAACAGTGGCGCCCAGTGGCTGCAACCTGGATGAGCCATTTCACTATTTAGAAAGGGAATGGAAATACCTATAACACATATATCCTCTTATGGCAATATTTTGGGCAAAAAAACCCTAAAATCAAATAACTATTGTGTTTTGTATTAAGTGTCAGAATGCCTGCTAGAGCCACTGCAAAACAAGAAACTACTGAAAATCTGCAGCATTTTCAAGTTGTTTCTCTTATGTACTGTATTTTTAATTTTAAGCACTGTTTTGTATCAAGCACTTTCGGAATTTGTAACGTACCACATTTGTCACAATTGCACAGACCAAAAAATGAATTAGCTGTATGTATGGAAATGAAGATTGTGTTTATGTTGTTGCAGGGTGTGGCTTGAAAGTAATAAGAGAAAATATGTTTGATTGCACAGCATGGGGAAACTCTGGGTTGACTCATGGACAGCACATGGATCTATCATCAGCCACTCTTTGAGTTGTAGACTTTTATGTTTTGTGTTCCTTTAGTGTTTCATCACTGTTTTAGAAGCGCGTATAGTAGAACTATGGTAAATGATTTATTTACACACTGTAGTATTGTTGTCATGACTGAGGCATGTCTATTTTTTGCTGTCTTCCTTTCATTCTTAAACAATCACACAAGCACCCTGACCTAAAGCATGTTGCTGGACAGGTTTTTTTCTTCTTCTATTTTTTTGTAATTAGTTTGCCAGTGGTGTGCCTTTGAAAGTGAGCCTGCTTGTTTTGAGGTTTTGGGGACTTATGGAGAAGATTAGGATGTATTAATGCTTATGTTAAGTTATAGGCCCAGGTGGAATCTATATTGCCACATTCTATGCGGATTTTTGGGGAGAAAATATGTGTTAATTCTAAATTTGAATATAGTAAAATGTGTTAAATGGAGCTGAGACACTTGCCAAGTTTTCATCCAAGTATTTTTTTTTTCTTTTGTGGAAAAAAAAAAGCATTTTTTCCCCAATATAGCTGATGGAAATGCTATTTTTGGTAAAAAAAAAATAAAAATTGTGAACAGTGTTGGGGAAAAGTTACTTTTTAAAGTATGCATTACAATATTGCGTTACTCCCTAAAAAGTAACTAATTGCGTTTCTTAGTTACTTTTTATGAAAAGTAATGCGTTACATTTGCTTTATTTTTCTCACCTGGGCTTGGCAGCTTGCTTGTTTGTTTCTTAACAAAAAACAAACAAAAGTACAAAATGTAAAGGCATATTACAAAATGTAATATTCGGAATAAGCTTTTCTGTTTTTATTCATTTTGAGGAATACTGAATGTCTGCTTACATTTACTCTAGAATAACCATCATGTTCACACAGCGGACACAACGCATCAGTTCATTCATGGAGAAAAAAGGTAACTTGTGTAAAAAATCAATTATTTTTCAAATAAGCAATACAAATAAGTAACAGATATTCTGTTCAAAATTTGAAAGTAATCCATTACTTTATTAGTTACTTGAAAAAAGGTAATCTTGTAATGCGTTACTTGCCCCCAACACTGTTTGTGTCAATTCTTCAAATGTTGTGGAAAAAAAACGTTTGGAAACACTTTTTGTTGAGAAAAGGGCATTAACTCTTAAAAGTGATGTTATTTGACAGACTAACTTAACACTTCACACACAGTGAAATTGTCTAACAAAATGTACATTTTGAAATTGTTTTTACTCATTTTACTCAAATTTTTACTACAAACAGTATTGTGAACGTATTACAGTTGTACAAGCCAAGTCATTTTGGGGAAGCTTTTCTCTCAGGAATAAAAGTGGTTCAAAGAATGAAAACAAAAACTGAAAGCAAACCAGGTTTTTTGCAAAGCAAAAACTGGAACACACTCAGATTAAGTTATTTCAAAGTGAAAATTTTGTTTTCAAAAGCTGGAAACTATTAATAACAACAAATTGTGAATGTTGATACAACATTTGAAAAATGACTGATACTGAACTTTTTAATTTGTGACAATTATAAAGTAAAGACAATTATAAATTATAAATAAAACGCATAAATTCTTATGTGACAATTTGTTTTTTTATGCACACCATTTTATTGGTTAAAGGCCAAAATGGATTAATATTTTGCAAACTTTTTAAAAAGGATTTTCACGATATAATAACATCAAGAAAGTGGATGAAAACTTGGCTTACTATACATGTATAATCAAATTATGCAAACTATTTATTAAACTAACATGCAAAGGTTTGGAGTTGTGTAGAACTTTGTGAATTATGGATATTCTAATTAAAATGTGTGGATACGTTTTGCCGAGTTCTGTGGATGCAGATTCTGAAAGAGCTTCTGTCACTTAAAGGGATATAGTTCACCCAAAAATGACAATTCTGTCATCATTTACTCACTGTTCCAAAACTTATATTCATATATCTAAATATTTCTTTCTCCTTTGAAAAGAAAAAGTTCTCTTGTCTTTTTTGTCCATATGCTGGAAGTCAAAACATCATCTTTTGTGTTCCATAAAAGAAAGAAATGCACATATGTTTTCTATGGGATTTTTTGTTTCAAAGAAGTCCCTTACCAAAACTGCATTCGTTTGATCAAAACATGTATAGTAAAAACAGTAATATTGTGAAATACTACAAATTTTTTTTCTCAATTATTACAAGAAACATTTCTTATTGTTACAGTATCACAGTTGGAAAAGGTCACGCTGCTTAATGTTTTTGGGATACTGATGCATTTTTTTCCAAGGATTCTTTGGTAAATACCAAGTTCAAAAGAACAGAATTTATTTGAAATATAAATATTTTTAACACTGTAAATGGTTTTTACTATTACTTTTGATCAATTTAATGCATCTTTGTTGAATAAAATATTAATATCTTTCAAAAAAAATCATGTGCAATTACGCTTGAATATACGATTGCATAGTGTATCACAGAAAGGTTTTTTTAAGCATAGAAGATTTATGGTTAAATTTAGTCAGACAATTTATATTCATAGAGGCAGAAGATAAAATTGTCTCTGTCTCTCCAGTTCTGCTAGTTTTATGTGAGGACTGAAATGTACATGTACTAACCCTGTTCAGGTATTGCAAGTTAAACTTAGGGAAATGTACAGTTAAGAAAATAGATATGTATAGCCTTGGGCTCTGTTTCAATAAACAATTATTGTTTTAATTGACCCATTATGCTTATTGTAATCTACTTTTCTTTTTCCTGTTTCTCTGTATGTAAGCTTGTCTGGTTATGATTAGTCTTCATGATCACAAAATTCTATTAATATAGACCTGTATGTGTGACTGAGTGCTAGTTCAACATCTCTGCCATAACTGGACCATCACTTGCACCTCGACCTCATTGTTAAATACTTACCCTGTCTAATTATCAGATGCTTTCATACTCAGTTCAGTAATGCCTGAGTTCACCATGGCATCCAGTGGCTCATGTTCTATTTTTAATTCATTTTCTAAATGCTGTTTAAGTTATTGGTCAATCAGTGTCCAGGCCTCTGTGCTGTTCCTTTGATACCATTGACTGAATTTGCTTCATGGACAAGAATAAACAAACATGTTTTCTTGACTTGTCTCCTATTTCTATGTATTCCGACTTTTCTTTTAATTTCTTTTAATTGCAGGGCTTAAAAAGTTCAGAATTTTTATAACGTCTGAATTGTAATAATTGTTAGGTAATGCCAGTATTAGCCTACCTAATAATAACAAGATTAATAATATTATATACCTATAACAAAAACAAAATTGTTAATTTATATTATTATTACTGTTATTATCAATAATGATAATGATCATCATCGTCATTTATGCCTACGACGTATTTATCAATTGTAATAAAATATGACTGAATATTCTTGTTAATATTATGAATATTGTTATGAGGTCTTCTAATTGCCTACATGTCAATAAATACAAATCAATAAATAATTATCAAGTGCTAAATGGTAACTATATGTCAGCTGTACAGACGAAAATGGTTTATTTGTGTTTAAATTAAATATCAGATCGAATTTTGTTCCGGGTTTGACCTAATTGTTAGGCGCGGCCATCCAGACCTCGATCCTCCGATTCCTCGGCATTAGTGCGGAATCTGGGGCGCCCAGCTTCAGGGATCATTCCCGCGGCAGACAGTCAGACACACACTGCGCTGCTGTCAACAAAGAGAGCGCGCAAATCTCTCTACCGCTCCGCGCGACAGTCCTACAGCGGCACCTGCTGCTCTTGCGCCATTGGCCACCAACCACGTCAATCAGGACAAGCCTCACCCAATCCTCTCGGTTCATTGGTTCTCCAGTGCTGTCATTCTCATCTTCACGCGTATGATTGGCTGTCGAGCGAGAATCCGCCAGTACAAAGGCGTGGCCGCTCTGTCCTATTCAGAAGGCGGGTTTAAGGGGATACTAAGGGCTTTAATTAGCTTCTATTTTCTGGAGGGCGGGACTACGCGTGTGTGTCCTAAACGCCATTGGTCAATAGTCGGGATGCCGTCGGGCTTTTGGTGAAGTCCTCCGTTTGCCATCACTTCTCTTTACTGTCTATTTTATTCTCAGTGTGAATGAGTTTGCGGCTTCACGCGAGCGCTGTAATGTGAAAAGCCGCATTTGCACTATTAGCCCTCTCACACTGAAAAAGAAAACACGAGAGCACGTTTCTTTTCTCCTCACAGCTCTAGCCATATCCCGAGAGTGGATTAACACATTTAAGGTAAGACGCGCGTTGTCTTGTATTATGTCCGTATCTCCTTATTCTGTGCCGTGCGCGTGATCATGTTTCAGTGGGATATAGGGCCTCGAAATAAAGCCGAAAATGACACCGGAGAGGGACAGTCACCCACCGACAAGATCTGGCAAGACCCCTGCATTAAAATTCATTTTTGAAAACAGTCACATCGCGGGCACATTAACAGCATTTGCGGTATCAAAACGTTTTATACATTATGTATTAAGTGTTTTCTAATAGCACGCTACTTGAGATGCAAGTAAATGCATATATTTAATAATTCAGAGACATTAATGTCTCATGATCTCTCATCTTAATATGCAGATACAATAATCACCGTTAAAGGGTGTTTCCCTGAGCCATCTTAAGAAAGTGTGAACGGTCCATGCCTTTCTGTGCTGCATTAACCCACCATCACCAGAGCTGCTCTATTTCTTTGTCACATATAACGTTAGCCTTAATAATGCCCGAGGTGTGGTTTCAATGTTTTTGTAGGTCTTCTATTATGAGAATAGATTAGCTTTGCAAGTCATAGATCCGAGCCCAGCTACCGGCGCGGTGTCTCAAAACCTAGGGCACTTACCTAGCCAGCATTACAAGGCAGCATGACTGAGTCAGACTGGAACGCGCTTATAATACCCCAAAAATGCCGTATCGTAATTATGTTGCCATGAGAACTGAACGTCACTAGCGGCATTGTAATAATATAAAAAAAGAATAGGCTAGACCGCGTGTTTGATGCTTTTTTTTTGCCGCGTCAGATGCTGAGGATCCGTCATGGAGAACCAGACACACACACATGATCATGTTGATCCCTTTTGTTTAGTCTCATCTGATCATGTGTATTATTATCTCACTAGTCAGAAATGAAATATCAGCATGAAACTACCCTAATTAGGCTACTTCGTGTTGGAGAGAGAGAGAGAGGACAGTCATGCATCTGTCACAGCCAAATTTATATATGAACTGCAGGCACAGCTCTGAAATTCATACTGACTTCATTCATTGTCTGTACAATGGAGTACTCTTTATTTTAGTTATTAATGATAAAATGAGGTTTCCCTTATATTTTGTAATTATTGTTATTGCTATTACTGTCACCTTGTTTATTTTTTCTATTATTTAGAAAATCTTTTGTTTTGTTTTTTGTGTGTTGGCAATATTTCACGTAAAATACTTTTAAAAGTGAAAATTGAGAGCGGATGAGAACGAGACTGATACACCCTCATTCCTTTCATATTTGTCACGCACAAACTTACACACTTGGACAGGTTCACCTCTTGTGTGTAAGACATGATCTCATAGGCACTGTGAGAGGGATGGTGTCATGGATAAGGTGTGTGCAACCCTGGCCCCTTGACTTTCTAGTGTAGTGAGCACACACACACATCATGCTTAAACCATTGAAAAAACCCATTAATCTGACCATCGACCATTCATTTGAGTATTGAGAGGCATGTGTTGATAATGGCCCTGCATTTTACACATTATGCAGTGTGTGAACATTTGGAAATATTTTCAAAGTGCAACTGGTGCAACTGTCATGTGGCTGATGCTGCCAACACTCTTCAAGAAAAACACACCCAAGTGATTGACATGCGAATTACCTAAACCAACCAGCATTACGATCATTCTGTGTTCTGTGGAAAAAAAAAAAACCTCCGAAGCCCTCTGGGGAATTTTGAGGACTGGGATTAAGAGCAGATGACTAAAACACAATAGTTTGGCTAGTTCATACACATTCCCTATGTGTTGCACAACCTCAGACATAAAATTTGGATGACTTTAATAGGTTGAACAAGTTTCGTAATGAAAAGTCTTGAAACCCCAGACGGGTGAGGCCACTACTGCGTCTGGTCAAGCAGGACCTGTATTGCCCACAGGCTCATAGCCTTAGGATGTCAGAACAAAGTGCTCTAATTGATTGCAATATGGATTTATACTGTGAATGAATACCAATGCTCTTTTAAATTAATCAGAGAACCTGTTTATCTGAGCGATACTGGACATCAGAATGAGGTTTTCATGACTTTCTCATGTTGTTCCAAACCTCACTAATTTACAAGACGTCTATGCATATTTTAATGCATATCTGTCTCTGCCATAGTATAAAATAGGCTGATGTGCACACATACAGTATATTATGTATTTTAAGATTACTTTTAATATTAATTCAATGAATATTGCCACATTGTTATTGTTTATATATAGTTTAAGTCAATTTAAAGGCTATTCGGTAACACTTCATTACTCGTTACATTAAATGAAACATGGTTACGTATTTTAAGGTGTCTTTGTTACAGTGTAATTATACATTTCAGTATTGAGTAATATAATTAACTACGTGTATGTACTTGTGTTAGGAATAGGGGTTGGTTTGGTTTAGGTTAGTTGCATGTAATTATGCATAATTGACTGTTATTACCACAGTAAGTACATATGTAACAAAGACTGTAAACTAAAGTGTCAACAGAAACATTAACCCTAAACCAAACTCTAATTTGAATAAATATTACTTAGTATTAATTGTATAATTACACCTTACAATAAAGTGCAATAAAGTAACTGTTTATTGTTCAATGGGTCTTTTTTTTTTATTAAGCTACTTACTACAAAACACATCTGATTGCTTGATTAATCATCAAAATAATTTACTGAGTAGTTATTACCAAAATAATCGACAGCCCTGCCCACCATAGTTTAATGTTTGCAATTAAATGACATTTGAGAGCTATTTATTTTGGTCTGTTTCTTACACAAAAGTATCATCATAGATTACGATTGTAATATAGTGCTCAAATCATATAGACCATTTTAATGTGGATTTTTTTGTTGTTGTCATTTTTGGAGCTCGATCCCCATTCACATTCAATAAAGAGCAGCAGTGGAGTTCTGTGTAACATCTCCTTTTGTGTTTCATGGAAAACTGTCATGCAGGTTTGAAACATGAGGTTGAGTAAATGGATGAACTATATCTTTTAGCTGCAGGTTTAGTGTTCATCTATGCCTTTAAGATGTAGGCCCCCACTATAATGCCCTAGAATGCAATCAAGTAGCCGGCTTATTTGGCAGTATGTATCATGGATTGGAATATACTGTACGTCCTGAATGGCCTGTTTTTTTCTGGACGTTTATATGTGTAGACCTCATTTCCACTCTTTGCTTTCTGGCCTGGTTGTCACTTCACCGATCCATCAAATTCAGAACATGCACATTGTCCCCCTATCCACCTCAGACACACACGCACACACACAGAGATAGAAAGACGAAACTTGTATGTAGATGTAGTGTGTAATTTTTATTTCTGTGCTAAAATGCTTTCTCCTATCCCAGTTTAACATGCAAAGATAATTATAAGCCTTTCATAGGTTGATATGATTAGTCTAAACACTGTGGTGGTGGTATGAAAACGCTGCTCTGCTTTAAGGGATTTCTGAGAAACATTGTTGATCACTGTTGATATTTGAAATCAACCCAAACAAACACACCCCTCCCTTCATTGCTCCGCCCCCAAAACACATGAACACGCAATGCAAGAGTACAGTAGGTGTCTCTTTATCATAACTAAAGGGAAGCAAAATGAAAAATGAAAATGAAAAACTATTAGCCTATTAACTAGAGCAAAACCAATGTTACTCGCATATGGAGCAGAAGCAACGTGACCTCTACATCCGTTTTCAGATCTTACCACTTCCCGGTCTCATCTCTGGAAAGCTTTTCTAATATTAACACGAGTCCTAAAGCTCTTCCCTGATCTTAACCTTTCTTTTTCCAATGATATTCCTCAGACATTTTCTTTTTTACAATGTCTCTCAGCCATCTCTCTTTCTACAGTCTTTCTTCAAATCTCCCTCTCACTCACTTACTCTCTCTCTCCTCCCCCATCATGATTAGACATGCCCCCTACTGCTGATTGGCTACAAGTGTGTTGCGCGGACCGATCCAATTTCAACAGTGTTTCTCATAAATGGCTTACTGCATGCCACAGAGTCAAGGTGATTCTGTTAGCCCATGTTGTAAGATGTTGCAACTAGACCATTTAGCTGCAAAGTAAGATTTAAAAAAGGAAAGAAATTAGTCATCATGAAACGGAATGGCTAATGAGAAGAATGTAAGAATCCTGAAAAATAATTTAATACGGTTTCCACAAAAATATTAAGCAGCAAACCTGTTTTTACAAAACAATAAAACATTCTCTTGATCATCAAATCAGCAGATTATGATGATTTTTTAAGGATCATGTGACTGAATACTAGAGTACTGATGCTGAAAATTCCGAATTGCTAACACAATAATAAATCACTTTTTTAAATATTTAAAAAGTAAAATAATATTTGTAATGATAATTTCACAATTTTACTTTTTGTTACTGTATTTTTGATCATATAGTTGTGGCCTTGGGTAATATACTTCCAAAATATACTTCTTTCAAAAACATTAAAAAATCTTGCCAACCGCCATTGCACTTTTGAACAGTATTTTCAAATCACTGTCATAAGCAAAATCGAAATATTGTTTGTACTGTACTGTTTTTAGTACTATAATAGTGCAGCCCATTCTCATCCTTTAGCGTCATATGTGATGCTATATGATAAAACGGCGAAATACTACGCACATGGCCCCCCCTTTATCGTTAATATAACACGTGAACACAAGGCGTCATAAATCCTTTAGCGTAATATGAGACTACCCTACCCTACCTTACCCCACACTTAAACCTACCCACCACGGCGCATGTTATATCAACGATAACGGGTGCCATGTGCGTAGTATAGCGCCGCTTTGTCATATAGCATCACATAATGATGATAAAGAATGAGAATGCGTTGAATAGTGCATCTCATCCTAATGGATGGACGGCACCAGATTTGTCAGTTCTTGCTGTGAGATGTCTCGCCAAGTTCTAAAACAGGTCTCGGGTCACACATGGTTTAGCTCTGAAAGAACAATCAGCTGTACCACTGCTTAGGTGTCTTTCATTACGGACACTGCAGTCTCAGGTGATCAGAGACGCCTGGGCGTCAGAGTCAGTAAAGGTCTCTTTATTAAAACTGTGACGTTAAATGTCTACTGCTTATAAACTGGTTGTGTCTTAAAGGGTAATTCCACCTGTGGAGACATGAATATGTATTGAACAGTGTTGTAGTCGAGACCACCTCAGTCGAGTCCAAGTCGAGACCAGAGAGAGTCGAGTCCGAGTCAAGACCGAGTCCATAGAGAGTCAAGTCCGAGTCGAGTCCGAGACTAGAGACAGTCGAGTCCGAGTCGAGGCCGAGACCAGTGAGGGTTGATTACCTAACTTTTATTTACTTAGAGAAATCCTTTTTTTTTATACTGAATTTACTTAGTATACTCCACTCCACTACTCCACCCACCAATGTATACTAGAGTTGAGCTACGCTACCACCTGGAAATCATTTCGCACAATGAAATCAGATAATGCGTGCAAATATAATATGACGACGTAAGAGTGTCAAGGCGGCGCCCGCGCCATCAGCCAATGGATTGGCTCACTTACACGTCACTTACTCTGACGTGCAATTTTACACGTTCCCTCACTATCCATTGCGGGAGTCTCCCGCATATTGATAATTGCTCCCTGATGCCCGCAAATTAGGCTAGTTAAAATTTCCCGTAATCTAGAGCGAGTGAGCAAGAGTGCGCATGCGAGACAGATCAGACTGTGCTCCAAATCAGGAGAGAGCGAGAGACTTTGCGTGTGTGCGCCTCATGACACAGAGACTCAGGCACCGACATTTTCGTTCTTATTCGGTCTGCTTATTACCGTTTACGTCGGAACTGGCTTCCTATTGGCACCGCGTTTCGGTACCCAACCCTATCCATAATGCATCCATCAAGCAAGTTTCTGCCCGTGAAATCAAACGCACTGGCACTGATCTGTGATTGGTCTGTTAGCGCATTAGGTCCAGCCCCCTATGGGCGGGTTTGAAAGGGTGGGAACTAGTGTTTGTAGTCTTGACAGAAGTCTTACACTTCCTCCTACAATGACGTAAAATGACGATTTTTGCGTCATTGTAGGAGGAAGTGAAAAAGGTAAATAGCGGATTTCTCTCGTCTCAGGGGAAAATGAGAGAGTGTTGCACGACCATTCAATAGTATAACTGGATTTCTAAGAATGGAAATGTTAAAGGATAATTCCGGTATTTAACACCTTGAGTCTATTTTGTAGTTTGTTTTGAATGAAATAGAGTGGTGGACTTAGAAATTTTGACAATGGGTCCTGTCTCGACTTTTTGACTTTTTTAGAATCGCCTGTGACCGCTTTAGACTGGCTGTCTATGGGCATGCACAAACATGTCCTTAAAACAACCCTTAACCTTCATTTTCAAAACTCACCGAGTGGTTGGTGGTGTTCCTTGATGTTCTGAAACAAGTAGCGTAGCTAAATACCGTTTCTGTCGTGTTTTATTTGTCATTTTTTTTAAATCGCATTGATGTCTGCTGGAGGACTCAGTGCTCGTTGATATTACTGCGCTAGCTACCGGAAAAGGAAAGGGGTCTGTTTACATTTGGTTGTAGTCTTTTCGCTCGGTTCTCCGTCTCTCAGAAGGCTAGCGTGAGCAGAGCAACTGTGCTCCCGGACTTTTTTTACGGTGCGCTAGACACCGTGTTCCGTACAGCGTCCTTGTTGTCACCATCAAGTGGTCGGGAGTGTGCTAACGCTTCAGACTCAAATATCGAGCGGATGTTTATACGCGGTTGTGAGGTATCTGAATAAATAGTTCCATAATAGCAAACAACACGGATTGAAAGCATACATTGCGCCGATATATTTGTTTTTAATCATCAACGAACACCACCAACCACTCAGTGAGTTGCACAGTTTTGAAAATGAACGTTAAGGGTTGTTTTAAGGACATGTTTGTGCATTCCCATAGACAGCCAGTCTAAAGCGGTCACAGGCGATTCAGTCAAAAAAGTCAAAAAGTCGATACAGGACCCATTGTCCACCACTCTATTTCATTCAAAACAAACTACAAAATAGACTCAAGGTGTTAAATACCGGAATTATCCTTTAATGCTAATGGGTGGAGTGTCCCTTTAAGGACTGTTCCACAGGTGTATGTGTAATAATTGTTTATGGTTTATGGGACAAGCATCAAACATATTGTTTAAACCGTTTTCAGTAAAGATCTGTTAAGCTTATTTGAAATTTACAAAATTATCTTTAAAATACAGTATCCTAAAAATTTGACTTTTTTTTGGTTCATGTTTATTATAGTTGACAATTCATTGGTGGAGCTGTGGTGCTGAAATACAGTAACAAGATCAAAAATACAAATATGTGCATGTGGTTGTATATTTTCTTAATCATATTTACACAGGCTATGCATAGTCACACACACATTTTCTCATCAGCCTACTGCTGCGGAAGCTCTTGATCAGGGTGTCCTTCAGTTTAACTGCAGTATTAAATGTCACAATACTGTAATCATCTATATTTCTCTCTCAACACTCATTGTCTGATCTCCCTTTGTCCCATCTGTTGCCCTATCCTGTGATTGATGGACTGGCTGATTGCCTCAGTGGCATCATAATGATGATGGTTATGATTCGATTAAGGGTAATGATCGGTCTCTGCTGTGTTTCCTCCATGAAGAGTTACAACTCTGTCTATGTGTTTCTCCTGCGCAGTGCTACAACCATGTCCAGGCCAGCGGGGGGCAGTGTTAATGATGTCACCCGCTTCCTGTCCACGGGGGCGGGGCCTGGGTCACCAACCTCAAAGTTCTCCGCCTCCAGCCAAGCTGATTGGGCAGCTAAGAGACTCGTATGGGTGCCTTCAGAGAAACATGGGTTTGAGGTAAGGCTGATTCAAAGAGTTTTGGTCAACTAATATACATTTTTTTTTTATAGCTAATATTTTAGAAGTAATGTGGCCAATGTAAACGCCATATATATATATATATCAAGAGATTGTTGATCATATTGATCATGGATTTAAAAGTGAAATGCTCCAAAGCGATATGCATATCGGTTAAAACACGTGATCACACAAAAGACATTTAATAGGAATCAGGCTTAATAGTTTTTACATTTTAAAAGTTACTTACAGCATCCAAAATAAATGCAGATTTTTATTTGCATTATCAACTCGCAAAACCCCAAATACACGCTGCAGCGATGCTGAGGCTTGTACTGTATTTAATGGTCATTTGGGCTCATATTTGGTATTATACATGATATTATGTCTTATATTTGTCTCCGCGTTTGTGCTTTAAAAGGCAAAACCAGTCGTTAGATTGTGTTTTCCCCGTGCGAGACTGTCTACACTGGACGCATCAAAGCGAATGTAAAAACCATTTGTCCTTCATGTAAATTAGCGCAAGTGCGTGTAGTACTTCAGAAGTAAACCAGGCATCTGTTAACTCTCAGTGGTGTCACGCTGTGTCGTGTCCAGTGCAGACAGTATCACTAATTCGATAATATAAAGGGTACTATTTGCTTTTGACACACTGTGTTTTTGATGATCATGCTTGGGATCTGTGAGTAATCATAATTTGTGTATAATCCTGAGTTCATCCTGATTCACTAATCCCGATGGAAATATAAAGAAGCCTTAAACTCCAATAATCTTTTGGAAAAAGGTTTTAACCACACAAGCAGCTCTATTTGAAAACTTATTGACACTGGGAAAACATAGGAGAAATTGCAAACCACTACGAGACTTTTTTTGTACTTTTTAAATTCTTTCCATCAAGCTACATCAAACCATTTTCAATCATCAGTTGCTGCCTGCCTTCTAAAACCTATTATTTAGCGATTCTAAATCCATTACAGAACGACAGTCTGCAACGCACGCTTGGAGTCGTTGGATTTCACACACGTGTAAAAGAAAAGCTAACTTTTATGCATAAGATACGTTTGATACTTTTTCTCTATGTCTAAATGTTCACTCCTCGCAAGTCTAACTTACATTTTACAATGCAGGGACATGCTAGTTATAAATATGGTAATCATTACTTTATTTAGGCAGAAAAAGTTCATTGTGGTTTCCAAGCTCATTAATGTTAACGTTAGCGGTTTTCCACTGATGATAGTGGCATTAGCTAGCTTTGTGGTTAGCTAGTCTATGATGATCCATAATTTAGCAATAGATAACGTCATACTGCATATTGTAAAACATACATTTTCAATATAACAGGCCAAGGAGACATGATTGAAGCGTGTTTCGTCCGTTTTTATTTTATTTTTCAAATATTAATTTATCGGCCATTATAACTGCCGATACCGATATTTTGGAAAATGCCTAATATCGGTCGGCCGATATATCGGTCTGGCTCTAGTTACCATAGGAACAAAGGAGGACATAATCAGAAATGAAGGAAACCAAAACTAAACAGAGCAGGAATACAGGAACTAAGGGAAACAAAACAGAATGCCAAAATAAGAGTCCATAATCATGACACTGGCGTGTAAACAGCAAAAACATTTTGTATGAACCGGCCCTAAGACCGTTCTTTTTAATACAGTGACAGCATACATGTGGTCCATAATGCTCATAAGCTATATTCGTAACGTAAGTCATATGATTAATTTCAGTGTGAAACAAACCCAAAATCATGTCGTTATTGACTAAGAAATCTACCTCTCCACTGTAGCTTTCAAATATCATTCCCACTCATGGATATACAAGCTTGCTACCTTGTGTCTCCTGTGAACATAGAACCAATTTTAATATTCCATAAAATTCCAAGGTAAATAATTACGATTTAATACATATCAGGTGACTAAATGATCACAAAATGAGCCAGAGCTTTTAGCTGGTTACCCAAGGTTCTTGAGGAGCTGTTGTATTACAAGCCATGACAGGAGGCTCTTATCACTCCTTAACTTTTGACCTTGTTTATGTTGGTCTCCTTCTAGTTAAAGTTTCAGATCTAAAAAGCTACTTCAGAAAGTCCTATGCAGCCCACCTACCGAACACGTGGCTTTAGTGCTTTGATATGACACTCTATAAATTAGGGCTGGGCGATATGGCCCAAAAATCATATCTCGATATTTTTTGGTCAAATGGCGATATACGATATATATCTCGGTACTTTCTAAGTTTTCTATTTAGATAAAGAAAATCTTTATATTTAAATATATATATATATATATATATATATATATATATATATATTTAAAAAAAAAAAAATATATATATATATATATATATATATATATATATTCACATTCGGCCCAATGATATCCTACAAACAATGTTGATATTGAAGGATATGGAAACAAATATAATATAGGCTATGCAATATATTATGTGCAAAAAGCTTTTGTTTTTATATTGACTAGAAGCTAAACTAAAAATGAAAATAAAAACAAACAAAAGCACAAACTAATTATATTAGCCTGCATTTGATTACCCCATTATAATCACTTTCACTTTCATTAAAAATATATACTTGTAGGTTTAAAATTCCACATATGGCACATTTATTTTCTCCAACAACAAATATTTTAGCAATATGTTTATTTTAGTCAGAATTATTGCGTACTACGTAGTACTATTCACGCGCATGCGCGCGCCGGCGCTCGTTCAAGGAAGCATGAATTTTAGCGGAGATTCACTTCCAGAAGCTCGTCCTCTTCTGACATGGACATATTTGTTGTGAAATGGACATATTTGCTTTACTTTCTAACATTTACAGATGGAGAATATGTGAAATGTAAGTTGAGCACTGAGGAAAGCACCACTCAAACGAATTAAACAGCGCAAGTATATCTGTCAGTCAGCAACAGTGTCTGTCAGAGCATTTGACAGGGCGGCAAGCTGCCTTAAACTTGTTAACTATATCAAAGTGATTTTGACGCAATTAATATAAGCTTGTGTCATGTTTAGGACAAATTGTACTACGTAGCCTAGCTACTTTCACTGCAGCAGCTCACACTGCAACCTCCGCTATTTTTCAGATGTGCTCATATCAAACTACTGTATCGATATAAACGGTATTGCCTCATTCCATATCGTTTCAAAAAATATAACGATACATCGTACATATTCGATATATCGCCCAGCCCTACTATAAATAGCTCAACACACTTGTTGAAACAGGGGTTGCTCAATACTGAACGTCACCGCAATGCGAAATGAGTCCTCGTCATGAAGTGTCCCATGTTGAGAATGTGACGCACTGCCGAAGAGAACAGAGAGGGAGATCTCAGCACTTCCTGTTGGAGGTCATGACAGTGGCACTCTATACTCTCACTCTCTATGTCTCAGTATATCTATTTCTGTTTCTGGACCCCTGACACACTCCCCCTCAGACTGTCTGTCTCCATCAAACATGAATGTATTCTCTGTTTCCAACAAAGTCAGTATGCTTGTGTGAGAGACTCGGTGGTCTGTAGGAGAATATTAAGTATCATTATCAAGCTCTGAAACACAGAAACTGTGTGTGTTTATCTCACAATGTTGTTTGAATAAACCCACTAAAGTCCCATTGTGCTTTGGTAACATTTCTGGTTGGGTGCATCTCCCGAAAACATCATGACACCATAAACCTTCATGAAATGTCAAATTACTGAAATCATATTCCATACAAAAAATAAATAAATAGATCATTTACATAAAATGTATATAAAATAAAACAAGTAAAAAAAACTATATACAGTATATTATTATATTTATTAGTATTATATCAATTTAAAAGTACCTTAAGATAAATACTTATGGACTTAAAATATTTTGAGCTGCAAATGATAACTTCACACTCATTTGAAATTTCCCTATGACATCCTATGACATGAAATTAATCTAAATTTAATTGATAACAGACTAATGTGGCACATTTAAATGATTGCCCGCCTTGCACAGTTGTCCACAGTTGGGCCCGTCATCGATGCTTGCAGCTATATTTTCATTTATTGCTTTACATTACAGGACTGAGACATGAATGTGCATAATTGTGAACTTTTTGATTTTTGTCTACATTATATCTGAGCCAACAACATTTCACATTTGATTTTACAGTGATTATGACTTTAATGTTAATATTAGGACATTGACACATTGGCTGCAAATGTGGCGTTGGTAATAATTGAATCTCTCGTCATCCTTTCTTTTTCTGCCTGTGTTTCCTTTGGTCAGTCTGCAAGTGTGCGCGAGGAGCGGGGCGACGAGGTGGAGGTGGAGCTTACTGAAACGGGGAAGAAAATGACGCTTTCGAGGGAGGAGCTGCAGCGGATGAACCCTCCCCGATTCAGTAAAGTCGAAGATATGGCAGATCTCACATGCCTCAATGAGGCCTCTGTCTTACACAATCTACGTGAGAGATACTATTCAGGACTCATATATGTGAGTGTTTCTCTTTAGCCAGAGTTGTTTCCCACATGTTTTAGCGATCCTGACACATGCCCACGACTGTGCCCTGCCATCACATGAGTGTGTGGGTTTTCTCTGAGTAAGTGAGAAGGATAGTGTTACACACAGAGATATACACACGTGTGTTTGTTCATCAAAGGCTCACGGTTTGAATTTCTGCTCAGGTTTTATGTAGAACGCAGCCAAGAAAGTACAAACACACATGAACAGACTCACTTATACAAACACAAGATCAAGGAGTATTTATATATAAGGAGGAGTATCACTTTTGATAACTTAAAAGTTTGTAAATACTGTGTGTGTGTTTATATATACAAATGCACACACATATACACAAACTTTTATGTTACAGTAGATCTGATTATTAATCGTTATGTTAGATGTGATTATTAATCAATTTGACTGCACAAGTAAAATGTAATTATGTTAGGGTTGTCAAACAATTAATCGCATCCGAAATAAAAGTTTGTGTTTACATAAAATATGTGGGTGCACTGTGTATAATTATTTTATATATATAAATGCACACACATGCTTGTATATATTCAAGAAATATTTTCATGTATATACTGTGTATAGATTTATATATAATTTATGTTATATATAAATATAAATATTTTCTATATATAAATATTTTTTTTCTTAAATATACGTGCATGTGTGTGCATTTATATATATACTAAATAATTATACACAGTGCATCCACATACATTATGTAAACACAAACTTTTATTTTGAATGCGATTAATCGCGATTAATCGTTTGACGGCACTAAATTATATATATGAATATTTGGTAAAAATGTTTCACTTTAACGTTAACCAAATTTCGACTAAAATAAATGCAAAGTAAAATTCACTCAAATTAATATGGTACATTTATTATTATTTTTATATTCCACCTAAATAAAAGTTCAGTGGTTTAACGTTTGAAAAAAAAAGGGACACATATTAGTTTTAGTTATAATAATTTAATAATTAGTCATAAATGTATTAGTTATTTACTTTGAAATGGTCTAGAATTTTTTTATTTCGTTTAATATTTTTATAATAATAATAGTAATGTCACATTGATTTATAATCAATCAATCTTGCAAACTTTGGAAAATCCAATGATTAGTTCTTCCTTAAAATTGCTTTTTGTGCTTGGCTTTTACAATGTTTAAAAATGTACTTTGAACAGATAAAAACCTGAGCACTCTTCAGGAAGCCATTCAGATCTAAGCTTCTGATTTTAAGTGGCTGCTAGTTTTGTGTGCAAGATCCATCAGGCAGTCAGTGAAAAGAATGTGGGCGGTCTGAGGTTGTTCAGTCTCTGCCAAGAATAGTTTCTACATACAAAACCATTATTTCTAACTCTCCTAATTATTGTGTTTGTGTGCTACAGACATACTCCGGCCTGTTTTGTGTGGCTATCAACCCCTATAAGAACCTGCCCATCTATACAGAATCCATCATAGAGATGTATCGTGGGAAGAAACGGCATGAGATGCCTCCACATATCTACGCCATATCGGAGGCGGCCTACAGGAGCATGCTGCAAGGTACCATGGCAACCAACTATCCTGCTGTAGGCTTGCTTCAGTTTATGTGAATTTGTTCATACACCTCTGCGTCAAAATATTTAGAAAGAAGAAAACCAGTTTCATGTTGCTACATGAAGTTTCAGATCTTTCACACACTTAGGAACGGGCATGATTGAGACATTCAGATTTGGCATTTTCTACTTGGATCCTGCTCTTCAGGGTGTGTCCGTGGTTAATAAACTGGCTCAACTGGTGCGTGTGTTTTGTGGGAAAAAGAGCCATGCCAATTATGTCACGGGTATTTCCTCAGTCTGTTACCAGTAGAACAGAATAACGGAGCGTTAAATGGCGCAATTGAAGAATCAGAATTGAGTATTTCAGCGAAACGTGTAAAAATAAAGAGTGAATAATGCAAAGTTCTGCATTAAGCAAAAAACTGCCAGGTTAACGTAAAACAGCCGATGAATCCACTTTAAACAATATTACCGAAACCAGACGTGAGCGGTGCGACGCGACGTAAGCAAACAGAACCCATTATAATCAGTGATGCTGTCTACACTGGGTGTGGCGCCAAATGACAAATTCCAACAGTAAACTGATGCCCCATTCTATTTTATTTCTAGAAACAGAAACAACAGAAGACTATTTCCAGGATCGCAGTGAATAAGGTCCTCAGAAGAAGTTCAGATGAAGATGAATTCAAATATAAACAATTTAGTAAAACAAACTCAGATAATCCAAAGGTAACATAAAAGCATGTGATACACAAACAATAACCGACAATCAAGGCAGATAAAGGAGGAACTAAGGCTATGTTTACACGGAAACGATTCTGAAGAGAAGACGCAAAAGTGGCGTTGCATTATCACTTTTTATTTTGCGTTTAGACGAGCGTTTTGGGTGGGAAATCCGCGTGCATATGGTGATGCAAAAGAGTGTGGAATTCAATGTAGTATGCACTCCAAACGGCTAGGTGGCAACATGGAGCACTGCCACACAACAACACCATGTCCGCGCGCCTGTGTACAACCTGCACTGTCAAGCAGACTTTTGCATTTTTACCGTTTACACGGGAACGCGGCGGTTGAGTGTTTTTAAGATTTCCACTCTGGTGGGTGGTTTCACTTTTTTGCGTTTTTAAGCCCCCAAAACACCGTCGCCGTGTAAACGAAAGGCACATCCGATAAAATATTTTTACGTTTTCACCCGTGAGCGTTCTCGTGTAAACAGGGCCTTAAATACACCCTGATAACGAACCTAAAGACTAACAGGTGTGATGATCAGATGAATTGCCATAGTAACTAATGATGACGGGAAACATGAACAAAGACAACCGGAAATAATGAGACGCAAACTAAAAGTCCATGATAATGAAACTAAATGAGCATATGACTGAATATCTCTGACACCTGTATTTTAAATATTTGTTTATTGGCATCATTTTATGAAAGAACACCAATAATGAATTATTACTATTATTTTTTTTATTTTAGACATTAATTATAGGTATTCAGCATTACAGTATAATTGAAAGCTACCAATTTGAACATTTATTAGGCTTTAAAAAATGTAACAACTTTAAATTTAAGGATAATATAAACATAAACCTATTGCAATGAATGTCACATTTACCTGTGCGCTTCAATATATCAAGACTATTGGCCCAGTCAGAACAGTTCAGATTTTTACTTGCCCTGTAAAAAATGATCAAAACATTATTGTTTTTGTTGTTTTTGACCCATGTAAACCTTCTGTGCACATGAGTGTGTGTGTGTGTGTGTGTACATCACAGACTGTAGATTCACAGACTCGTGCCAGTACTGCACTGCATTCTCTTTTGTGTCTTATCGTGCTTAGATGGCTTAAAAGCATTCGCATGAATAACAGCGGGATCTTACAATGTATTTTTTTCCTTATTTTTTTTTTCTTTTAATAATTATTTTAGTTGAAATATAATACATCTGTGTTGTATTGCCACTGTCTACTGTAAAATCTGGGTACTGGAGCAAAACCACCAATATTGATATAATTGTATAATTGCGTCATTTAGAGTTACTTTCAGTGTCTTTGGGTGTCACCCCATTCTTCAAAGTCATAATAATTAAATTATTATTCTCTAAGCATTTTTATTGTATAAATGTTCTCTTAAATACCAAATGTTTAATTTTCAGAAATTTGACACCATTCAAATTCATTTTTAAATGAAGAAGAGCAATTACTGTAAATGTTCATTGGTCATTCTAATGTCCCTAATCATGTGTTTTTTTTTTCTCTCCTACAGACAGAGAAGATCAGGCCATTCTGTGCACGTGAGTTTCCACTGGCTGTGGCCACTGCAAATTTGAGTTTGACTACATATATGTGGTTTAGAAAAATCAGTGAACATTAAATTGAGCATTTAAAATGGAGAAGTTAAGATGGTTTGCAGCTTGAGGAGAGATGTAAGACTGAGCTGCTGGTATTTGACTTTAAGGTCTTAGTAGGCACAGCAGAAGCCTAAAGGGCACAAAAAGACACAATCTTACCTGCTTTAGTCCCCAAGGCCTATTATAATGTAGAATAACATGTTTTTATCCAGATCCTTATTTTCTTACCATTAACTGGCACGTGTTGCTAAGTTATTTAAGTCATCTGCCAGTATTTGTTTGAAAAACTCTGAAAATAGTCTGCCCCTATTTTACAGTAGAAGGTGGTTTATTTGTTCTGTTTATGTGTGTGTGTGTATTCAGTGGGGAATCTGGTGCAGGAAAGACGGAGAACACAAAAAAAGTGATTCAGTATTTGGCACATGTAGCGTCCTCACACAAGTCTGGCACTCTGGGACGGCCCAAAGACACCCTACAGGTGAGGATGGGGCACTGGTGGAGAGAAAAAGCTATTTCTGCATTCTGCTTTTCTAAAGCAAGTCAGCACATGCTTATCTTTCTATTTTATTTAGTTATTTATTTATTTTTGCTGTTGTCTGTAGTTTTCTAATAATTGTTCTGTTACATGGTTCAACAATAAGGATAAATAATACAAAATGCAGTAATAATACAATAATTATTATAGTAATAATAAAAAAATTCTACGGATCCGTTTGGGATTGTACTTCATGTTTGTAGTTGCCTTGCCAATATTTTCACCGGAACCACAAATAAAAATGACTATAATTATTTTGATTGACGTTTTAATTTATTGCTTTATTACATCTGCCAAAATTGTATTTTATTAAATATAAATATATATATATTTATATATATGTTTAGGGATGCATAACTATGATTAGAATTTAGAATTTTAGAATTATATACTAGTTTGTCAAAAACAATGTAAAAATTAAATCAAAAATAATTTTGTAATATATATATATATATATTACATTACATTACATTACATATATCACCTATATTGAAAAGTTTTTTCACTCTTTCACACTTCCCACAGGCTAACCTTATACAGTAGTTACATCTTGAATTATAAAGCTGTAAATGTTGGTGTATCTGTGTGCTACATGCATACAAACCCCAAAAAAATCCATTCATTTGCATTTCCTTTTCTCTAATATTTCAATTTCTGCTCTTCTTGGTTGCTCTCCTCTCCCTGTCTCCTCTCTTTCCTGGGTCCTGCTGTTTCTTTCTGCTGTTGGTTTCTTTCCTCTTTGTCCTGCTGAAGATGGATGGCACACGCTCTCTGGGTCGTGGCAGTAGTGCTGTGAACAGGGTGAGTGGGGGCTTTTCTCTTCATGACTGACACATCCGGCTGACAAGAAGACAAGAGTTCAAACTACAGCAGTTCTAATTCACGTCCTGCCACTTTAACCTCATAATGTGTGATATATCATATGTCTTATTAATTTATTTATGGTTTTTTTTTACCATGTTTTTATGTTTTTGCTCATCAACATGTTCTATTTTTTGTCCCCTGTGTGTCCTGTGCACTTGTTCAACCACCCCATCTCTCTTTTTTTGTGGACTAACAGACAATGCAGTATGTGAGTATTGTTGTGTTCTAATGCTTCCACTTTGGGCCTGTAGGGGGCACTGTATACATATTAAAGCTTTGCTATGGTTGTTTTTGTTTTTTGTTTTTTGACCTATATAGACCATACTATTCTATATAGGTGAGAGCGAAACCTCATAGCTTAGACAGGGGTTCTCTAGCCTGTACATGGAATTTTTTTTTTTTTTTTTCGGTTTAAGGCTTTTGCTGAGCTGCAAATTTATGAGTTTGCCATTTCAGCTGTCTGTGTGTGTGATTCTTCTGAGCTAGATTTAATTTGACGACAAAGTTCAACGCTGAGGAAAGATGTAACGGAAATTGTTTCCAGACATTTATTTTTACATATTTTCTTATTTATTCATTAATCATATGCTAAATTTAAAAATAAAATATTCTATACTCTATAATAAAAAAATGCTATGAAAAATTATTTATCTATACTTAATTTTATTTTTTTTATTTCTATAATTAAAACAGAACCTTTTAATGGTAATAAATAGTTTTTAAAAAAATTTATAATTATAATTTTGTTCACAAAAAAAGTATGCACACATTTCTTTTTTTTTATGTGTGTGTGTGTGTGTGTACAATAAACAGATTTTAGAAACTGACATTTGACTAGATTTGAGAAGTAGTTTGTCCTTACAATACATCTGCACTCCTTTAGAAGGTGTGTTTCTTGCCTGTGGTAAGTCTCAATTTAGTAAAATGAATGCGTATGTGTTTTTGCAAAAGAGTGTGATTGTTTGGCTGCAGTCATATGCTGATGCTAGGCTTATGATGGGCTTTTAGCTGTAATGTTGGTAATCTTCCTGCACTGACTGCTGTTCATTCTGTCCCGTGACTAGGGGGAGCTGGAGAGACAATTACTGCAAGCGAACCCCATCCTCGAGGCCTTCGGGAATGCCAAAACGGTCAAAAACGACAACTCTTCCAGATTTGTAAGCGTTGAAACGCCACATCTTACCATAATCACATAGAGTTGGATCTTCATCACTTGCTTTGTTCTGGTCTGACATGTATTTTCTTTTATTTGTTTTAGGGCAAATTCATCAGGATCAATTTTGATGTTGCTGGATATATTGTTGGTGCTAATATTGAGACGTGTATCCTTCAAAAAACCACTACAAATCACTTTTACACCAGTTGATAATTAATGACGCAGTGAAAAACTAACCAAAAAGGTGTGGGTTATTTTTGTGGCTAAACTTATTACATATGCATTTGTTGGAGTTTCCCTTTCAGACATTACATTTATGGGAGATTTACTAAGGTTAGCTCTTTTTTTTTTGGAAATAGGCTCATTTTACAACTTCCCCAGAGTTAAACAGTCGAGTTTTAACGTTTTCGAATCCATTCAGCCGATTTTACGATATTTAGAAGAATGTCAGTAACCAGACAGTTTCTGGTCTCATTGACTTCCATAGTATATTTTTTTCCTTCTATGGAAGTCAATGAGACCAGATCATTTATCATTTATAAAATAGCAACAGCGCCCAAGACCCACCCACAAAGTTACTTTATCGTTAAAATAGGGCCCAAAGTGTGTATCGGTGCATTTTTCTTTAACCTGCATGTGTATCAGATCTGCTGGAGAAGTCTCGAGCCATCAGGCAGGCTAAAGATGAGCGGACCTTCCACATCTTCTACCAGCTCCTCTCTGGAGCTTCTGAGGCCATGAGAAGTCAGTAGACCACACAAACACTGAAACACACTGCCTCACAATACACTTATAGAAACATAGTCATTGTGTTTATTTATTCACACCCTTTCTGTAGAGGAGCTTCTGCTGGGCAGCGCGGATGAGTACCGCTTCATCTGCGGGGGGTCACTTCCTGTTCCGGGTCAGAGTGATTCAGAAAACTTCACTCAGACAATGGACTCAGTGACCATCATGGGATTCACCCAGGAAGAATCCACATGTAAGGGAGAAAAGGGTCTCAAATAGATTTAAAGGAAACATCCAGAAGATTTCATAAAACATGTACTTGAATTAAACAGCGATCCTGCTGTCCATCCTGATCTATCACTCTCTCTCTCTTTTCAGCGATGTTAAAGGTGATCTCTGCAGTGCTGCAGTTTGGGAACATCTCGTTCCACAAAGAGAAGAACACGGATCAGGCCTCAATGCCGGATGACACCGCAGCACAGAAGCTCTGCCACCTGCTGGGCATCAGTGTACTGGAGTTCAGCCGAGCCATTCTCACTCCCCGCATCAAAGTGGGCCGTGAGTACGTCCAGAAGGCCCAGACCAAGCAGCAGGTGTGTTCATGTAGTCCTTTAAAAATACATTACAGACTGAGTCTGAGAAGGAAACTCGCTTGTCTACTAATAGTTCATTTTCTATTCATTTTAAATATTGAACTTTTGTCAACCAATCAGATTCAAGCATTCAACAGCCCTGTTGTATAATGCCAAATAATCCACACAGTTAATGGTGAATGCGACCCAATGATTCAGTTGCTCAGTTGTTTTGTCACTTAATGCAGCATTTCATCAAGTGAGGACAAATAAAATTACTTTTTTGCTTCAATGTTGCTGTTGGGAAAAAAACCTGAATTTGCATTTTTTTGTTTTGTTTTGGGGGGTGTGTTCAGGCTGATTTTGCGATAGAGGCTTTGGCGAAGGCCACATATGAGCGTCTGTTCCGCTGGCTGGTGCACCGGATCAACAGAGCCTTGGACCGCAGGCAGCGGCAGGGAGCCTCGTTCATCGGGATCCTGGACATCGCTGGATTTGAGATCTTCCAGGTGAGATCCGAGCAACACTAGAGTGGCACCTAGCAGAATTATATATATATATATATATTAATAATTATTTATATAAAAATAAAGCATATTTTCAAACAACCTTGCAAATACCCTTGGACTCATTATGCCCTTTCATGCGACGTGCCTCCCCCAACTCAAACATATCACAAAAACAGCTCTCACAGGTGCTTGTGAAGCCACATCCCTACAGGTAAAAGTAGGCTACTTTTAATACAGAGTTCCACCATATTAAGAATCCATTCAGCTGTATTGCTATGTGTCATGAGTAAACAATTGAGGAGAACTAATGAGTTCCCAACCTGTTTAAAGGTGCAGTGTGTGATTTTTTGCGACATCTAGCGGTACGGTTGCGAGTTTGCACTAAGGGCTCAAACCACTGCTCGCCCCTCCCTTTCGAAGAAGCTACGGTGGCTAAAACGGGACAAACATATCGTCATCTGGAGACACGAACGTAACGTAACCAGCACATTTCTCCCCACATAGCAAACCCATAATACAGCGAGGGAGAAGAACCACATGAAACTATGCAACTATATCTTTTTTCTAACTTTAGCTGGCTAAATATGAGCTGTTACTGTGGCTGAGCAGGTTAAAGTGTAAAGCCTTGTTTAAACTCGACGCATCCGCATGAGCACCATTTACTACACACAATAGGATTTTTTCTCAGTTTTTTTTCTCTCTGAACTCTTTTGACTAAAAATGCTTCTAAGATCGACTTGTCGACCGCGATCGATGGGTTGGTGATTCCTGTTACATACTGTTTTGCGGTCAATGACATGAGTGCTAATCAGCTGTCTCACGAACGTAACCAGCACATTTATCCCCACATAACAAAGCCATAACACAGCGAGGGAGAAGAACTAAGTTACATGAAACAGTCCAACTTCATATTTTACACCATTGACAAGGCAAAAGAGCTGGAAAGAGATTGACAGATCTCAATGTTTTGATGGTGCCTGAAAGAAACTCAATGTTTACACTTTTTTGGAGATAAACCCATGAATGACATACTAATAGTAGCCAATATACAATAAACTGGGTTAAAAGAATGAATTTTAACATAAAAATCCTACAAACTTAAATTTACAC
Source organism: Pimephales promelas (assembly GCF_988280905.1). NCBI lineage: Eukaryota > Metazoa > Chordata > Actinopteri > Cypriniformes > Leuciscidae > Pimephales > Pimephales promelas. Next base: position 14,655,504 of record NC_142780.1, on the reverse strand, counting down.
CTGTCAGTTATTGTCTTTATTTATTCAACTGACGAAATATTATTGTCTATGTCGTCTCTTTCTCAATAGCTAAACTCCTTCGAGCAGTTGTGTATCAACTACACTAATGAGAAACTGCAGCAGCTGTTTAATCACACCATGTTTGTACTGGAGCAAGAGGAGTATCAGCGAGAGGGCATCGAGTGGAACTTCATCGACTTCGGTCTGGATCTCCAGCCCTGTATCGACCTCATCGAGAGACCGGTCAGTGTGTGTGTAGATCTAAATTCACGTAATAGAGAATGTACTGTATGACAGTTTGCTGTCATACAATCTGATTTGACATCATTGGAAGTGTCTAGCTTTGATAGTGTTTCTAATTGGTTTGCTCCATAGGCTCATCCTCCTGGCGTGCTGGCATTGTTGGACGAGGAGTGTTGGTTTCCGAGGGCGACCGATCGCTCATTTGTGGACAAACTGTCAGCTGAGCAGGGTTCACACTCAAAGTTCATGCGGCCGCGGCAGCTTAAAGAAGAGGCCGACTTCTCCATTGTACACTATGCTGGCAAGGTCAGATTTATTTTACCACCTCAGGGTCTCCTTTTTTCCTTTTTCTATTCAACATGAAGTCAAAATGGACTCTACTTTCTTACTCTGTCAGGTGGACTATAAGGCAAATGAGTGGCTGGTGAAAAACATGGACCCTTTGAACGATAATGTGGCATCTCTCCTGCATCAGTCATCTGACCCCTTCATCTCTGAGCTCTGGAGGGAGGGTGAGGGGAAGCGTGTGTGTGTGTGTGTGTGTGTCGTAACGCTGGGGAAGGTTTTTTGCACTGGTATGTGTTTAAAAGACGCTGTGGTGTAATTAGAATAATTTCTTGAAATTTCAGGTTCAGAAGCAGAAAAATAAATAAAAATAATAATAATAATAGTAATAATAATAATAATAATAATTTTTACATATTTTCCCCCAAAATAAACAAAAATAAACAACAAAAACAAATAAATTAGTAATAATGATGTTATTAATATTATTATAAGTAGTTATTAATGAATTAATTAATCCAAAAAAAAAAAAATTAATGAATTAATTTATATTGTATTATATTATTATTAACATAAATGATAAATTAATTAATTGCTTGATCCAATTATACCAGCAATACAAATGGTAAAACCATTCACAGCTTAATTATGAAGGGATTATATTATATTATATTATATTATTTATCAACAAATGTTTAAATATTTAATATTCATAAACAAATAAATAAACAAACTAATAATAATAATAATTTCCCAGTTTCCTGTTTCAGAAGCAGGAAAACAGATAAATGAATAATGCAAATATCAAATATTATTTACAGCAACAATAAATTGATGAATTGCTTAAAACAATTAGAAACTGCTACAAACAATGAATATGGGAAAATGGCTTAATTGCAGCCTTAATGTTTCCAGTTCAATCAAATAATATATATATATATAATAATAGTTGCGCTATTTATTAATAAATGATTAATAATGCAATGTTAATAATAACATTTTTTATTCAGTTCCTAATATTTAACACTGTAATCTACTATGGACTAACGCTCTTCTCTTCTCTTCTCTTCTCTACTTTACTCTTCTCTCAGATATTCAAACTCTTCCTCGTGTGTACTTTTTTGACTCTTATGCCACCCTGCAAACCAATGGCTCTGACAGCAGTAGGTTTTTCTGCTCTTCTTCTTTTAACCTCTCCATCACTTCATCTAATTATGATTTGCCCTTCACTCTGTCTCTCATCTCTCTTTCATTGCATCAGATTGTGATGTGATGTGTGGGTTGCTGTTTTTTTCTTCTAACTGTAGTTTAGTAGAATGCGTAGTTCGTTTGCTATAGAACTCATTCTAGTATAGTTTGGTTTATGGTAGTGATCATATTTGTTCAAGTGCTTTTAATGTAGAAATGCACACAGAGTTTCTAATCTTTCTTTTTTGGAAGTTTTAAAGGTCTCAGAAGAAGAACACATTCATATATGACTTCCATTTGAACTTTTCTTCTCAAAAACGTTTTGGTTGTATGATTTTACAGAAATAGCACTAATCTAGAGCCATAGTGCTCTCTGAACATGCCATAAACATATTCTTTTTAGATAATAACATGTCTGTTTTGTGCTTGACAGTGGAGAGGATTGTGGGTCTGGACCAGGGGTCGTCCGGAGAGAACAGTGGACCGGTGACTTTTGGGGCCGCTGGGTTAAAGACGAAGAAGGGAATGTTTCGCACGGTGGGGCAACTCTACAAAGAGTCCCTTACTAAACTGATGGCCACCCTCCGCAACACCAACCCCAACTTCCTGCGCTGCATCATCCCCAACCATGAGAAAAAGGTACGAATAGAAGGAGAAATTGAAAAACGAACATAGTACTTTTCTTTTCGTCGAAGAAGTGAGAACTTCTGTGCACTTTGGGTATTAATTGTGAGGTTGCACAAAATGTTGGTTAAAATTTTTTGTTATCAGTGGAAATTGGATATTTAATTATGTATGCTCATTTAGATTACCTTTACAATCATCTAACACTCATTTAATCTATAATAACACTAATAATTTCAGTGTTCAGTGTGTTCAGTGTAATCTTTAGCAAATCTCAAAATATAGAAACCATTATCTTACTGCAAATTGTAACGTTTTAAATTTTTTGTGTTTTATTTTTAATATATTTAGACAAAATGTAGAATTTTAATATCATTGATGGGTTTTTTGTGTGTGTGTGTGTGTTTTTGTTCTTTAAATAATCACAGGCAGGGAAGTTGAGTCCTCATCTGGTTCTGGATCAGCTGAGGTGTAATGGTGTACTGGAGGGGATCAGGATCTGCAGACAGGGCTTCCCGAACCGCATCCCATTCCAGGAGTTCAGACAGAGGTGTGTGTGTGTGTGTATTTAACCATCATTTGTGGGATAAATTTGTACCCTGTAGTGAGCTAAGTCAAGTCAAGTCAAGTAAATTTATATAGCGCTTTTCACAATATAGATTGTGACAATATATAGACAGTATAGATCAAAGCAGCTTCACAGTATCAATCAAAACATAATAACAATGTTCGTTTCTTAGTGCAAAAATATCCACGTTTGGTAGAGCACGTTTGACCTTCATTTGTAAAACAGTACAAAAATGAAGTGAATAATGTTAATGAATTTTGTTAGGTTTAGTGCTAGATTATAGTATTTATTACTAGCTGAATATAAAAACAATAGAAGTCTGGAATTTCCCCATTGACAGTAGAAAAGTATATTGTGCGTGTGTGTGGGGGGGGATGCATGCGTGTGCGCATGTGTCTGTGTGTGTGTGTGAATGTCTGTGCAAAAAATAATTGCTTACAGTAATACTTTTATGCTTTATTGGAGTGTAACAATAAATCGTGCCACAATATATCGCAATTCAAAAATGCATCAATATGTATCGTGGATAGTTCCCCCAAAATAAAAATGACTGTGTGAGAAAAAAAATTAAAGTTTTCAGAGTTCTAGTGTAAGTACTACATTAATCTACTATATGTAATGTTGAATATAATGTATAATAATGCAATGTGGCCGACTTTATTTTAAATATATCTTGTCAGTGAAAGAGTGCAAGCTTATTCATCTAAAATAATTCTGTATTTTCAGCTTCAGAATCATGAATATTGTTATTCTGGTTGACCGTTGTCCTTGGGTTACAAGCACCAAGTCCAAGCCTATTCATTTAAACCCATTTAGCATTTTAACCAACAGTGCATTTTTTGTTAACCTTTTACCATATGTCTTGGAGTATCTCAATAATATCGTATTGTGAGTTCAGTAATGTAATATGCATCGAATCGTGACATGAGGGTATCATTACACCCTGGTATATCTTACATAAATGAGATTCTTGCGTCATATTTATCTGTCTGCCTCTTTTTGTGTTTGTGTACTGTATCTCTCAGGTATGAGATCTTGACTCCAAATGCTATTCCTCGAACCTTTATGGATGGCAAACAGGCTTGTGAGCTCATGGTAAGTGATGTCACTCAAACCTTAATCAAAGAGTTCATAATATTGATTTGATAGAGGATATTACACACTAATATCAGATATTCCGGATAAGCACAGATGCTTTAGGGTCAAGAACTGAGTGGGGAAGGTCAATGGTGGTTTATTGTTTTATTCAGATCTCTGATTTGTATTCTACATGTTGTTGATTGTGTCTTGTTACTGTATCTATAGATCAGTGCTTTGGAGCTGGACAAGAACCTTTTCCGGGTAGGACAGAGTAAGGTGTTCTTCCGGGCTGGAGTCCTGGCTCATCTGGAGGAAGAACGAGACTTGAAGATCACTGACACCATCATCCGCTTCCAGAGCGCGGCCCGTGGATACCTCGCCAGGAGGTTAGTGTCTGTGTGTGTCGCAGGTTGTGTGGTGTGTAATATGTGTACCTCTCCCGTAACACTCCCACAAAAAAAATCCTGTCCCATCCCAATCCCGGAGGAATGACTCCTATTCCCTCCCACTCCCGTGTTTTTTTGACCGGAATCTGTCAGTTACAGAAAAAAAACTGTAAAACTGGGTTGTTTCGATGACACACGCACTCACAAGGTCTCTCGATGGCTTTCCCTCTCTGCCGTGTGTGCGCGCGCTAGGCGGTTTGAAGCACAATCTCTGTCTCGCTCTAGATTCCGGGAGAATTTAACTAATTTGCATAGCATTGCATAACTACTCGATCACGAGTGGCTCAACAGGTAGATATATAGAAAAAACTCATCTTCCAGGCATTTGACCGAACAGGTTGACACTTCAGCATGAGAAATCGGGGGTGTGGCGTGTGAGCGTGTGAAACCAATCAAATGCGGGTGTCTTACGGCCAATATGCATGAGAGTTGGCAGCTATATTACAGCCACCAACTGGTGCGGGAGTGTGGAGCACGTCATTCACTTTACCAGCCACACTAAAGCAAACAGGAGAGCATAAAGGGACGGGGCAAATAGGATTTAGTTCAAAATGTATTTATAGAAACTTTATATTTGTGTATAAAGTTGGGTATCATAGTTTTATTACGATTCCCGGTCCCGCCCACACCCACTGGCATTTTTTTCTTTCCTGTTCCAATCCTGTGATACATAGTGATGTTGTGACCCACGGGATTCCCGAAAAAATGTCAGCCTCTAGTGTGCACGTAAGTTTTAACAGACGTGTTCTTTCAGGGCATTCCATAAGAAGCAGCAGCAGCTCAGCGCTCTGCGTGTGATGCAGAGGAACTGTGCTGCATACCTGAAGCTCAGAAACTGGCAGTGGTGGAGACTCTTCACCAAGGTAACACAAAGCATTATACAACATGTTATATAAAGTAAAACATGAAGTAGGCCTAATAATGAGTTTTAAAGGGGTTATTTGTAGAATTACAAAACCCTTGTTAATAGTGACACCGGTGGCCATTAACTAAACTGCAGCCAGCAACTTATCCTTCACTTTACAGGCTTTCATTGACAACCTCGAGGAAGGTCTCTTTTTTAAGTTTGGTTACAAGGTGTTCATACATTGTCAATAAAAAAGCGATTAAGACGTGAAAATTCTTATACGTAGCCCCTTTAATGTAATGCTTTTATGTGGAATGTAGCTAAAGCTAACGTGTATCAATGTATAAAGTAAAGAAGTGGTAGTATGTTTCTCTCTTTTACTACATACTCAGAATTGCACGTTCAAAAGTTTGGGGTCGATAATAATTTTAAAAATGTTTTTGAAAGAAGTCCCTCATGCTAATAACTAAGGCTGCAATTATTTGATGAAAACTGTAAAACAGTAATAATGTAAAATATGATTACAATTTAAAATGTGTTTTCTATTTTAATATATTTTAAAATATGATTTATTTCTGTGATGGCAAAGCAGAATTTTCATCTGATTACTCCAGTCTTTGGTTTCACATGATCCTTCAGAAATCATTCTTCTTAAATGCTGATATTATCTATGTTGAAAACAATTGTGCTGCTTAATATTTTTGTGCAAACCGTGATACATTTTAATCAGGATTCTTTGAAAAAAAAAAAAAAAACAACGCATTTATTAGATTTTTTTTGTAACAATTTTAAAGTCTTTACTTACACTGTTGATCAAATTAATGCACTCTTGCTGAATAAAAATATTAATAAAAAAAACTGACCCCAAACTTTTTAATTGTTGTATATTCTCGCATTAACTTATATAATATGCCTATAAATTAATCAGTTTTATCAACTTACAGTTGATACAATTTGAATTACGTAAAAAATGTTGAATTAAAAAAAATGCTTAATGCTTAAATATTAATGATAAATGTTACTTTTATTTTATTATTCACTTTTACCATTATTATTTATTTATTTTTTTTAAATATTGTTAGTAAAATAAGGCTTTAAAATAGCACATTACAGTAACATTTGCAGGTTGCCACTTTTTTCCAGTGCATTAGAAGTATATGAGTTGGGATGCGGCATGTCTTTTAATTAGGGCTGTCAAACGATTAATCGCATCCAAAATAAAAGTTTGTGTTTACATAATATATGTGGGTGCACCGTGTATAATTATTTTGTATACATATAAATACACACACATGCATGTATATTTAAGAAAAAAATATTATTTATATATAAAATATTTATATTTATGTATAATATAAATTATATATAAATCTATATACATGAAAATTTCTTAAATATATACAAGAATGTGTGTGTATTTTTAAATATAAAATAATTATACATGGTGCACCCACATATATTATGTAAACACAAACTTTTATTTTGGATGCGATTAATCGCGATTAATCGTTTGACAGCCCTACTTTTAATTTGCTTTTTGACCTTTGACCTCTCCTCCAGGTGAAGCCCTTGCTGCAGGTGACCCGTCAAGATGAAGAGATTCAAGCTCGGGAAACACAGCTTCAGAAAGCCAAAGACAAGCTGAGTAAACTAGAGCTTGACTTTACTGAACTGGACAAAAAAAACCAACAGGTGACTTTATTTCATTGTTTCACTCATTTTTGTTGCACAAAGAATTGTATTTGTTTGGTTTCCACATTCACATCTGGATGTCTTCCTGACAGCTGTTGGAGGAGAAGTCAGTGCTGACCGACCAGCTTCAGGCGGAGGCGGAGTTATTCGCAGAGGCCGAAGAAATGAGAGCACGGCTGGCCAGTCGCAAACAGGAGCTTGAAGATGTGTTGGGAGAGCTGGAGAGCCGATTGGAGGAGGAAGAGGAGAGGGCCGTTCAGATGACCAATGAGAAGAAGAGAATACAGCAACATGTGCAGGTGAGGAGAACTGAAGCTTTTGTCAGTGTCGCATGTCTACTATTGAATATCTTTTGTCAAGATTATTGTTTCTTTCTCTCAGGATCTGGAAGAACAGCTAGAGGAGGAAGAGGGGACACGCCAGCGCCTCCAGCTGGAGAAAGTCACCCTGGAAAGCAAAGTGAAGAGTCTGGAGGCCGAGGTCTTGACTTTGGGGGAGCAGAGAGACAAATTTAGCAAGGTAGTTGAAGTCGCATGAAACAGAAGTCGCAATAGTATTTTCCTCCCTATTGTGACACATATCCAAGTGAAACGGCTTCCCGAACAAGAAAAAATGTTGGGCGGGACTTGATTTTTCCCCTTGGGAATTTATTGGATAGTCGGATAATGAAGTAAGAATTGTTACAGTGGTTTATCAATCTTTCTGTCTTTCTCTTTCTCAGGAGAAGAAACATTTGGACGAGAGACTGAATGAAGTGGCAGATCAACTAACAGAGGAAGAGGAGAAGGTGAAGAGTCTTAACAAACTGAAAAACAAACAGGAAGCTGTCATCGCTGATTTAGAAGGTAACAGTACTTGAATTTTTATAAAACATTTAAAAATTTCATTGTTAATGATTCATTGGATATGTTGAATTTAGGCTTTGTGTCTTAAATTTCAAGAATGCATTCATTAAATATTACAGAACCACAATGAACGTCCTTTTTTACTCTTTTAGGTCAGTACAATTTAAAAAAAAATTAAAAATATTTTTATTTATCAAAGATACATTAAATTGATCAAAAGTGACAGTATAGTCTTTTATTTTGTTACAAAAAAAAATACATTTAAATAAATGCTAAGAAAACTTGTAATCATCAAGAAACCCTGAAACAAAAGTATCATGGTTTTCACATGGTTTTCAACATTGAAAATAATATGAAATATTTTGTGAGCACCAAATCAGCATATTAGAACGATGACTGGAGTAATGATGCTGAACATTCAGCTTTGCCATCACAGGAATAAATTACATTTTAAAATATATTAAAACAGAAAATAGTTATTTTAAATAGTAATCATATTTACCAACATAAATGTTTCTTACTGAATTTTTTCAGTGAGCAAAAGAGCTTTACTGACCCCAAACATTTAAAACATCATTTAAAAGGATCTATTTTCCAATGATAGTTCAAATCCGAATAACTGTCTCTTTCTCCTTTAGAGCGCCTGAAGAGGGAAGAGCAGGGCCGTCTGGAGCAGGAGAAGTGGAAGAGACGGATGGAAGGAGAATCAGTGGAGGCTCAAGAGCAGCTGTCTGACCTGAGCTTACTCGTCACAGAGCTGAGAGGAAGCCTGAGCCAAAGAGAGAAAGAGATCACCACACTACAGACGCGGTACACGCACAAACACAAATATACCTTATAGTGAATGTGGCGCAGTTGCTAATACTTCTCCAGTAATGACATCTTTTGCTCTCTTCCTCTCTCTTAGGCTGGAAGAAGAGGGGGCACGTCGTACCGAAGCTCAGAGAGCCCTGAGAGAGGCCATGTCTCAGGTCTCGGAGTTGAAAGAGGAGGTGGACAATGAACGAGGGATGAGGGAGAGAGCTGAAAAACAGAGGAGAGATCTGGCAGAGGAGTTAGAGGCTTTGAGAACTGAACTAGAAGATACACTGGACACTACAGCTGCTCAGCAAGAGCTCAGGTGTGTGTGTGTTAGTATGTGAGTCAACACATCATAATAAGTGTTCTTCTTTAAAGCATTATAAATTAGAATTATAGAATTAGAGTTAAGAAGCAGTTATGAATGTATACTCTCTTCAAAAACTCTTAAGTGGCCTTTTATTTCATTAATACTTTATTATCTGCAAGCTAAAATTTTTAAATATACCTTTAAGAATTGAAGTACACTAAAAGTGCACAGTCAAAACAATTAAGCACAGAGTTAACCACAGGCATTTTGGTGTGTGTGTTTGTTTAGGTCTCGTCGTGAGGCTGAATTAGGAGAGCTTCAGAGATGTTTAGAGGACGAGACCCGTCGTCATGAAGCTCAGCTGTCAGAGCTCCGCATCAAACACACCGCTGCTATAGATTCCCTACAGGAGCAGCTAGACAATGCCAAGAGAGTGAGTCCTAGCATTTACGTCAAATGCAGTTTGTTTGCATGATTGTTTGTTTCACTGGGAAACCAGCTTTTGTATTGGTACACGTCCAAGTTTTGTGTGTATGTCCACAGTCCCGTCAGTCTCTGGAGAAGGCGAAGGCTGTTCTGGAGGAGGAGCGCATGAACCTGAGTGCTGAGCTGAAGACATTACAGGGAGGGAAGATGGAGAGCGAGAGGGGCAGAAAGAGAGCAGAGGGACAGTTACAGGAAGTCAACGCACGCCTCTTGCAGGCCGACAGAGAACGAGAGGAGCGAGAGGAACGACTCAGTAAACTCCAGGTAAAATGGGAAAAAAGAGAGAGGAAATGGGCTTAATTTGAAATATATATATATATATACGAATTGATTCGTTTTTTTGTAAAAAAGGTTTTCTGAACTCTGGTGGGCACCAGGGAACTGCTCCCAAACATACCTGTTAAAGAGGTCTTAGGCTACTCCCAGAAGAAGGCATGTAGCCGAAACGCGTTGGAGTTTTTTAGATGGTTAATTTGACCAAGCCATAATAATAAAAGCTTTTTAACTTTTCCACTTGAGAGTGCCTTGGAGTTCTCTTGCTTTATTCGTCATATTCAGTTTCCCATCCAAAGAGCACCTCTATTTTAACCGAACTTTGAAATCCAGGAAGCGCTCATTTACCCCTACTGTTTGCTTAGGTCTTAGGTACGATTGGAGTGAACTCGGAGCGGCCACATTTACTGTGAACACAGTCATTTGGAATCCAGGCAATTGGGAAATTTGCATTAGGTTTGAAAGACTTACCCATGCAGACTGTGCAATGTGTTAAAGTTGGTCACTTGAATCCTTCCCATTCTGGAAAATCTAGCTTAAAATGATTTTTGGTACATGAAAATAGCTTGTCCAAGCTGGTAATTGGGTGTTTTACCAACCACCTTGTTACAAACAGTAGCGTGATCAATTTAGGTTGGTATGACCAGCTAGTAAATGTTTGTTGCTGGTCCAACTTTTAGTTTTAAAATGAAACTCTTGTCTGAATCAAACCTATGGATCAAACCAATTATGAAACAATTCTAATCTCTCTTTCTCAGTCAGAGCTTGAGTCTCTGTCCAGTTCCCTCGCCTCATCTGACTCCAAATCTCACCGTCTAAATAAGGAGGTCAGCAGTCTGGAGAGCCAACTACATGATGTGCAGGTAACTTGTGTGTGTGTGTTATAATTTGCTTTCTTCCGCTACATATTAATATACTCATGGGACTTAAACAAACTGCTTTTCTCTGCTCACTCTGATTGTTGTTCTATATCAAAGCAGATCTTAGAGACTGTGATTTCACTCTGAGACTGTTAATGCGAGGGCCTCTTAATCATGCTTACCTTTTGAGCGTGTGTGTGTGTTATTTTTTAGGAGTTACTGCAGGAAGAGACACGGCAGAAGTTGACGCTGGGCTCACGTGTACGTGCTCTAGAGGAAGAGAAAACTGGACTGATGGAGAGACTAGAGGAGGAGGAGGAGAAGACCAGAGAACTTACACGCCAGATTCAAAACCATACACAACAGGTTTACACCCATTTGCAAATCCAGGAAAACATTTGTATTGTTCAAACCATCTTTACTCCATTTTATCATATTCTTTTTTATGTGCCCATGCAGCTATCTGATCTGAAGAGACAGACCGAGGAAGTGAATTCGGCAGTGGAGGTCGGGGAGGAGGCCAGGAGGAAGTTGCAGAGAGAGCTGGAGAATGCTACACAGAGAGAGAGAGCCAAAGAAGAAGAGAAAGAACGCATTGAGAGGCAGAAAGAACGGCTGAGAGAAGAGATAGAGGACATGACCATCGCTCTTCAGAGAGAGAGACAAAACTGCACTGCTCTGGAGAAGAGACAAAAGAAATTTGATCAGGTAGTGTAGGGGATGGATGGATGGATGGATGGAGTGGCTGGCTGGTTGATGGATGGATGGATGGACCGATAGACAGTGGATGGATGAATGGATTGACAGGTGAGGGATGAATGGATTGACAGGTTGATAGATGGACTGATGGATGGAGTGATAGATTGACTGGTGGATGGATGGATACATGGATTGATCAATGGAGAGATGGATAAAGGGATGAATTAACTGGTGGATGGATTGATAGATGATGGACTGGTAAATTGATGGATGGATGGACTGGCTGGTGGATGGATGGATGGATGGATGGATGGATGGATGGATGGTCCGATAGACAGTGGATGGATGAATGGATTGACAGGTGAGGGATGAATGGATTGACTGGTTGATAGATGGACTGATGGATGGAGTGATAGATTGACTGGTGGATGGATGGATGGATGGATGCATGGATTGATCAATGGAGAGATGGATAGATGGATGAATTAAATGGTGGATGGATTGATAGATGATGGACTGGTGAATGGATGGATGGATGGATAGATGGATGAATGGATGAATTGACAAATGGGTCGAAGGAGAGATAGATGAAGGCATAAATTTACTGGTGTATTAATTGATAGATGATGGACTGGTGGATGGAGGAATGGATGGATAGATTGACTGGTGCATGGATGGAAGGATTAACTGTTGAATCAATAAAGGGATGGATTGACTGGTGGATGGAGGGAGCGAGGGAGGAATAAATGGATTGACTGCTGGATCAATGGAGGGATAAATTAACTGATGGATAGATGGATGGATGGATGGATGGATGGACCGCTAGATGTATTGATAGGAAGATACATGAATAAACGAATATTTGGTCATTTAAAAAAGTTTAAAAAATTGGTTAAACATTGAGCAGTGCAGCTCCAAATATTCATCCCCCTTTGACCTTTAACCTTCAGTGTTTGGCAGAGGAGAAGGCAGTGAGTGCTCGGCTGCTGGAGGAACGGGACCGCGCAGAAGCAGAGAGTCGAGAGAAAGAAACACGCTTCTTGTCTCTCTCTAGAGCATTGCAGGAAGCAACAGAGCAGAGAGATGAGCTGGAGAGAACCAATAAGGTGCTTCGTGTGGAGATGGAGCAGCTCGTCAACGCCCAGGATGACGTGGGCAAAAATGTACAGCTTGCTTTTTACCCAGAGTTTATTAAAATATTATAGCATAGCAGTAGCAAAAACATATTCTGTTCTTTGAGTTTTGACTTTTTTCGCCTCCTCAGGTTCATGAGCTGGAGCGCTCTCGGAGGGCTTTGGAAACAGAGGCACAATCTCTGAAAGAACAGACCCAAGAGCTGGAGGATGAGCTGACAGAGGCGGAAAACGCTCGCCTCAGGCTGGATGTCACTCTTCAGGCCCTTAGAGCTCAGTTTGAGAGAGAGATCAGCACTAAGGAGGAGAAAGGAGAAGAAAAAAGGAGAGCACTTAACAAACAGGTAACTACCCTCAGCAGAACGAAGAAGTGAAGGCATGAGATAGTCTCTGAAGATGTTCAGAATTGATCACATTTCTTCTTCTATTACCTGTTCAGGTGCGCGAGCTTGAAACAATGCTTGAAGAGGAGAAGACTCAGAGAGCTCAGGCTTTGACGGTCAAGAAACAACTGGAGACCGAGCTGCAGGAGGCTGAGGCTCAGGTGGAAACAGCCAATCGGGGCAGAGAGGAAGCACTTAGACAGATGAAACGTCTCCAGGTTTGTCAGTTCAGTTCATTTTGAAATAATCCACAAGACATGTTTAACAAGGTGTTACTGAGAGCTGTGATATAACCAGCTGCTTATTGTAGATCAAGACTTAATTATTTCATTACGAAGGCCAGACTTCATTAAAATAAAATTCGATTGATTGATTGATCCCTGATTGTTTATTTAATGTGTTCCTGTGTGTGTTTTAGACTCAGATGAAGGAGCTCATCCGTGAGCTTGACGAGACCAAGTTGGCTCGAGACGAGATCGTCGTCCAGTCTAAGGACAGCGAGAAACGGCTGCAGACTTTGGAGGCAGAACTATTACAGTTGACAGAGGTGTGTTGCCCGGCCTATGTAACCCAGAAGATATTTGAAATGCATCTCCTTCATTCTTTTTTTTCTCTCTCATTCGCTGTTATTTTGATACTGTCTCAGGAGCTGGCCGTTTCTGAGAGACAGCGGAGACAGGCCCAGCAGGAGAGAGACGAAATGGCGGATGAAATTGTCAACACTGCAACTGCAAAGTCAGTATCTGTTTGTGCTTGTGTTGAGGTTCAGTGACCCAGAAGATATCTTTCTGTTTAGGGAGGATGAGTTGCATCTTTTTGTGTATGCTTCACAATCAACACTAAACAGCACTTGCAATGTATTTAAAAATGTTCCTCTACTAAAGGGATAGTTCATTCAAAGATCAAATTTACCCAATGATTTAGTCATCCATTATAAAGCATGGAAGAGCTGGGACATTTTTTAATATAACTCTGATTATATTCGTCTTAAAGAAGAACGTCAGAATAAGAAGAATAATGTAATAATTTGTTCTCCATCTAAAACATCTTTATTTGTTGGCTACACTACCGTTTAAAGGTTTTGGCTCTGTATGATATACACTCACCTAAATGATTATTAGGAACACCTGTTAATTAATCCAAACCAATCACATAGAGGTTGCATTTAGGGGTGTGGTCCTGGTCAAGACAATCTCCTGAACTCCAAACTGAATGTCAGAATGGGAAAGCATGGTTGTTGGTTGTTGGTGTATTTCACAGTCTGCTCTGTTACTGGGATTTTCACACACAACCATTTCTAGGGTTTACAAGAATGGTTTGAAAAGGGAAAAACATCCAGTATGTGGCAGTCCTGTGGGCGAAAATGCCTTGTTGATGCTAGAGGTCAGAGGAGAAAGGGCTCGACTGATTAAAGCTCATAGAAGAGCAACTTTGACTGAAATAACCACTCGTTACAACCGAGGTATGCAGCAAAGCATTTGTGAAGCCACAACACACACAACCTTGAGGCGGATGGGCTTCAACAGCAGAAGACCCCACCGGGTACCACTCATCTCCACTAAAAATAGGAAAAAGAGGCTACAATTTGCAAGAGCTCACCAAAATTGGACAGTTGGAGACTGGAAAAATGTTGCCTGGTCTGATGAGTCTCGATTTCTGTTGAGACATTCAGATGGTAGAGTCAGAATTTGGCGTAAACAGAACGAGAACATGGATCCATCATGCCGTGTTACCACTGTGCAGGCTGGTGGTGGTGCTGTAATGGTGTGGGAGATGTTTACTTGGCACACTTTAGGCCCCTTAGTGCCAATTGGGCATCGTTCAAATGCCACGGCCTACCTGAGCATTGTTTCTGAGCATGTCCATCCCTTTATGGCCGCCATGTACTCATCCTCTGATGGCTACTTCCAGCAGGATAATGCACCATGTCACAAAGCTTGAATCATTTCAAATTGGTTTCTTGAACACGACAATGAGTTCACTGGACTAAAATGGCCCCCACAGTCAGCAGATCTCAACCCAATAGAGTATCTTTGGGATGTGGTGGAATGGGAGCTTCGTGCCCTGGATGTGCATCCCACAAATCTCCATTAACTGCAAGATGCTGTCCTATCAATATGGGCCAATATTTCTATAGAATGCTTTCAGCACCTTGTTGAATCAATGCCATGTAAGAATTAAGGCAGTTCTGAAGGCGAAAGGGGGTCAAACACAGTATTAGTATGGTGTTCCTAATAATCCTTTAGGTGAGTGTAGATATAAATTATTATGTTTGAACAAATAAATATTTATATTCAGCAGGGAAACAGTAAATTAATTAAAACTGACAGTAAACTCATTAATAATGTTACAAAAGGTTTTCGAAAATCTAAAAGTTATTTTAAACTGTAATAATATTTTGCATCAAATAAATACAGCCTTAACAGA
The DNA here is from genome assembly GCF_988280905.1 of Pimephales promelas. Taxonomy (NCBI): domain Eukaryota; kingdom Metazoa; phylum Chordata; class Actinopteri; order Cypriniformes; family Leuciscidae; genus Pimephales; species Pimephales promelas. Next base: position 14,640,317 of record NC_142780.1, on the reverse strand, counting down.
AGAGACTCAAAAACATAAAAAAAAAAAATCTTACAAACCAAAATATGTGAAGGTTAGTGTATATAACACCCAAGTCCTTTCAAGTCCTTTCATATAGATTAAATATATATATATATTTGGAAGTATTTTGAATACCAATATTATTGGCTATAATTTTTTCCTTATGCACTGATGAATAGTGTGCAACACCAGACTGGTTTATTAAAAAAATCATGTTGTCTTAAACATTTTTTTCCCTGCAGATCTGCACTGTTTGAAGAGAAGCGGCGTCTTGAGGGAAGAATCACTCAGCTGGAGGAAGAGTTAGAGGAAGAACAAAGTAATGCTGAACTAATAGCCGAGAGACACAGGAAGAGCACCTTACAGGTAGGTACACAATGAAGGACACTATCCTATCACACAAACACATAGAGACAGAGCACTCTACATCTCTCTCCCTACTTTTTAGGTTGAGACTCTTACAGTCCAGCTATCTGGAGAAAGGACACTTGCACAGAAGAGCGAGAGCGCACGAGAGGCTCTGGAGAGGCATAATAAAGAGCTGAAGACTCGTCTCAGCGAGATGGAGGGAACTGTGAAGGGGAAACATCGCCTCAGCGTCGCCGCCCTGGAGGCCAAGATAGAATCGATGGAGGAACAAATGGAGCAGGAGAGACAGTAAGAAAACAGTGGGGGGTGTTAAAGGAAAACTTGGAGCTCAAATGAACAGAATCTTCTGAATAAAAAATGAAATCTGAATCATTTTCTTATTCAAGTTGAGTCACATGTATTTATATACGTAGCACTTCTTAGTGCTTCAAAGCAGCTTACCATTAATAAATAGGAAAATAAGTGTAATGCTATAAAATTACAATCAGTTCAATGTTTATTCAGTTCAGCAGAATGTGAGAACTGCTCTTTTACATACAATTAAAGTCTACGGGGACCAGGGACTGCTAAGCTCTAAAACGAACAAAAGCTATCATAAAAATTGGTCTGTACAACTTGAGTGTGATATTCACGCATTCGAAAGCCATTGGTGTGAGCTACCGTTTAACCCTCAGGTGCTCTTCAGTCATTTCTGACCGAAAAATTTTCTGTTTTGAAATTTTAAAAATCACAGCTTCATCAGAATGTTACGAAACTTGGTGACTTTTATGGCATTGGGTATGTGAACACACAAAAAAAATTGAGGTCATGATCCGAGCAGGCTAAGTGGTCGTAAAAAAAATAGTCACACTTTTGCTCTTCTGTCAAAAATGACCGACCCATAGGAAGTGAATGGGAAATTGACAAAAAAAAAATTCTCTGAAATTTTGAATGTACAATCGACAAATCGGCCACAATTCTAAAAAAAAGTACACCGCAGGAAAGGGGTGACACTCTACCACATCTAGAGTGCAAAACAGACACACCCACCAACACACACACACACACACACACACAGACACACACATACAAACACACTTTTATACACATACACACCAATAAATTTTGATTACAAAAAGTATGTTTTGAATTTTTAAAAATCACAGCTTCATCGCGATGTTACGAAACTTGGTGACTTTTATGACATTATGTATGTGAACACACACAAAAATTGAGGTCATGATCTGAGCATGCTAAGTGGTCTTAAAAAAAAATAGTCACACTTGTGCTCTTCGGTCAAAAATGACCCTCATAGGAAATGAATGGGAAATTGTAAAAAAAAATGAAAAACAAAATTGAGAATTTTTGTTTTTTGTCAATTTTTTTTTTATAAGAAATAGTTTTTGAGATTGTTTCAACTATATATTCAAATCCACCCCCAACAACAACAAAAAATGTGTTCATAAACATCTGGGGAATTCACATGCTTCTCCATAGAGAGCTGTACATGCCATCTAGTGGTTACACCATGATTCTACGCTTTTTCTCTATACTGTAACCAGATGGTGCTAATTTTCTTCAAAAAAAATTTTTTTTTTCTGAAGGCCTAGATATTATTTATATATTAAACTAAAATACTGCATTAATATTTTTTGGGAAAAAATAATATATATATATAGAAAAAATATATATATTTTTCCATGGCAAAAATAAACCATAAATATTGCATAAATATTAATAAATTCAATTAAATTGTCTCATAATACTAAATTAAAAAGAATAAATATTATAGAACAAAAATAAATTGCATTGGTTTTACTGGGATGGAGAAAGTTTCATTTTTAGGTGTCCGGTCACTTTTGACCGGGAAGATAACAAGTGTGACTCCGAAACGAAGAGCACCTGAGGGTTAAATTGCATTACGTTTTGTTTGTTGTTGAAAAAGCGCGAGAAAAAATAAAAACTTTTAAGGCTTTACATTCACTGTGAAGAGCAAACCATCAATGTGTCTGTTTTGTGTGTCCTCTCTTCATTTTCTCCCTTCCCAGAGAGCGAGCCGTAGCCAATAAGCTGGTGCGGAAAACAGAGAAGAAACTGAAGGAAGTTTTGATGCAGGTGGAGGATGAAAGGAGACATGCAGATCAATATAGAGAGCAGGTACTTTTTTTTTTTCTTACATAACACATGTAGCTTCTGTTACCTAACCAGCCTTTGTTAACCTACACAAATTCATGTCAGGATTTGCAGGATTCGCTTCAGGGCTGTGGGTCGTTCAGTACAACTGCAATTCTACAATGATATAATCTCTCTCTCTCTCTTTCTTTGAAGTTGGATAAGTCTATGGGGCGTCTCCGTCAGCTGAAGAGGCAGTTAGAAGAGGTGGAGGAAGAGAACTCTCGCTCCAACGCTCAGCGCAGGAAACTACAGCGAGAGATGGAGGAAATGAGCGACGGCATGCAGAGCATGAACCGCGAGCTCAACACTCTCCGATCCCAACTCAGGTAAAGATTATGATTGTGTGTTGTGAAGTTTGCTATTTTGTGTGTAAAATTCTAAGAGTAAAATTAAAAAGCAGCAAGCAAGTTGGTAACACTTAGTTTAGGGTCCAATTCTCACTATTAACTAGCTGGTCATTAGCATGCATATTACTAGGATATTGTCTGTTTATTAGTACTTATAAAACACATATATTCATTTTTTATTCTGCATGACCATATTCTACATCCCCTAATCCTACCCAATACCTAAACTTAACAACTACCTTACTCACTATTAATAAACATTAATTCTGAGTGAAAAATTGGACCCTAAACTAGTGTGTCACCATGCTTTTATTTATTTAACCAACAAAAAACCCCAAAAACTTTCTAATGGCTCAGATTTGGTAGAAATAACTCCTTAAAGGGTTAGTTCACCAAAAAATGTAAACTCTGAAATCATTTACTCACCCTTGTGTCGTTCCAAACACAAATGAAGATATTTTTAATACTGTAGATATTTTTAATAGGTTAAACCCGTTATTAACGGCGTTAACGCAAACCCATTTTAAACGGGTTAAATTTTTTTATCGCGCGATTGACAATCTTTTTGGCCTAGCAAACTTTGTAGTTTTTTTTTTCATATGCTTTTGCAACAGGACGCGGCATGAGTGGCACTGCGCTATGAAAGCCATTCATTTCAATGGCTTGGATCTAGCAAGTAAACAAAACAACAGGCGCACACAATTGTTTGGGCTTGCGAGCCGGCCAAATAGTTGGTTAACGTTACGTTTTGAGTGGATGACGAGCGCGAGATGCCGAAATGGATGCCAATAAGATTCTGAATGGAAACTTTACTTTACTAAAAAGTTATCATCATCACAGCACGTCCAGTCTGATGCGAATTCCATCAGATATTTCCGTCAATATCAGGACCTCGTCAGTATTTTTTTCACGCTTTCATTGATTGGACAGTGTTACATTGTGTGAGAGATTATTTGTTCTAAGTGAGAATGTTAGTGTGAAATTAAACACAGTATATGCCAATGTTGTTTTCAATAAAAAAACATTTGCACAAAGCAAGTCGATCCACTTTTCCATGTTGATAAGAGCATTAAAATGAGAAAAAATAATGTGAGAAAAAGAAATCAAGAGACATTTAGAATAGATAAAAATGTGCGATGAATCTCTAGTTAACTACGACATTAATGCGATTAATCGCGATTAAATATTTTAATCGTCGGACAGCACTATTTTTTAATGATCTGTCCCTCCATTGAAAGTCTATTCACCCAAAACTCTGATGCTTCAAAATGTTCAATCAATAGATTGTAAAACGAATCCGTATGAATTGAGTGGTTTAATCCAAGTCTTCAGAAGAGACACAACAGATTTATAATATATGACTTAATGTATGCTTTCATTCACATATAAACATTTATCAACGAACATGCATAAAGCACTCAATTTGTTTTTGTAAACTAGCTTGTGGGTTTGAAACGATTAATCGGGTGAAATAACCCTTTAAGGTGGCAACATACATCCACTTTTTACAGTCTATATCAAATATCTTCTCATTGGCTGTGACTACATCGCACAGTTTAGTGTTCTGTGTGAATGGTGAATTTTTGTTGTTCTGTGTGCATGTTTCATTGACTCATCTAATGTGTCTTGTGTCCATCCATATTTGTATGTTTGTCTCCTACACCAACTCAGCGCCACAGAACGGCAGAAGTCCGAACAGTAGGTTTTCATACTAAAGTGTCAGACTGTGTGTTTTGTGTTCCTCTCTGAGCATTTCCTGTCTCCTCTTGACTCTGGTGGTGTGTGCCCTGTTGAGATTAGAGACAGTCCTTTATAACTGATTTATTCTGAAGCATATCAAGATGGTGTAGTATACATTGGATTGTGGGTCACTTCCTGTTTATAAATGGTGATGAATCACAGATTCTCCTTTCCTCTAATCGTTTCAGTTTCCTCTTTTCCACCCTCTTTCTTTCTTCCAGTTCATAAACAGTGACCCCAAAAAGTATTTGAACACTTAAGTCTAGGGCTGTCAAACGATTAATCGCGATTAATCATATCCAAAATAAAAGTTTGTGTTTACATAATATATGTGGGTGCACTGTGTATAATTATGTTGTGTATGTATATAAATACACACACATGCATGTATATTTAAGAAAAAAATATTATTTATATATAAAATATTTATATTTACATATCGTATAAAATATATGTAAATCAATATACAGTATATACATTAAAATATTTCTTAAATACAAACATGTGTGTGTGTTTATATATATTAAATAATTATACACAGTGCACCCACATATTACGTAAACACAAACATTTATTTTGGATGCAATTAATCGCGATTAATCGTTTGACAGGCCCTACTAAGTCACAAAATATATGAATGTCTTTGTATTAGGCAAAAAAATACCAAAATAACGCTTTTTTTTTTGGAGTTATTGTTTTGTTTTGTTTTTTTGCTTTGAGTTGTTTTTTGTTGTTTTTTGTTTTGTTTTTTTGTTTTGAGTTGGGTTTTTTGTTTTGTTTTTTGAGTTTTTGCTTTGAGTTGTTGTTTTGAGTTTGTTTTTGTTTTTTTGTATTAGGTAACACAGTACCAAAATAACGCTTTTTGTTTTGTTTTGAGTTTTGTTTTGTTTTTGTTTTTTGGGGTTTTTCTTGTTTTGAGTTTTGGTTTGAGTTTTTTTTTTTTTTTTTAAATACTACAACCTGCATAAGCATTGCTTTCATTACTTGCTTGTGTTTTCTGTGATTCTGTACTCTTTATAGCTGAATTAACTGCTATACTGCAAAAATTGCTAGAAAGTTATTGCAATGCAGTTCGTGTGACACAGTAAGTGTCTAAAGATTGCCAAATATGTTTCGGGGACACTGTCTATGTATTTTGCGTTTTGTGTATGAATTGCATGTGATTATTCTCTGTTTCTGTCTCTGTCTCAGGCGAGCGCCGCTCCCTATCTCCATGCGTGCTGGCCGCAGGGCTCTGGTGGATGACCTTTCTCAGGAGAACTCTGATTCTGAGGATCCAGGTGCTTCACCCACCCCGTCCAGCGGCCCGCCGGGCACCCCCACACCCTCAGACAACGCCCTGGGACCCCCTCCCCCCTACAGCCTTACAGACGCTGAATAAGAAGGGGGAGGAGTGGAAGATAAACAGTTTTACTGGTTTAACTCGCATAGCTTTTGCAATCGTACACATAACAGAACATCCATACAGTCACACATAAACTTGAAAGTAGTTAATGTGATTTATAGATTTTAAATAAACAGATGAATAAGCATGCAAGATGGAGAAAGTCGGATGCAGTATTCTTATAGTACTGTTTAAACCAACCAAGCAGAGAGTAAGGACTGCAGTTATAAAGTCGGGGAGAAAAAAAAAACATATCCCAACATTTCTTGGGAAATATAAGTACTGTATATCGGTGCAGTATATCAGGCTTGATGTGGCAAAATTATGATGGCCACCTCAAGTTCTCTTTTAATCAATCAAAAGCCATGTGTTTAGGAGAAATTTGCATGTTAATGGCAATCAAAGGCCATTTGGTATTGCACAGATGATCCACAATCAGGCTAATATGCATCGTCTGTAGTCGCACAAGCCATCAAACCCCTGAGAAACTTTCTCTCGCTCACTTCTAAAATAATGTCATGTTTGAAGAAATTGAGAACAGGTACAAGGATATCACTTTGGTATTTTAGAATATCTTTGTTTTCAATTTTAGAAGTGATAGCTCTACTTCAGATAAATAAACATCTTTGCTTTTTGTTAAACATGATTTGGCAAAAGATGATGATTATGGAAGCCCATTTCCACCCCAGAGTAAAAGGAAAAAAAGGGTTTTGCTACTTTAAATGTCACAGTTACGACTTTGATTCTCATAATTGCGACTTTATTTCTCAATATTGTGGCTTTACATTTCACAGTTGTAAGTTTGTTCCTTGAATTTGCGACTTTATGAATCACAATGTGACTATATATTGTAATTGCTTCCTCAATATTGTGACTATAAATCTTGCAATTGCAAGTTTTTTTTGCTAATTGTGACTTTACATCTCACAGTTGCAAGTTAGTGACTTAAAATGTGACTTTATATCTTGTAATTATGTCTTTATATCTCAGTGGGACTACATCTTGCAATTTTCTTTCTCAATATCGTGACTTTACGTCTCGCAGTTGTGAGTTTGTTTCTACTAATTGTGACTTTATAACTCACAATGCAGCGCAAAATCTCGTAATTGCGACTTTGTATCTCACAGTGTGAATATTTCTTATTTTAACTCTTTCCCTGCCAGTGTTTTTTTAAATTGGCAGCCAACACCAGCATTTTTGAGCATTTTCACAAAAAATTCATGTCCTCCCCCAGAGTATTTTGTTCAATGAATATCTGAACATAATGCACTATATCTAAAGGAAGGATAGAGACTTTTATTCTAGCTTCATGCTTTCTATTTCATCAACACCTGAATGTGGGTTTTCATTAAAAAAAAATAAAATAAAAACAATTGCAGAAGAATTGCAGTTGTACTTAAAGTCTCTTTGGTAACACTTTACTTGAAGAGGTGTGCATAAGATTAACATGACACCTTCATGTTATGAATATGAAGGAAGTTTTATGCATGTTTATGACAACTGTCATTAAGTGTCATTCGCTCAATTATGACATTTTTAATGCAAATAAGATGTCTTTATGACACCTTGACATAAACCAATACATCATAACCTGTCAGTGTCTTTGTCATGACAACTTGACATTACTAAGACAACACAACCAGTCATAGCAGATTAATTATCAAACTTAAGAAACCACTTGGCTTTATTGGTTAACATTACATTAAACTGTCAGGTTGGTTTTGACATTGGCTGTCATGAAGCCATTATAACATTTTAATGACAAATTCAATTAGTACCACTGTAGTTGAGGTCACGAAAAATATTCATGACACAATTATAATGGCCTCGTGACAGCCAATGTCAAAGCAAATGACAGTTTAACTTAATTTAATGTCAAGTTGTCATGAGAAAGACTGACAGGTTATGATGTATTGGTTTATGTCAAGATGTCATAACAAAGACATCTTAAACAATGTCATATTTGCATTCAAAATTTCATTATTGAGTGAAAGACACTTAATGACAGTTGTCATAAACATGCATACACCTCATATGTCATGTCATGGTTAAGAAGGTGACATGCCAGTCTTATGCACACCCCTTAAAGTGTTACCGTTTCGGTAAACAAAAAGCTGGGTTTTGAATCTGTCGTCTTTCAGAGGATGCTTAAAACCCCCCTACTAACGTATAACAGTGTAAACACAGAAAGCCGGAAAATTCTGTCAATGGCGGGGAAAGAGTTTAACTTTATCGCACAGTTACTTTTTAATTTTTTTACTCTGAGGTAACAAAGAGCTTCCATAGATGACAATTCATGTGCACAAAGCTGTGATTGTATTACACAAACAGAAAAGTGGGAAAGATAAAAAAAAATACTGTTAAATGAATACTCTACTAAATTGAGCCATCCATGATAGCTTTTATATCTTAATCATAACCTGACTATAATAAAATAATTTTCTGGGGATACAAAAAATGAAAGAAAAAAAAAATACATGAAAGGACTTCTAACAAACAAAGAAAAAAGCAGCCAAAGTTGACAGATTTCACTTCCATATAGATTAAGCTGTAAAAGTTATTAGATATTTGAAATATACTCACTCTGATCTCATTCAAACTTAAGTTCAGGGTATCTGTGCTGCAGATCGTTCCCTCTTAGAAACTGTGTGTAGATAGTTAGGTCGCTCTAAAGGGATGCTTTCGTGGGTAGTGACATAGATAGGTAGTTAGGATTTCTTAATTTATGTCTTAAAACATCGGCTACTGACTCGTTGTAATTTTTATCAATTAAGAGAATTCCAGTATGCAGTCTATTTATTTTGTTTTGTATTTTTTTTTGTCCGCTGCACATAGGTTGTTGTATAGTTTGCAATTTAAGTGAAAACAAGGCAAAATGAAAGATCTTTTGAGGGTAAGGTTGGGTTTACACTGTTTTTTACTGGACAGAATAAAAAGAAAAATACATTTTCACCATATAAGCTGCAGTGGGCCTAAAACAATATAACACACCAAACACAAACACATGCGTTTGAGACCATTTTGACAAGAGTGAGAAGTTTGTTATCAGGATTTCTGAGAGTTAAGGAATGAACCTGGAAGACGTATGACACCTTGCCTGTTTTTCCCAGGGGTCAAAGGCTGCTAGTTGCTCATTAATTATATAATTATATCAATGTAACTTTTTTTATTTTTTATTTTTATCAAAAGGACATATTATATTTTGTTTGGTTGTTTGATCATTTTTGAATGTGGTAAATATTTATGGATCAAAGTGTTTATGTTGAACACAATCTGAGGCATATGGATGACAAAAGGGACATTATTCTAGCTGTATGCATGTCAACAGTGCCTGTATCTGCAGAATATACTAAATCGATTCCATTGAAAATCAGTGAAATAATAAGAACGAGGTCTGGAATTTGATCAATAAATTGCAATATTAGGTCTCGCTGAACAATAATCCGACATCCTTCTCACGGGTGCTTTTTTCATACGGGCTGTGATGTGATACGTTTTAGGATACAATTGATTATTGGTTGTTTTCATTTAATTGGTGAGTCCTTTGGCATGTCAAATGAACGTTTTCTTAACCTTCACTGTATTTATGTCTCTAGATATTGTATGGCGATGAGCAAATTCGAAAAAGAAGTGTTGTTTTAACTTAAAGTGTTTGTTCTGCTTTGATTTAAGTTTAGTTAACTCAAATATCCAAGTTGTCACAAGTTGACTGAACTTAAAATTTTAAGGCGGCACAAAAAATGTACTTTTTGAGTTGAAACAATATTTTTTTCAGTATTGATACACAGGCTTACACTTGCTAGTTTTTCCAAGTGATTCAATTTAGCAGTATTAAACTGTGAGTAATAATTTGTCACCAATAAGTATTAGAACATATTTAAGATCTGTTCAGCCTGTGAAATTGCAAGGTTCTTTGATTCCCTGATGCACTGATGGGTTTATTACACTGTTATTACCACAGTTATTACTACTTGCCACTGTATCTGTCCTATGAATCGGAAAGCAGGGTTCTCATATCAGATCGTCAGATTACACTGTATGTAAAATGTCTGTATTTGCCCCAGTATTGTTTAAATTTTTAATTTTAGCGTATTTTTAATTGAATCGAGCTGGAATTGTATGAAGTGTTGACTAAAAGGGAGGAAACCATGCTGTTAAAGGCAAAATGATAGAATCACACACGCAAGCCAAAAGATTTAAGCCTTGTACAACAGATTGTTTTTATTCTATAATTATTTGTCCATGTTAAAACGCATTGGTAAATTATATCTGCCTATAATGTCTCTTACTGTTTGCCTTTCAAGCAACTCAACATTGCTGCTAAAATGTGTTTTGTCACTGACAAATGTACAAAGTCATTTTGATCGATTTGTGCATTTATCAGATAGATTCAATTCAATTAGGAGAGCGTTTGAATAAATAAAAAATACAAGTCCTATATTCTAGTTTAATAAACGAGTCTTGGTATACTCAACTCGTGCTTTATGATGCAGCTTTGAACCAGTTTGAGATGAGTGGAAAATAGCAGTGAATGTGTATGAAAAGGTATTAACACTCCAGGTGAGGTGCGTGTGTGTATCTGAGGTGTTTCTGAAAAGGACTGTGTGCTTTTTTTGCATTTGTGGATCTTGAATTTTTAACCATGTAATTTATTTGATCTTTTGCTTTATTTTGCTATAATGATAAAATGAGACCGGGGTGAATTTTAATATACCATTGGTTTTGAAATCAGTGTGGTTTATTTTCACACAAACACGCTATCAACGATTCACCATCAGCACAGTAAATGTGGAGGACCACTTACAAATACAACGAAAAAATCAATTAGCAGTTTATTAACCAAAATTAGATTATAAATGGATAAATCATAGTTGAATTTGACAAAATTATGCAACACATTCTCATCCCAAGACGTCATCTAACTGATGCTTTATCGTCAGTTATATGATGCTGAATTAGACTGTTTCATTGTTTTGCAGTATGCAAAGTTTTAACAATAAAATTATAAACCAATAAATCACCTTTCAAACTTGATAAATAATTAGATATTTAAAATTTTATTTTCATGTAAAGGCATGGTTAATTGTAACAATAAAATAATAAATTAATAAATCCCTTCAAATAAATAAATAAACATTTAGATAGTTGGGGTCCTATTATGCCCTTTAATGAAGTCTTGATTTTGTCTTTGTGGTGTATTAGAATATATATATATATATATATATATATAATATATATATATAGATAAACCCTAATTTGAAAGTGATTGCAGTACCAGTTTTGGCCACAAACTTGCATACAGCTCCTTTAAAAAAGGGATTCTGTTAAATAAAATATCTCCCCTTGGAATGGACTTTGTAACCTTGCAGATCTTTTTTTATGCTCAAACAGCAACGTGGATAATAGGACCCCTTTAAAACAGTTTAAGACCGTGTGTCCACTAAAGCGTTTTTTCTGTTGAGACGTTTCGTTGCTATGATGCAGAATATATGCAGCAGTTTGAATGTTGTGACAGTTGGTCGGTGTGGTTTAGTCCCGCCCCTCCTCCACTGTGATTGGACGGCTGGGTAAAATGTGAAAGTGATGAGTGCTGCGTTTTATCCAAAGTTGAACATTTTTCAACTCCCAGCGACCAGTAAAAACGCTGGGCGCTCGGTGCTTCAGCGCGGAAAAAACGCTCAGCGCCTCGTCACGCTCATGGGGTTTAAAAAACGCGGCGCTCCCATTGAAAACATACGCCAGGGGCGTGGAAAAGCGCTTTGGTGGACACACGGCCTAATTCAGGTTGATAATGTAAATGTATAACCATAAAAGTATTTATATCTTTTTAAAATACATTTATAATGTAAAGAGAGTCACTCCTAGTTCTCTATATAAAATGTTACAATACTTATACAGTCTTTACTACAGAAAAATATTTCATTAATTGATCGCACAGATTCATATTGAATTTCAAATGTGCTAGCAACTATAAATACCGGCAACTTAATCAAACAATAGACCCCTTTTGCGCCGACGTCACAGTTACGTCACGGCGCTAGCTGGAGGCAAAACAAAGTAAATACTGGAGGCGGCCAATACAAACCAGCACAGATTCGGCTACATAATAAGGAGCTTAAATTATTGTTACTATTATTAAATGTCATCTTGATGTGTTGTCTGGTGCAAGAATTGATGAAAAATGAATTTTTAAAATGCTGTATCTGGAATTTTTATTTCTAGAAAATATTCACATCATTAAAATCGCACTGTAATGTCACTCTTTATATTGCTGTCGTCTCGGCGCTGGCTCGGCAGAACTACCGAGGTAACGTAACGTTAATCCTGTCAGATCATCCATGCATTAAGTGAGCGTGTAGGCGGCTACGGGTCGGCCAATCTGGTTCCGTCCGTTAAAAATAACTTTTGGAAATAACAATTGCGGTCCTGGACACTGAGTGACCTTACACATTAAAATAAAATAAGATTTTCTCCAGTCATTGTTAAAAAACAAGCTAACAATACTTGCTAACTAGCGTTAGTGAAGCGGCCAGAGGGATCATTCTGCCTCCACCTAAGCTCCGCCCACAAAAAAACGTCACCATGTTTACCAACTGAAAAGGGGTCTATACAATAAAATCAACGTACACATTTCATAACATTACTGTCCAGTGACGGACCTGTACTTTCCAAACTCGTCTTCTGCAACAATATTACTGAACAACCAATCATCATCTAGAGGCGGAGTTGGAATCGGAGTGGGGTGTATCTTATGTAATGTAGCAGGGAAAGATCTAGCCACGCCCTCAAAGTTGTGACTACTCTGATTGCCTTTGAATTTGGAGTAAAAACAGGACTCTCCTTTATGATAGCAAAAGCCTTCAAGGCAACACATTATGGGGCACTGGAGACCTGGTCCAGTCTGGTTGAGATTCTCAACCTGTACAATATTTCTGATATCAGTGTCTTGCATCATAAGATACTGATCCGTTTCTGGACTAGAATAGTTCTTGTGTGAGCTTTTTAGAGGCTGTTGTTCCCAGATGTTGGATCGAGTGTCCAGCTGATTCTCAGGCGCCTGGAACATGTGGTGGCTTGAAACAATATCATCCAAGGCAGACAAATCTGTATCTGAGTAACCATCCTCCTTTCCATTCGTCCTCATGCAAGGCTGAACCCTACCAAAATGGCCCTCTAGGACGTTATATGAACAGTTTGTTTGATTGTGATGGAAACTACGTCTATGTGGCTCTTGATTGCAGAGAACATCAAATTCGAATTCCTGACCGTTTTGACTCAAATTGCTGGTTCCAACTCCAAAACCTGTTAGGTTCTCCACGTCTGAATCCAGAGAGCTTGGAAATGTGCTGGCTTCCTGTAAATCTTCACTGTGAACCATCCACTCACCCATTTTACATTTAGGATCAATGTTTTGGAGCAGCAGATCTTCATGATTATCATAACAATCTAGTAACTCAAGGTCATCCATTAAATCCATTTGAAGACTCTCAACGATTGTGCGATCTTGCGTTTGGACGCCGTGCTCAGCGTCAATGAGCATCTGAACCTCCAAATCGCATGAATCCAAAGACAAAAGTGAAATCACCGGGGAAGTGGGTGACAGGTCTGACACTTCAACACCTGAGGGGAACAACTTCATGTCCGAGTGTTTGGTGAGACATGGTTTTGAATACATTCTTGTTCTTTCAATGCTTCCCAACCAGGAAGACACGCTGTCTTCGAAGCTTTCTAAATCGGTAGATAGCGGTTGCCTTTCGAAGCTGTTGCCTTCAATTATGTGTCCAGGGTTGTTTTTTATTGCGGCATTACAGTTTTTTTCAGTTCTCAGATTTGTGGCTATACTGTTGAAGGACTTGCACTGTGAGAAACTTTTATCAGCCACATTGGTCTCCATAAGACTGTCCAATGTCCAGAGGTCACAGACTTCTTCTTGTTGTTCAGGAAGAACTTCTGTTTTGTCAGTATTTATAAAAGTTTCAATTGCTGTAGAAAACAGAACAAGGAGTCATCAAACTGGTTACAGACCACAACAAATCAGTTCTGAAAATAAAAAGTAAGCTCTTTTGCCTTTTTTTGAGGGTTTAGGTGACTGGTCTGTGACTTCTTTTGCAATGCGAGACAGACTGGGTGTTAGATGATCTGGGAGATTCTCAGTCGAAAATAAAGCAGAAGCCAGCTTATGGTTCGCTGCCTCTATTTCTGCAAATTTCCTGTGTAGAGGTGGATGGAATATTAGTTATCATTAATCATTAAACATATATAAAGTGGTGGTAAGTAACGAAGTAAAAATACGTTGTTACTTTACTTAAGTAGTTTTTTCAGGGATCTGTCCTTTACTTGAGTATGTTTTATTTGCATCTACTTTCACTTTTAATCCACTACGATTTTAAAAACAAAGTTTACTTTTTACTCCGATACATTTCCCCATGCCCGCTCCAAGTATTTATTACACTGGCTTTCCAAACCAAACTCTTTGCCAGCATACGATCACATAGCAGTCAGTTCGCCATTGACCGCAGAAACAGGTGAAGGTACAGCTCTCGCTGCCAGCAGTGATCCCAAGATTTCCGACCGGGATCACCCATGGCCATATATCAATGATAAGTTAGAATTCACCGAAGTCAAGGGAGATTTATATCGGCTGAAATGTCGTCTTTGCCTGCCACAGGTGATTGAAATTTCAGCATTCAAAACCTCACCCTCAAATTTGAGAAAATACATTGAGGCGAGTTAACGTTAAAGAAGCACTAAAGAAAATTTGGTAACGCTTCCTTTTACAGTACAGTACAGTACTTACGGTATTTACAGTGTACTTACCTAGAAATACTGGCTAATATAAGGTAAGTACATGGAACAGGGGTATTAGGTTCAGGGTTAGTACTAGTTATTACCCAGTAATTGTAGTTACTAAAATAAGTACATAGTATTTACATGGGTAACTGGACTGTAAACACCTTAAAATAATGTTTCCAAAATCGTTTCAGCGGTTCATCAAGTCGTAACAGGGTGAAAGGCACTTCGGCCTTCGCTTTGTGGTCCTACAGTATATCTGCTACAACCACAGTATATAAGTTTGCCAGATCGGGTCGTGTTTCTGTAGTTTGAATGAGACATCAGAAAACTACAAATTTGACTTTACGGCAAGCGTAACAATTGGACAACGTTCACTCTAAAGCCGGTTCTGGATACACAGTGGATAAACAGTAGGCTGCGGTAGGCTAAATTATTTACGACAGAGGAAATAATGCCCACAGAGGAAAAGTTCTTTAGTGTTGCTTTAATGTTACTATTGTTAGCCAAGTGATTTCATATTGAAACATGCCTTGTAAACAGCTAGCTAACAAATTCTTAATTGCAGTATCTAATCTTATCATTTGTTCAAATAAAACATTGCATATCACTCCCAAAACAATTGATCTGCTTAATTATTGATATTTACAGTTAATTTGAATATTTACTTTTTACTTTCGGTACTTTTTTGAAATCGGATACTTTTGTACTTTTAGTGATGTTTGAATGGAGTACTTTTACTTTCTACTTTTACTGGAGTAAATATTTATTTAGGTATTTATACTTTTACTCGAGTATAAATTTTGAGTACTTTTACCACCCCTGTGTACTGTATATGTACCTATATATTTATATATATATATATACTGTAGATACATATATATAATTATATATATATATATATATATATATATATATATATATAATTTTGGGGTCAGAAAAAATGTTCTTTCTTTTTTGTTGTTGAAAGAAATTAATACTTTTATTCAGCAAGGACGTATTAAATTGATCAGAAGTGACAGTAAATACATTTTTAATGTTACCAATAAATTCTATTTAACATTAATGCTGTTGCTTTGTATTTTTTATTATCATAGAGTCCTGAAAATTGTATGCTGGTTTTCACAAAAATATTAAACAGTGGTTTTCAATATAATTATAAGAAATGTTTCTTGAAATCAGGTTATTAGAATTGTTTCTGAAGGATCATGTGACACTGAAACCTAAAATTCAGGTTTGCCAATTGCCATCCATCTACACTCTAAAAAATGTTGGGTTGTTTTAACCCTAATTTGGGTAAAATATGGACAAACCAAAATTTGGGGTTAAAAAATGTCATTTAAAATCTTCAACTTTCACTTTCCACTGTAAAGTTTTTAATTACATTTTTAACCCAACATTTGGGTTTGTCCATATTTGACCCAAATTTGGGTTGAAACAACCCAGCATTTTTTAGAGTGTAAAGAATAAAATAAAATATTTAAAACTAGTCAAAAGCAGTCAAAATATTACTGTTTTACTGTTATTTTAATCAAATAAATGCAGCCTTGGCTTGGAACATATTAAATTGAACTGAATGCTTAATAAATGACTTGTTCACATTAGAGCATTGTATTTTAAATGAATGCTTAATAGAATATAAAAAAAGAGAATTCTCTTTTTGGAAATATCAGAGGTGCCGATTCATGTGTGAAAATGATTCTTCATTCTCCTTCCCAACCATTCTTTCACAGTTTGAACATCGTCGTCCGCAATACATGATGTGTCTTCCTTCATGCTTGTTTAAGAAATGAAAAGCTTCACCCTCCATCATAACATGCTAGTAACATAATAATCACTGCAATAATGATCCAATCGTTGACTCTTAAGCACATTATACTGTATATAACATACCTCTGTATCATGTTGTGTAGAAACCTACGATGATTGACTTGTCGTTTTGATGGCTTGTTTTTACGGGGTTTTTGCAAAGTCCTCATCATGTGACCAGCTGCTGAGGTCACGAAAGTAAAAAGATCCCGACCCCATGGCACTCCGTGCTCCGGCCCTGGCTCAAAGGTCAAAATACTGGATGGACGCATTGCTTTGGGGATAAAATATGAAGAGTATTAAAGATAAAAAAATAAGTAGTTGTTTGCTAAATTGCCTAGGCTCAGTATTATCATTTTGTAAAACTAAAGGAGCAGAACTAAAACATTCAGTAAAAGCCTGATAATCCATCTTTCCATGAAAGGACCACCTACCTTCTGTTACTCAGTAAGAATCCACTTTTGAAGCAGGGAACCAGAAGACTGCACAGGTGATCCAGTCCCGCTCCCTGACTGACCGAGAGACAGAGAGAGTGTGAATGAACGAATGGCCGAGGGGAGGGTGGCATTGTTTCGGTGATGATGCCACAGTGAACGATTCTTTGTCTGCTGAGATAAAAGGTGGCAAGGCCATTAATGAGGACAGAGAAGTGCAGCAGAATGAAAAGAAAAGCAATTAGAAGTCAACTGGTTGGTGCCGTGCGGTCTCCTTGAGCGTGGTCAGAAACAGCGCTTGTTAAGTGTTAGCAAACACAGCGCACCAGTTAAGCGCTTAATTGATCTCTTTAATCTCAGATCCTCATTAACACATTCTCCTGTCTGAGAGCTCTACTGGTTGCCACACACAAATTGCCTTCACATTTCAACTCTCAGACAAAATGTTATTTTTACATATCTATGGGGACGTTCAACATAATGGAACGTGGTCCAGAGGACAGGGAATATGACATGAGTCAAAGCAGGAACATATTAAATTGAACTGAATGCTTAATAAATGACTTGTTCACATTAGAGCATTGTATTTTAAATGAATGCTTAATAGAATATAAAAAAAGAGAATTCTCATGTCATGACTGTGCTCTATGGATATTGTTAGGCTAATTGAAAAATTTAACAAGCGACAGTGTGAAAATAGTGTTCCGGAAGAATTTAGCTTGAATTTATTTTTATTTAAGTTTTAGTTATAATTTTAGTACTTCAGCTTATTTTATTTCTAATTTTTGTTTAAAGTTTGTCATTATATCCATAACGAATGCAGTTTGTGATATTTTTAGTGTCAGTTAACTAAATTGCTAATCGCATCTTGCTTGCATTTTTGTGAGATTCATTGGTTCTGTGAATTATTGGTCCATTATCATTCAGCACTATGGTAACATTACAGTGGGGTGTGGACAGAAGACTCCTCACTATATTTAGTGCAGCTTCTCACATGTCACTGATTGCTGCATATGTTCTCTGCTGGTTTTGAAGCACTTCTGCTTTCAGCCTGGTGTTAGAATGTTCTTCTCTCAAGTTTAACATCGGTGAGCTTCATATACTTCACGTTGTATCTGATCTCTGCATTTCATTATGTTTGATTGATGTGTTTTACTATTAAGCAGAAGGATGTTTAATATACTGATTATTAAAAAATCTTCCCTTTGTAAATTCCCTCAAATGTTCCCTGGTTCTCTCCATGTGTTCTTTTCTCACATTCTGGCACTGATAAACCTTATCATAAACACTCATTCTTGCTACTTCGAACTTTGTACCTCAAAACAAACTCTGATTGGTCTATGTTTGACCAATCAGCTTTGTTTACAAGAATCAATCAGAGGGATACAACAGAGTGAACCTTGAGATTTGTCATTCATTCTTAAAACAGGACAGCTGCATGGTGAGTTACAAAAAAAAAATATTATTTAAACTTAAATTGTCATTTGCAACTATTAAAAAAAAAGTCAGCATGAAACAGAAGGTGTTAGTCTTTTCCTCCCTATTTTGATCTGATTGGAACAACAAGAAAAAAAAATGTAGGCTGGGACTTTAATTTGTCCATCAGGAATGGTTCAAGTGGTGCTCACTGCAGTGCCAAATGACGTCCAGCTCTCCTTCTCTGGACATAATGGGCGGAGTTATGGTTAGCTATAGGATTAGTGTGTGGGTGGGGGTTGTCTAGCTCCACCCATTAAGTCCAGTGAGGCGGAGCGGGACGTCAAGCTCCACCCATTGGCTCTGCAGTAAGTAGCATCTCTTATGGATTGCTATTGCTGTGATGTCATGTGAGTGACAGGTTGTCCCTCCCTCACTCCAGTAAACATGAGGAGTGGAAGTGGGGGTGCAAAAAATAAGAATTTTGATTTCATGGTGACTTTAAAAACTCAAATTAAAAGGATCAAATGACATTTATTGTGGATTGAGCCTATTCAGTTTAATGAAATGTTTACTTTTATTATCCCTGTCCAGCGGTCATCATGAACAGAGCATGGACTTTGTTCAAATCCCATCCATACATCCCTAATGTGCTAGGATACACAACCCTGTTTGCCACAGCGGACCTCATTCAGCAAAGCATGATGGGAAAAGCTCAGGAAAAAGTGACAGAACAACACAAACCAGATAGAATAGGACAAGATCCATCTAAGATGTCCACTGAAGGAATAACTGTGGCCGGAGAAGCAAAGACAGATGATCTGACTTGGTATAATACCAAAATAAGTGACCCAGAAGGCAATAAAAAAGCCTCAGAAGAAAATAAAACATCAGCTCCAGTCCAACGTGTTCGGCAGCGTCACGGCATCGACTGGGCCCAGACCGCTCGAGTGGCACTGGTTGGGTTCTGTTTCCATGCTAACTTCAATTACCATTGGCTACGAGGACTGGAGAGGATGTTTCCGGGGGGAGGGGCCAAAAGAGTGTCACTCAAAGTGTTTCTAGACCAGCTGTTTGCAGCCCCTTTGACAATAAGTGCTTTCTACATTGGTGAGAATCAGCAATAAATATACTCACCAAAAGGAATAACTGAGGAATTTCCACTTCCTCTTCTGTAAAAAAATGTTTTCATGATTTGTAATCACAACATTACTTTTTTTTCAAATCAACTTAAATAATTTATGTCGTTCAGATAACATAATATTTTAAGTTTCTGATGATTAAATCAATCACCTTCATTGTATTAACTCAATTTTTCCATTTCAATGAACTTAAATTTTTAAGGCAGCCAAGTTACTTAATTTTTTAAGTTAAACCAACAATATTTTTTTAATCAAACAAAATCAATGCAAAAATATATTGGTGCACAAATGAATGAATAATGATGAACTGAAGTGTTTATTATACTTCTAAAGGGCTGAGCGCATTGGAGGGTGCAGAGGATCCCCTTGAAGACTGGAGAAATAAATTCTGGACCTCTTATCGGGTAAACATTGAAGAGCACGTGTGTAAATTCTGGATCAAATTTGACACGTTGATTTACTCTTTGTTTCTATTTCGGGTAGACTGGAGTGGTGTACTGGTCAGCAATGCAGGTATTTGTTCTGTCAGATCTTTTTCCTAAGATGCTTCGTCATTTGTTTTCTAATTATATTCTTCATGTCTCAGGCTGTGAACTTCTCCCTGATCCCGCCAGTGGCTCGGACGGTTTTTGTTGGAGGAGTCGCTCTTGGCTGGACTGTCTTCTTGTGTCATTTCAAGCAACAGAAGAGTGACTTCCTGAGCTAGGCTTTATTCCACATGCTGCTTGCATGCCATCTATGAAACATACTGCATATTCTTAAGGGATGCATTAAAGCTGGCTGATTTTAAACAACTGAGATTTTTAAACAAATGCCATTGTCTCCTATAGGTTAATTACAAATAAAATAATGTTAATAAATGATCAATATGCTTCATAATAAACACGTTTTTTGTTACCCCAGTTTTTCCACTCATTCTTTTAGAATTTGCAATGAAACGGAAGTAGTGACAGATCTTTTCTTCCACAGTGAAATTATTATCAAGAAAACAATAGGTACGGGAAATTGGTTCTTTGAACATTATGAGGTAAAAAAAAATGGTCACACTTTAAATAAGGTGTCTTTATAGCCTACATTAAGACACTTAATATAAAGTGGAACCAAAAAATGTAAAAATGACATTGTTCACTTAAAATCCATGCATTCAGAAAATTGATTAGGTGAATTTTAGTTTTTAAGAGATTTTTATTTTTTTTTAAGAGAGATTTTATAGAATATTTCAAATGAATAATAGGCCTACATGTAGGCTATAAATATAATTATCACAATAAAGATATGTCTTCATTATAATAACTTTGTAATCAATCAAGCTCTTTTAAAAGTTGCTGCGATAGACCACACTACTGTATACAATAGTACATTAATTTGTACACAATAATAATTCATTACATTTATATAGCGCCTCTCTCGGCACTCAAAGCGTTTTACATAGGCCCTACATTTTTATTTCGCTATTTTTGTTTGCTTAAACCATTTATTATGAATTTGACTGTAAAAAAAAAGCACCAGAGTGTACAGAACACTGAAATGTTTTTTTTTCAGTGACAGGAATCGTGAGCCTACCCGGACGCGCCTTTTCAGTCACGTGACTCATGCCGTTCCGTAATCTCGCTATACGTGCTCTCGCGAGCTTTCTTTTTCCCTTTTCACTCTGAGTCCAAGATGGTAGGTAGCTTGATATCTTATGGAATCTACCAGTATCCAAAATCTTCCTCCATCCTCAGCGATATCTGTTCTAGTTTTTCCGCAGATGATGTTTAGAAGCATTACATAGCACTATAAATGATTTGATATAGGTATTATTGTGGATAGTATGTGAAATTAATTAGTAAATGCCGGTTAACGCACATCGGGCCGCAGAGCTGAGACTCCCGTTCATTTGTAGTGCTTAAAATACTTGCCGTACATACTCTGACGGCAGCGTGTTACAGTCTCATTGATCTTCTGTTTATAAATGTATAAATAAAATACATACTGTTGTGTGATTTAGTTAACTGGTCAGAAGGAGAAACACTAACGTTACAGCAAACTCGTGTTGGCTAAGCTAACGCTAGCTTTATTAGAGCTAGCAGTATTCGGCTCTCAAAGCCACATGAGTTACGGCTTATTTGACACTAATTTGAATTATGGTAAACATGTTTTTCGCTCAAAATATTTATTTTCGTTGTGCTAGCCATTATTGCTTATGTGTACGTTCTCAAGCTAGTGTAATCTATGGAGAACGTGCTAATTCTCCATGTTTTTTGTTGGTGTGTAATTGATGTATTTTGTGGAATCCTACAGGGAGTTGACATCAGACACAACAAGGACCGTAAGGTTCACAGGAAGGAGCCCAAAAGTCAGGATATTTACCTGAGGCTCTTGGTCAAGGTAAGAACCAACATAACTTACTCAACACAGATGAGCAAGCTAGAAACTCCAGTTTTAAAACGTATTGCTACATTTCTCTGACTAGTTGGGTCAGTTGTCAAACTTTGCCTTTAATTTGATCAGTTTGCTTTTGTTGTGTTGCAACGTTAGTTGTACAGGTTCCTGTCTCGTCGTTCTGATGCTCCCTTCAACAAGGTCATTCTGAGGAGACTCTTCATGAGCAAGACTAACCGCCCACCTCTGTCCATTTCCCGACTGGTGAGTTTGAACCCCAGTGTAATGCCCGGTACATGTTGTACGATTTTGGCCTGTCCTAGACGAAAGATGACCAATCGTGGCAGTTTCTGTGGTCTTGGCTCAAATGGTGGTCCTACGTCGTTAAGTGAGAGAAGTTGTCTGTCACGGCCAAAGATCCCAAGCAATCAGTGTCAGAAGTTTAGCTTGATCATCTTACACAGTGTGTTTGCTGTTATGACTACATCTGCTTACTAGCCAATAAAAATGCAACTTGAAATGCCATATTGATCAATGCAACGTGGTGCTAAAACCAATAGCTACTTGCCTCAAGCCTCATTTACAAAATAGTTGGTCTCTATTCCCTAGCCATGACCTCATCCATATTCTTTCGCTTACTCTTCGTTGTATTTTTAGAGCATATAAAACCCACCAACACCAAAGTGCAATTCATCTTGCTCTATTTGTTTATCACTTGCACATGCTGATGACGTTTTATTCTATTCTAACTTGCGTCGTAGCCTACTATTCAATAGGTGTCGTCATCGTACAGTCTACATGCACAACATACCTAAGTTTAATAGATTCATGTCGTACAGTATTGAAATCACACAGTCTGAAGCAGGCATTACTCCTGTAGATCTTGTTTACACATGACCTTTTGCATGTTAATTATCGAGCTGGGTATTAACACAGATTTCACAATTCGATTTTTATGCACAAGCTTGCTTGATTCCATCTATTAAATATCGATTCATTTAGATTTATATCAGATACAGTGCAAATTTTCTAAATCTCAACTAATGCTGTAAACTGTTTAGGGACCATTACTATAATATTAAAGGTTAAAATGAACTGATGTAATTGCACACAATTACTTTACAAATGGAAGTTTTTATAATAACCTTTTAATCACAATAATTTAATACAAATTTTTTACTTAAACTGTAGCTGTCAATTTATTCAAAATACTTAAAATATTGAAGAACGGGTACGAATGTGAATATATTTCGTGAGCTTAGAATTATAAGGTTCTATCTCTGTTTAGGGTAGTTCTGAGATATTGAGCATTTAAGTTTACATCCCAGCTGGCAAAACTGTTACGTAGTATAATCTTCTATTATAGCTTTATCTATTAAACTTTTTTTCTTTTTTTTTTTTTTTACAAATATAACACCACACAGGCATTAATAAACACCTAATGGATCAGATTATGTCTCAAACTCAATTTCGACCAAAAGTGGAGATAGAACCTTATAATTCTAAGCTCACAATTTGCATATATGTAGCTAAATGCTCTCCTTGCTAGCTAAAGGATCACCTTGTTTCAGCATAAGACCCTGTAGGTCACCGTAGACTTCATTGGTATGAAAAAAAAAAAATACTGAATAGAAACTGTTTGGTTATCCACATTCTTCTAAATATCATCTTTTAAGTTCTTTAGAAGAAAAACGCAAATATGTTTAGAACAACTTGAAGGTGATTTGATTTAAGGTGATTTTGTGTGAAATATCTAAGAATTGATATTTGTTCATCAAAATGAGAATTGGTTAGAAATTTAGATTTTTAACACAGCCTTAATAAACTGTGGTGTTTGTCTCATGCAAAGTTTTCTTCTTTCTCTGCCTGTAGATTCGTAAGATGAAGCTTCCAGGCCGTGAAAACCTGACTGCTGTTGTTGTGGGAACAATTACTGATGATGTCAGGATTCACAAAATCCCTAAACTGAAGGTAAGACAGACATTGTGTGGTTAATGTCTTATAAGCTTTGTATTAAAGGTCCGTCTGTCCACGTCCATTTTAGACGTGATGTGTTGTAATGTTAGTTGTACAGGTTCCTGTCTCGTCGTTCTGATGCTTCCTTCAACAAGGGAGAATTGTGACAATTACTTGTGATAATTGTGTATGTAAATATGACCTTTAGTGATGTTTTATTGTTGTAATTTCAGCTTGATTAACTTGGACTGATTGTTGTAATGGGGAATGGTTGAACGAATTAATGAATAGTTGTGTTTGAGTGACCAATTATATTTTATATTGTATATTTTGTATTGTAATTCACCTGCTCAGGGACTACAGATGGAAGCTAGCTTAAGCTAAATCTGGTGCAAAGCATCTTTAATGTAACGCTGTCATTTTAAAATTAAAGCCTTATTTGCACAGAAATTGTTTTCATAGTGTCGCAAGGCATTTTACTTTTTTTTGTACTTTTTTTTCTGCGGCTAGTCTGATTTTATTGCCGCCCGAATCTAGAATGTCAGTGTTATAAGATCGTTTCTGATTAAATGGATCGGTCAAGATTGAAATTTGGACAAATGCTGCTGTCCCGAGAATTTTAGGTTTCTGTGTTAGCACCCCCCCCATCCCCCCCCCCCCCCCCCCCACACACACACAATTGCTGTATAGGTGCACTGGAACAATCCTTCTTAAAACGCATTATACTTTAGTTTACAAAGACGTTAAACTCACCGAGTGGTCTGGGGTGTTCACTGATATGCTCACACAAAATTCGCTGCAAAAGATGTTTTCCAAAAGGTTTTATCGTAGTTTTTGTACCAAGTCAAGTCAATGGAGTCGGAAAAAAAACTACGACCTCTTTTAAATGCCTTGATTTGCTTTCTTTGCCACTGACATCCAAACCGAACTACAAACTTTCCACTAATGTCCGGGGATGTGCTCGACAAGCTTGCACTCCCACTTCGTGGTTTCTCTTATCAGCTCACAAACCACAGCTCAATAGGTGTTACTATATTTTGTTTAATATTCCACTAATTAGATCCATTCACTTTATTCAGACAGCCTTGTCTTATCCACATTATACTCTGTTTCTTTGTCTGGACGCAAACACTGTACAAAATCGGCCTGGAATGGGTTGTTGGTATGGGAGCATTTTTCTTTAGTACGAGAACACAAGCCCAGTCCCAGTCTGTCGCAATCTGTGCATCCCTACAATTTATTTATTTTTTTAAATTTTAGGATCGTGGCAATATTTATGGCATTGTATGTATTGGAGAGATGTTTTTTTAAAGCAGTCTTTGTTGGATTTTTTTTATGGTGTTTTTCACTCGGCAGAGTGCATCCAGTGTGAAGCAATTTCTCTTTCCTGTGCCCTCTCACAGGTGTGTGCCCTAAAAGTGACCGACGGTGCTCGCCACAGGATCTTGAAGGCAGGTGGACAGATCATGACCTTTGACCAGCTGGCCCTCACAGCACCTAGAGGACAGGGCACCGTTCTGTTGTCCGGTACGTGTGTGCAAAGCAAGAATACTTTGTGTAGAAAACAAATTGAATATAAATCTGATTCTTGTTTATAATAACTTTCTCATTTTCCAGAATGAGTTGCTTAATTGTTCGTATTTCGAGGGTTTCGGCTCCAGATTGTTAAAGCATCTGTCTTTTTTGCAAACAGGACCCCGTAAGGGTAGAGAGGTGTACAGGCATTTTGGAAAAGCTCCTGGAACCCCCCACAGCCACACCAAGTAAGTGATCAATGTGAACTTTGGTTTCAAGCCATCCTGAGCTTGAGGCTGTTTGATAAATGTTGATTGTTGTGGTGAACCGTTTAACTGAGCGTGTTTGTGTCTCCTCTCTAGGCCCTATGTGCGCTCCAAAGGCAGGAAGTTCGAGCGTGCCCGTGGTCGCAGAGCCAGCCGAGGCTACAAGAACTAAACATCTGTCTTTTTGTATTCTATATTGTAATGCAAATAAAGATTGGGTAATATTCAAAATACAATCTTTTGGAGTTGCTTTTCTGTGCAGCTAAGTGACTTGAGTGTGTGAAATTGACACCCGACATGCATCTGAAGTACAGAAATGACTGACTTCACCACATCAAATGGAAAAGCAAACCTAATGATGAAATGCTTTGTTTACAACTGCAGGTACATGTGCGTATACACATGCTTCCAATAGTTTCAGAATTAGTCTAACGCAAAGATGCCAAAGAGTATAATTATCGAGTTGAAAGAGGTTAACGTCAGAGGAAAGGCACAGACCTTAATTGAACTTTTCCATTTTAATTTGCACGCTGTGCACATTTGCACGATACAAGTTCTCAGGAGTTTGTGTTTTTGATTTTGAGGCTATGATATACATTTGTAGTAGGTCACACACATTTTGCACCAGTTTAATCGCCTAATTTTGTTTCAGCCTGTCATGCAGAAAACTTGCCCAATAATAGGAATGTTTAAAATTAGTTTGGCAAAGTAGTGTTATATGGCACTACTGTTGAAAATAAATAAATGCAGGAATGGTCATTTTATGTATGTGTAGTTTAAATGAATTTTGAGTACAAAATAAATTCAATGTAGGTACAAGTGGAATGTCGACATTTAAAATGCAAACAATATACGTTATTTTGGATGACCATGCAAACGTAGAAGTAAAATGGCACAACTTAAAGGCATAATGTGGCAGCAGAAAAATTTCATCTATTGTTTGGACCCCATTCAAAGAAGCTTTGCTATTTGTGAGTAAACGCTTTTCAGAAGCTGACTCTTTAATCCGAAAATCTGTGGTTGTAACTTCCAGTACACAGGACAAATTAAACAGTTCAACAGACTGTTAGTAGCAGTTTCAGCCACATGTGATGCAGTTATGATGGCAAACAATGAATATTAATTTCAAAATTTCCACCTTGATCATTTGAAACTTCATATCAAAATGAAGGTTTTAAATATTAAAATAATGAAGTCTTTATGAATAGCAGGTTGTCACGCACTCTAAAGCCCGCCAAGAACATTGAAGTCTATTGAATTTAACACACATCTTGGGTTTTTCTATATAAGGACAAAACTTTCTAGATGAAACTGATCTGTGCCATGATGTAAGAAACGGTAATTGCATCTACTCAGAGGCACAAATATGGTTTACGTGATGCATATCTTTCAATTAAACACTGTTTTGACTAATTTCTATAGAGAAATCATCTGTGGAATTAAAAGATTTGACTGAAACGGTGAGCTCCAATGTCCCACTGCTGACTCTCGTGGAAATTTGACCACTGCAATGAATGAAACTGAACAACTTCTTACTAATCACATTTTACATCTCATTCTGAATAACATGTGTTCGTGTTCATGTATAACATGTTTTTGTAATCATATTTACACATTGAATTCCCAAATTAATGTAGAAGCAACACAAATCAATTTAATGACAATGTAATGTGTAAAGGCACATTTTTACCAAGTACCTTTTTGAAACTGATGTTCTAGTTTTAAGGACAAAAATAATAACAGCCATTCAGTCATCCAACTCGATTTAAATAAAGTGCAACCCATCTTAATTTAATTTTAATAAATTAAATAAAAATAATGTAACCCAATAATGACCATATTTATCCCAGAAATGTTTTAATTATATTTCATTTGAACATACTTCAGGAATGGTTGAAAATCTTTTCCACATGACGCTTGTAGTTGATGTGACTGTCAGAGGCAAGTTGCCATTGTTGTTAAGTTCTGTACTTGTTTTTAGTAGTTTTTACAAACATAAAATAAATAATTGAAACTTTTTTTCTAAAAATGGGAAAAGATTGTTTTTTTGGATGCTTACATGTTTTCAAAATGTTCGTTAATAAATTAATCCATGGCTAAATGACTGTTTATACTGTTAGTTGGTCTTTGATCATTTGCAGTTTGCTGTATATAAAAGATATTTCAAATATTAACCCTCCTATTATCCTATTGAGTCAATTTGACCCCATTCAATGTTTAACGTCTGTAAATACATCATTTTATTTTATTTTTTATTTTTTTTGCTTCAGATTTAATGACTTTTCCTAATTTAATGGGGACAGCCCTGTAAACATAAAATTAACCTGCTAATATTTTTTAAAGCCCTGAACATATTTTGCAGCATCGGTGTTCCTTGGGGTCAATTTGAGCCCAGGCTCTTTTAGTTATATAATAAAACAGAAGAAATATACAATTTTCACACACATTTGTTTTGGTTGTTTTATTGAGGTCACTAGAACATAATTTGAATTTATAGTGTTCATTGTAATTTTACATATTCAATATCACAT